>NC_091937.1:35721735-36036735 GCF_041260155.1 Ptychodera flava
AAACACATATACACAGAAACAAATCAACACCAAGTCACTAAAGATTCATTTCGTAATTTTTAATGATTTTTCCCTTCAGTATTTGTTTTTGGTTAATACTGACTACGGTTTCTGTTTAATCCTTAACGCAATGGTGTTGAGATACAGAGTGATGAGCTTATCAGCTTAGCTGGTACATGTGTAGACTGCATTGATATTGTTAGCAAATTTATTTTTGTTACACTAACATTTTACACTTCAACCGAAGATTGTTGAAAGATTAAACAGTTGCAGTTTCAGTATGCTTTTGCAAAGTAAAACAAGAGCTTGCAATTGAAAAACGAATCAAACATTGTACGGGGAAATAGTTAAAAACATACATATACACAGAAACAAATCAACACATACACTTCACCTTTATTCATTGGATACGGCAAAACAAATTAACAATACTTAGAGTTAGAATGTTCGTGCTAGAAAAAATGTTTGGCACACTTTACACACTGGCTTCAAAACAAGTTAATTCAAGACTTATATTGACTTCACAATACTATAATAAATGTCTAAGATTAAAGTATTGTGAAGTCAATATACGTCTTGGATTAACTTGTTTTGAAGCCAGTGTGTAAAGTGTGCCAAACATTTTTTTTAGCACAAACATTCTAACTCTAAGTATTGTTGATTTGTTTTGCCGTATCTAATGAATAAAGGTCAAGTGTATGTGTTGATTTGTTTCTGCGTATGTTTTTAATTATTTCCCCGTACAATGTTTGATTCGTTTTTCAATTGCAAGCTTTTGTTTTACTTTGCAAAAGCATACTGAAACTGCAACTGTTTAAATCTTTCAACAATCTTCGGTTGAAGTGTAAAATGTTAGTGTAACAAAAATAAATTTGCTAACAATATCAATGCAGTCTACACATGTACCAGCTAAGCTGATAAGCTCATCACTCTGTATCTCAACACCATTGCGTTAAATCGGTAACTCTCGGTAGGGCCCTACCGAGAAAAATCGATAAACATGGGCGGAGCAAAACATAACTAATATGGTATCTTTGTGAACAAAAAGTAGCAAATTAAAACAGCTGATTGAACACCTCCAAAAATAGAACGTGCACGCCACATAATGTAAACATTGACTGTACGGTGACTTTACGTATACTATTTTCACCCAATTTTACGGTTTACTTTCCATACGATACATCCACTCATTTCCCCATAGGTTTGTCTTGAACATAGACTTTTTCGAAGTCTTACTGGAGCAGAGGTTCGGCGCGGCGTCGCCTCGGATTTGCACAAACCGTGATGACGTTGCCAGGCGATCGATCGACACTCCTTAGTATCTCATGCGTCATGGTATACGTTTCTCGTCCGAAAACGAAGCGTTTGTCATTGATATTCTGCGCGTTTTGAATGATTCAACATAATGCATATCATGGCAGTGGCAATAGCTATCTGCATCTTTGTATACGTGTAAACGATGCAGAAATCCAACGAGTAGTTTTTTCTGCCACGGGATCTATTATCGAAGTTTTCCCCGGCTCGTCATAGTGTACATCACTCTTGCAGGGAGTCTTGATTGCAGAGTCGTATTTGCCTTGATAATGAAGCACCGTTTTGTCCAAACGCCGTCCTAGAAATGCCGCATTTCAGGAAAGAACGGGAAAAAATCAAAACAGTTCTAAAAGAACAGCAAATTCGCCTACTAGATGTCCAAATTTATCGAGTGTGGTTATTTCAATGGACGACGTTGGACATTTACCACAATGCTCAACGGCCGAGTCGTCTACCAAATTTTGTAGAGCTTTTGTCTTACAAACAATCCTTTCCTTATTCGACCTCAGCAAGGCAGGGCTGTCTCTCCATTATAAAACGTAGTTTTCCACAGTTCTTGGATGGTAGTTGTAGTTTCCTTTTCAAAATTTCGTTGTCTCATGAACTCGGCGCTGTCGCGGATGGGAGGGTACCGACGACTATTCCCCCGGCTTCGATTACACGTTTTATGGTGACCGAAATGAAATGTGGTGTCGATTTGTTGTCTTCTGATTATTTCAAAAAGCTTCTGGAAAATACTTATTTTAGAAATCAAACCTGTTAATATTAACAGGTTTGATTTCAGAATAAAGTGATCGCATGATCTCTCTGAGTATTCATTTCAATGTCCATCCCTCCTTATAAAATGGTGAGTTCTAGTATTTCGCTACTTTGAACGATCCCGCCAAAATCGAGTGCACTTGCACTTCTACACTCTCCACGCAGTCGCGATACTAGTTCATTACAAACGCGTGGTAGTCAGAGTCAGACTGCTAATCACACTATGTCAACTGGCTTTATGAAGATAGCGGTCACTGATGAGCACTAGAGGTAGCCTCGGGAATTTTCTTTGCCAGGAATGAATTGGAGCTAGCTGTGATGGGGATCGAGCGCGGACATTTGAGTGCAACTTATAGGACTGATTGGTACGGTGACCTCAGCTGCCGCCGGCGACGTTTGTCAACTCGACGTCTGATCAGTGAGATCAGCATAAGTGACCCAGCAGTGACGACCGAATATGCCGAAGGCGATAACAGGCGTCAAAAAATCCCGGTTTTGTCAGCATATTGGATTCTGGAGGCTACTGTTTTGTGTTACATAGGCATGCACCGCTTTAGATCGGGAAAGAAAATGTATATCACTTTAGAAGAACAGCTAAGCATAAGCGATAGTTACGCATATTGCATTGCGATGATTGCGCTTACAACAGTACGTTGACTCGAGGGTAAAACTTGAAATTTGAAAAGAAGACAGAAGATCTACAGACAGTGTAGACAAAGAGAGAGATCATGCCAGAATTTGTGCTGGTCTTGTCCGTGGTCTCAACCCGAACATACCAGACGTACTTTATGTCGGGCATAAATGACAGTATAGGCCTTCCTGTCTGTAAAATGTACGGCTCAGGTAGGCCAACATAAATGAAAACGGTCCTTTTCAGGACCGACAAATTTTCCAAAAAGAGAACTACCTAATCAAATGTGTTTGCATGTATTTATTATACACAGTGTGTGTGCGTTTGTATCTTTGGTACGCTCGAGTATTTGAGTTTTTTCCCCGCGTTGAACAATCAACGCTACGTACGTAAAAGTAAACAAGGTATGACTCATTTGCAATTTGTATATCATGTCAATCATGCAGATTCAAACTGAACATCGAACGTTATACCGGCGATATTACCGGCAAATATTTTATCCTTTTCCTGGTTCCAGACGTCATTTTAAATTTAATTTCGTCAGAAACCAAGTATATTGTGCTCCAAATACTTATACACATATCCCTCAATTTCAAGAAAAAAAATAATCGGTAGATTTCTAAATTAACGGTTTTATGGACGACGTCCGGAGCGTACCGAGTACGTTTGAATATCCCACCATTATGACCACTCTCGTAGGTTCTCGCGCTTTTATACGGGAGTTGGGGCTTTAAGGATTAACAGAAACCGTAGTCAGTATTAACCAAAAACAAATACTGAAGTAAAAATCATTAAAAATACGAAATGAATCTTTAGTGACTTGGTGTTGATTTGTTTCTGTGTATATGTGTTTGAATGTGCATGGCCCTTGTGCCCTAAAGGCCAAAAAGTAGGCCCCCCCTGCCCCGAGGGCCAAATTAAAAGAGTTCTCCTCGCCATTGAATTGAATTACACTTTTTTGTACAGGCCCTGCAGGATTTTATGAAGGCCCCGTTGCCCCGAGGGCTTCTTTTATGCTCCCCCCCCCCTTAGCAAAGAAATATGTTCATTTGAATGAATCACTTGTCTCTATTAAAAAATTTGGAATGTTTCAAATGGATACTCATTTAAATGATGGAATGGGTCTCATTCTACCAACACAAGTAAAGAAAAAAAAGTTAATCTCTTTTCCCCTGCTGATAATTATAGATTTTACCTGAAATGGTCCAAGATTTTGGGAGTGTTTTTCAATTTATAGAAGCAATCACTACGGAAAAAAGATGAATTGTGATACATCAACCGATCAAGTTAATAGAGGAAGAACAAAGCTGTGAAAACTATGGTTCGTTCATGTTTTGATACTTTTGATTCAGTTGTCAAATAAATAGATATATTTGTCTTGCAGAGCATATGTCTATGGTTTAATTTAAAACAAAATACTGCACCAACATTAACAGAGGAAGACTTAAACAATTCATTTCTGTTTCACTAGTTAGAATGTCAGGGAGGCATACAACAAAAACTCGTTTGGCCTGTTTATAATAAGATGGAAAACACTTTTACTCATTGTCTTGTTGCTGTACAAATTTGGATAGAATGTGTGTTTTCCTTGGGTTACATTTGTACAAAACATGTTTTAATGATCTTGATAATAAGTAAAAGACCTGAATGCATTTTTGTGATGGAATGATAAAGCATCTAGATAGCTAAACAGACAGACAGTCAGAGGAAGAGAGGGAGGTGTGATTAAACTGATAGTAGACCAGTTGATTAGTTATCTGCCCTAATTAAACGTCTCCCCCTCTCTGCCTGTATTCCACACTTAAACCTTGCCAGTGTAACGACCTGAAATTTTTGCCTAAAGTGTAAGGCACCTCACTTCTGCCATCTGGGGCTTCACTCACTTTGTACTGTTGAAAAGTTGAAAAAAAGGAAAATGACGTTAATTGATGGTCTTTGGGGTGTGAGGGCCAGAATTATTATCCAAAAAGGGTCATCACGTCTTCTCTTCTACTTTTCTCAGATCATGCATGTGTGACCAAGATTTTTGATAAAATGTAAAGCATAGTTCCTTTTGCATTGTAGTTATCAGCAACACGCATTCTCTTTGTGATGCATATCAAAAACTGTTACGTCATTGTAAGGCGCCCTCGCGAGGCAGAGAGGTGACATCGGTCTCTTTGCTAACATGGCTGCCTTGAGTAGGTTGGTAACTTTCTGTCACTGTTTACAATCGCTCATAAAAATGTGTAATCTTTGACATCCGAGTCTATTACTGAGATGGAATTGATATTTAGTGTCTAGAGAACTCTCAACTGTAATATTTATGAAGGATGTTTAGGATTTCGTGAATTTTGAGCATTTCTTTTGAGTGGATGGATTTGTTATTGATAGTCACATGTTGCATTGTAGTGCTATGGCCGAGCTATTGTTTGTCATATTTGTCATTGCTGCCATCAGCTATTTGAACTTTCTCAGCTTTAAGCCTTGAACACATTGATGCTCAGTAACCTAAGTAATATCCTCTGCTTTCCCAGAATTTCTGTAAACAGTTTTGACGAGTTTGGAAACAGTTCATTTTGTTAGCGTCAGTACAGTTACTGTGAAACATGCCGCAATATGATTCTGTTTGCCTTGATGTGCGTTTTTGATCAGAGACTGTAAGTTTTGCTTGAAGTTAGAATGATATTTTGATGCACATATTTTGTCGACTTGTGTAAATAAGTATTGTAATTCTCTCTTTGCTAACATGGCTGCCTTGAGTAGGTACTGCCATGGACAGATGGAGCCGCTGACTGAATAGCAATAAAGGCATTAAAGTTGCAGTGTTTAACCATGTCTGCGAGTAAGTCAGTGTATGAAAGTGACACCCTAGAGTTTGGATTAAAACTACACAACGCAACGCTAGACAACATCGACGAACACAACCGAACCGACGGAAGGGGTCACACATGATAGAAATATAAAAGTTGTTACATTTGATAAATGCATAGGCAGAACTCAAAGAATTCTCAAGGTACCCGTTTTTGCTTCCCTAGAGTTAAAATTTAAAGGACAAATCAAAGTTTAGAGGGGAGAGTAAGAGCTGGTGAAGCAATGAAATAGTTCTCTACTGTTGCTGGGTGTACTACAAGAATGTTTATACCAACAAACAAAAAGCATGAGAGCAAATCCTTGTTGGTTACATCTGTGCCATAATCCATAAGTGTAGCAACTCATCCATTTAATCATCGCCGATGAAAGGGATTCACTGCTATTCTTTTGAAAAGGCAAGGAGTGGATAAAAAGTAGTACCATACTTATGAAATCATCACATTTTCACTCCATGATTTACGCGAGTACCGGACAATCGAACGCAAACAGTATCATTATCTTGCACGTCAAGTACACTCGCGCTACTTCTAGTGCTTGCAAAACGATGTTATTCTATCGACTACCGTAATGGATATATCAATTCTCTTTAAAAAAATTGATAGATTTGGTCCAATTAATATGAAAAATTATAAAACTGAACACTGTTTTCAACCTCTTCCTTCAAACTCGTATTCGTCGCTAAGTGTAACGTGTTGACGGACAACTTGCACTGCCTGCACCCAGTGGCGATAGTAGCGGTATGCTGAACGGCGCGGTACAGGACGGCATCTTTCTTTTAGTTTACATTTTAAAGGCAAAATTTCATATTTCTCATACTACCTACTCCTTTGTCGAATATTGTAGAATGATAATATGTTAAACAAATGTTGAAATCGTGAAATAACATGCGGCCTCCCCGCTGTTGATAGACGAAGCCAGGTCGGGCCAATGCTGCATATCAACATAGAAACAAAATACATATATTTGGTCGAAGAAAATGAAATTAATTAAATGTTTAGCAAATAAACTTACCACATTATCCCTTGACTCTTATCGTCCATGCTGACTGCAAAGAATGTCAATTGTTCCCTGTTATTTGCAGCAAAGTCGGGGAGACTCGCTCGTATATCCAATGTGACTGCCGTACCGGCACCGTACGTGTACATCACTCCCCTGCTAAGAATACGCTCCAAAAGCAGCCATAGGATTTATCTTCATCAAGTCAGGGGTTCAAAGTGTGCTACCTTCCCAAGTTTTTCAACTTCTTGAAGAAAAGAGCTTATGTGCCACATTTCTACATCTCTTGGCAGTGGTATAAAAAAGGGGATGGCAGACACATTCAAGCGCGCGTTGGATGCCAGAGTGCCAGAGTCCAAAATGTAGGGGAACACCACATTTTGAAACATTTTGGGTAAACCAGGGGGCCCAATATCACCTGCGCAACCGCGCCATGGTCAAAAATTTGGGGGAGGGGAGGGTGCGCCACAATTGCAAGCTTTAGGGTCATAATATATATCAGCCAATCAGAAGAACAATGGATGGGTTGCCATGGTGAAAAGATCTTATGTTGACACGTTTTAACATCTTTTGGGTAAGCTAGGGGGTCTGGTGCCACCGCGCCACGGTCCAAAATAGGGGGGCGCCACATTAAAAAAAAAATTAGATAAGCTAGGGCTTTGCCACAAGCCATGGACCCAGATTGGGCGCGCCACAATTTTTTTGGTAAGCTAGGGGGTCAGGTGTCTCCCACGCCACCGCGCCACGGACCCAAATTGGCGCGCCACACTTTTTTGGGGTAAGCTAGGGGGATCAGGTGCCTTCCGCGCCACCGCGCAACTGACCAAAATTAGGCGCGCCACACTTTTGGGGTAAGCTAGGGGGCCGTGCCACCCGCGCCACTGCGCCACGGACCCAAATCGGGTGGTTACAGTGCCGTTCTATACTACTCCCGACCCATTGGCACATCTAGCATGCAATCAGGTTCAGGTTTCCAGAGGTTTTTTCCTATTTTCCATGTAGGTTTTTTATCTCTGGTTTTTCCTGAGCGTCTATGCGCATTTAGGCTTTTTCATACTTCCTGTTTTGAGTATGTTGCTTTGTATTTTACTCTGTATTTTTTTTTAAAACCTGTTTACAAGTCTTTCGCTGTTACAGTCTCCTCGTCTTCGCCTCTATTTATTGCGTCATATTTGTATTCATTGAGTCCAGATAGACGATTAGTTGTTATTCGATGGAGATATTTCGTACCCGTCCAATGCAGCATAACTACTAGCCTAGCTTTTTCATTCTCGTGGGGTGTGACGACCACCGCATACCGCATATTATCGCTTTTGTGTATCATTTAATATCAATTCTCGAAGTTCAGTATAGATTGAACAATTATATGCGTTTCGAAGATTAGCATATACGGGTCAGTCACAATCAGGGTGCGCTAGATGATTTTCATTTGTTATGGACATATATCTGCTATTCAGACTGATATTATATTGCTTATTTGTTTCTAATAAATAGTAATAGTTGTAACATTTTGAATTTTAAAAAATCAAGGGTAAGAAATGACATTTGTGTTATATATAACTCTGTCCTCACCACTTTCACATATTAGAAGGCAGAGAGTAAGAACGTAAAGTTGGCCTCATCCTCAATCTCTCCTCATCCTCAGGTGATCTTTCTAGCTGACGCTAAAATGACACTACTCAGCGTGAGCTTCAGCGTCGTATCCGAAGATTGCGGAGGTTACGCTACCCGATGATGGATAAATGATAAAATTCACCCATAACTTAAAAAATAAAAACTCCATTCTTTCTCAACTTTCTTTTGAATTCTAAAACTGGTTCGCAGGTAATATTTTATCGTTAGCATATCTCATATGGACTAGTTTTTTTGAAATGTTTGTAATTTTCAGTCCATGGATCCGCGGATGTGTTTGTTGGTATCCTCTCAACTCTTGCGTTATGATTTTCCAAAAATTGGTGCAAAAAAGATATACATGGTCCGAAATGTGTTAAAATCGCCACCATGAGAGGTGATATGAAAGCCCTAATTATTCAAAGGACATATAAAACAATTAACTTGTATAACTATGACTTGAGGCCTGAAAAGTCAATGTATTAAACATAAAACCTTTGAACTTTAAGGAAATTAAGGGTTTAAGAATGTTGCGTTATAACTACAATGTGAGAAACGGATATTGAGAGGAAAGGTAACTAAATATTATGAAATGCAAATCCCACTGTGTTTTAATTAACATTTACAGTGATATGAAACCTGGAGAACATTTTAAAGTCATTTTTACATTTATCGTTCCATCAGACGCATTCGGGAATAATCGGATCTGACGCCGGTGGAGCTGACGCTGTAGCGTCATCCTCATCCTCATTTTCGCGCGTCCCCTGAGGCTGAGGATGAGGATGAGTATGACGCCAACTTTACGCTCGTCAGAGAGTACAGATACATTATAGAACAATGGTCAAAGGTTGGCAGACTACATCTCTGATCTCCAGCCTCACCTAGGTGTGTGTGCGCCCCATCCTGACAGGTGTTAGAACAGCTGCAAGCCATTTGGATTTCTTGGGTGGTGTGTCAGGTACATTGTAGCAAATTTTATTGTGGGACCACAGGTCAAAGTTTAACAACCTGTCGCTCTAGCCTGATCTTGGTGTCTTGTTTTATCTTGGTTTTACACTTTAAGGCACAAGCAATGTTAACTTCTGTGTTTTTTGACATATTGAAAGTTTATTACTGGTATAGACATTTTTCACATACTCCAACTGATTTTTGCAGTAGTTGCTATAGCTTTCTTGTTCAATTTAAAGAAATTGTCAATGTTTTGACACAATTTTCACTATTTAAATGTTTGATAGAGAAAGGTTTTGGAGAAAAGAGAAAGAAAAAACCAGATTGTTAATTGCTTTTTATATTTCAAATTGACCTAACTTTCAAGTTTGATTTTGGTAGCGTCCGTGACAAAATTACATGTCATACTAAACAGAAAATATTTTAGAAAGAAGTTCATTTTGATTACACTGAATGGTATTAATATTGTTGCTATAGCATGGTTAATTCATGACAATAAAACTTTTAAGTACAGCATACCAGCGGAAGGACATAGAGAAGTTGAAAGTCCTATTAAAAAATATGATCAATATTGTTGTATTTCTCACTAAACTTGAGGTTGTGTTTATTCATGGAAAAATTAAGTAAATCATACCAAGTATAGCTTATTTAATGCCAATATGCATCTTTTATATTGCAATAACATAAGAAAGCATTGACAAATTGTTAAAATTTTATTATGACATTTGTGCTTCATGTACCAACATTTCTGTAGCATCCGTGACACTGCGTCGACCATATAAAACAATGTGCACTGTGGTAAAACTAATGACGTTTGCTTCACCAAATTTTAGGAAGATATGCCCCATACCATAACCTTTCAACATATTATTTAACTGGACAGTTATCTTGAACTTGAAATTGTGACCTAAGTGACACACTCTAGCGCACCCTGATTGTGACTGACCCGATAATTACTATCTATTCGTTTCATAAGAGAATTCCTTTGATTGACGCTTGTGTCACCAGGTGTTGAATGCGTATATATTGGTGTAAAGGTCTTTTGTCTTCAGTCTCGCTCGAAACTCCACGATGTCCGCACAAGTATTTTTTATGTGTATATTCTCTAAATCTTGTAAATGCAGTTTTATAGATCCTGCAAGTCCGCTGCCTTTTGACAATGCGTTGTAAGGGGGGAATTGTGTAAATAAAAGTGGTGAGTCTTTCGAGGGTAC
Organism: Ptychodera flava; assembly: GCF_041260155.1. NCBI lineage: Eukaryota > Metazoa > Hemichordata > Enteropneusta > Ptychoderidae > Ptychodera > Ptychodera flava. The sequence goes on from NC_091937.1 coordinate 35,732,062, forward strand.
ACAGTACGCTCGTGGGGTGTGACGACCACCGCATACCGCATATTATCGCTTTTGTGTATCATTTAATTATCAATTCTCGAAGTTCAGTATAGATAACCTGCTATGTGCAGCAATTACACAAATTTAGTAAACAAAATTGAATAGCAAATGGCAAATGATGAAATGGCGAAATCACAATTTTTTCCAAATAGCAAAATGAAGAAAATAAAGAATCTCACACAGAGAAATTACCTACCACCTGGAGTATGCTTTATTATCGTCTCCTACTCTTACAAGTACAACATTACCTGTAAAAACGCCATGTTGAACATCGCTGAAATTAGCCTCGGAATCAGATTCAGTTTGAGTAACTGAACAAACAGCTGGCATATGTTTATTTCCAAACTAACCAAAGTCATTTTCTGTCACATGAAAAGTATTCGACCACGACAAGTTTATTACTGGCATGTGTTTTGCAGTATGAAGATAATGGCTGTATTTAGCATTAACGTGTCTTTTTTTAATATAATCATTTTCTACAACACTAAGGGGTGGTGTTATAACATTTGGCGAAATGGCGTTTTTTGGTTGTAGCAAAATGAAGAAATTAAACCATGGAAATAGAGAGAGAGAGAGAGAGAGAGAGAGAGAGAGAGAGAGAGATGGAGTAACGGAGTAACGGATGGAGTTACTCGGAAATAAACCCCGAAAATACGGATAGTTTTCAATCGGATTCGAACCCACAACATACGGCATCAATCGCCTAGCTGAGAGGCCACAGACAAAACCGCTCAGCTAAATCTCCACTCCAAAAAAAAGTGGTTAAATAGCCGGCTAAGTTGTTACATTTTTCTGACTGAGACCGCTCAACACGTTGTAGAGTTCGTGAAGCACTCACGCACGCATGCTCACTATCATACATCGCACATACACACTTTATCGAAGCGAAGAAACGAATTTCATCGCTTGAACTGGGCGAACGATAACCTCGGGGACAATTCTGTCCACCAGCAGTGTTACCAACCCAGGGTAGAAAATACGGATAGTTTTCAATCGGATTCGAACCCACAACATACAGCATCAATCGCCTAGCTGAGAGGCCACAGACAGAACCGCTCGGCTAAATCTCCACTCCCAAAAAAGAGTGGTTCAATAGCCGGCTAAGTTGTTACATTTTTCTGACTGAGACCGCTCAACACGTTGTAGAGTTCGTGAAGCACTCACGCACGCATGCTCACTATCATACATCGCACATACACACTTTATCGAAGCGAAGAAACGAATTTCATCGCTTTAACTGGGCGAATGATAACCTCGGGGACAATTCTGTCCACAAGCAGTGTTACCAACCCAGGGTAGAAAATACGGATAGTTTTCAATCGGATTAATCCACTTCGAAAAATATAGAGTAGCTGGCCGATTTGATGTCATGCAGGTCACAACCGGGTTTATCGCTCACTCCTCTCTCTGTCTCTAAACCCCCTCCCCCAGCCATGCGCCCTCAATTGTTCACACTTGACCTGATGGGCACATGACCTTCATCAATTTGAAGATAGAGCCATCGAAGTCTTTCGAAGACGCCTTTGTTTCATTTTTTACGTAAGTAATACTAGAACTTCATTGGTTAAGATTGTCAACATTCTTTGTACATGCATATGCCGCACAGTTCAGCAATGTTTAATACGATCACCCCGACACGTGTAAATTTACGAAAATCCTCGACATACTTCGAGAGCGAAATTTTCGGTTGACTGATTCTTTCATTAACGAAAATGTTGAAGGGAAGATGTACTTAATAAAATTGGCAGTTCATGTCAATGAAAAGTACTATGATCGTTATTTTGCATAACTTCTGTGTAGCGCTACACCATCTAGCATGATCTGGACAGGTATGTCCACATGCTATGCATACTACGTGGCGGCCGGTATGTATCACTACACTCGCGACTGTGGATATGTCACCATGCAGATGCCGATTGGTATCGTCACACTCAGTCTCCGCAAGTCCAGTCCAACGTGACTGTGATCCTTTATTTTGAAACATTAATATTTATACTGGCCATAAAACAAATATCATCATGTTTTCTAAAAAGAATACTTGAAGTTTAACAACTTGTCAAACTGTTGAGTCGACCATGCATGAATAAATGTAAACAAATTCAAACTCAAAGTCTCAATATTTGATAGTTTGTCGCAAGTATGGGTTCAGGCCCAGTCAGGTCCAAGTGAAAAATCTTATTTGATTCATCTGCTGTCTAGATCTAGGTGTCGGTCACTAGCTGTGAATGTTAAAGGTGGTTTCTACCCATCTAAAATAATCTGCAGCAAGCATACAAACCCAACATGCAATGAAACTTCTTGTTATGTATGGATATGTTACGCACCTAGACTGTCCACAGGTCCAGTAGGCATAATTGTGATGATTTTTTCCTATTATTATCATAAAAAATAATTATGAATATTAATAAATTATTAATATGAATGTTACAGAATATTAAAATTTTTTTACACACAATGTCGTCTACTTTGTGTAAATGCCATCTGGAAACTCCATTGTTTTGATAATTATGATTATGAATAAATTATGATTATGATTAATAAAGTCATATTTTACACATTGTAATGTGCTTATGTGAACAACCCTCTGGAAACCCTCATACAGTTTCACAATCTATGCCAAAATATACAAGTGACACCATTGCCCAGGTTCAGTCTACGGCGAGAGTTACTACACAGTGTATATTGCCCAGGTTCAGTCTACGGCGAGAGTTACTACACAGTGTCACACAGATGGCATTTACACAAAGTAGACGACATTGTGTGTAAAAAAGTTTTAAATATTCTGTAACATTCATATTAATAATTTATTAATATTCATAATTATTTTTTATGATAATAATAGGAAAAAATCATCCCAAATTATGCCTACTGGACCTGTGGACTGTCTAGTCATTTCCACGGTGTCCATTTGTCATTGATGTGGGTGTCACTCATACCACAGGGAACTAGGACTCAAAGGGAACAAAATACTTTTTGTAGACATGTATTAACTGATTATACATATACATTACCTCGTTATGCATTAAAGTTATTTTCATCATTATTCGGCCTAATTATTGTTTCTTTGTATAAATTTTCTACAATATGTTTTTTGCAATGGGTCTACTGGGGCAGAAGTAAAACGTTAATAAACACAAAGAAAAAGCAATATAAAAATGGGAGCATAAAATATTATATAACCAAAAAAATAAAAAAATTATACACAGCTATATGGCACATGACAAGTTGTGTGACATTATAACAGAGAATTGCATTTTAGGTCATATCATAGACCCTCGAGACCCGTTTTTCTGGAGGGTCAATGGTCATATCAAGCACTATAACCCTAGGGTGTTGCTATCTGTAGTCTACCAATTACCAGGGCAAACAATCAGCATTGGAACACCATTCTTAAGGCAAGAATAAAAAATATTGCATGTTTTATGTAACTCTACCTACCCTAGAAAAACCCACCGACCCTAGACTTTTTTTGTATTTTCAAGAATTTTAAGCCAATCTCCTAATTTTTCTTAATTTTAGTGGTTTTTAGGGTTTTTGCCTACAAAAATAAAAACAAAAAAATGTCGCCAGCCTACCTGTCCTGTTTTTCGGAGGCAATGTGTTACAGGAAAGACAATTTTTTTAATGCCTTACCTGCCATTTAAACAGCGCCTCCTAGAGGTTTGAGAAAATGTATAAACAACAAACACAGAGAATACAAGACATTTAACCCATGAACAGAATGCTTGAACTTTCATCTCATACAAAAAGGCCTATGCATGAAACCATATTTGATCCATACATTAAATCAGTAATTGGCTCAAAACTGCAAATTCTGAGAGAAGAGAAAACAATATTACTCTGTAAACGTGTATGACAACAAGGGATTGTTAAAACTTTAATAGACAGAAACAGAGTCAAGCGACAGCCTCACGGAAAGCAATAAATTAAAAAATGAAATGAAAAACACTGAATAGCATTCTCCACTTGGTCACATTTTTCTACCCTGTGTCAGTCAAAAAAAAGGGTAGAAAAGGCACTGATTAGCGATGATACCATTATCGGTTTAATTTATTTGTTTTGCCGCTGTTTTATCACATATTCATGCCAAACTACGTGTATAGCGTGCACGCTATTATAGGGACTGTCCAGAATTTACTTCGAGGGGGCCTGGAGGATTTCCTATTTTCTGGGTGACTTTTTTCCACGCCCCCCCCCCCTAGTAAATTATGGAAAAAATTCATGCCCCCCCCCCCTCATCTTTTCTGGGTTTTTTTCCATGGCTCCCTCCCTAATATATACATGCATGCTTACACATTAAGACTGACATATCCAGTCTAACAAGTTGCAGGAACTGTAGTGGGCATTTAATCGATGATATAACAAAACATTGCAGGGTTATGTGACTGTAAAAAGAATTTTTTGCAGTGACTGCAAGTGGCACACTTTTGGAAAGGCTAGCAATAAACATATCTGGTTGTAAATTTCTGAAGAAAAGTTAATTACTAAATATGAATACTTCTTTTGTTATGTCTCACTGATACATATGATGCACACAAAGACAAGCACAGAAGTCAGTTGGAAATGGTGAACAGAAAATCAGAGGAGCAGATAATTGGCAAAGTGATATATATCTTGAAGTTTAATGGTACATCATTTGCAGATATCCAGATATTTCTGGAAAGTGAGATGTACATGCACAAGTTCAGCATACATTTTCATTTGATGATGCTGAATAACTTGCAGACTCATGGTGAAAGTTTTAAACATTAGGAATTAAAATTGGCGAAAGCCAACTAGTTTTTACTTTTCTTTTTTTTTCAAATTTGGTTGCCATAAAACCAAGTAGCTGCCACTGAAAGCAACAATGCTGAGGAATATTTTAGAACATTTCTTGAACAAAACACCTTATCCATAACATGAACTTATATGTTATTCTGCTCATTCCATTCACAATTCAATGTTCATATTAAAATGCAGCAGACAACCCTGTGTAAGTCAAAGTTCACATTTGTCAGCAGTATTTTTCAAAATTGACGGAGCATTCATATTTCAATTTTTTTTAACAAACTTTAATTTTAAAGTAGTCAATACATCAATACATATTAATTTGGTTTTTTTTTTGCCTTTTCTGCCAGCTGTCACTGGGAAATCTTTGATTATACATATCAGCATAAATGGGACACAAACGTATTAGTATCAATACATAATATGTAAGCCTATCCACATTTCTCCTAGCCTCATACACACTGAGATCACTTCTTGAACTACAGCAAATTTCTTGTGTACACATATTTCAACAATCTTACACAATAGTATTGATGCAGTGCCACATGATCTCCTGGGTGCACATAAAGGATTATTGGAAAATCAACCCTTTTGTAAATTTTTCACTATATATTTTTGACAGTCATACATAATATTTTAACCTGTTCACCCCCAGTTCCTATAAAAAGGTCCAAGATCACCATCGATAACAATGGGTTTGGGTAAAACAATGGTGGTTAAAGGGTTAAAGGAAAGTAAGGGAACCAGCAAAAACTGCAGCACCTACATGTACCATCTCAGTATTTGGTGTACAGGTACTCAAATGATGGGTGATTGAATCTGTTCAAATGAAGATGTCAGTGTCAGAAATATGCAAATGAGGTAAAAAAGGGAAAATCCGGCAAATTGACACAACTGTGTTACCACAGACCGCATTTGGTTGAAAATTAGTATGCATGTACCTTGAGATATTTGCTGTAACTTTAAGCATTTGTTCAATGTTCATCTCTGTGTATCAGCATTTGTTTATTTGTTATTCTATCCCTACATAGAACACCTAATGCTGTATTTAGCAACATACCAGTATGAACATAAATGACCATTGTTATTGTTGACAAAGGAATTCTAGTCTGGACTTGATCCGAGATCTCTTTTCAACAATAACAACGCTGACTGTTCACTGTATGGTCTGTGTTGACATGCTAAATACTGGACATTTCATGACACTTCAGGGAGGAGAACAAGATACTGCAGTAGATGCATAAAACAAACCACTATGAATATTACCAAATTTTGCAGCTAAAGGAGTTTAACTAGACATGTTGAGTTAATCTGTCACCTGGGTAGCGTCTATGGTTTTCTTTTGTATAGATCAGAAATTCAGGGCAAATATTGAATTGATGATTGTTTTCCTTGGCCCCCTAAAAGCTTGAGGTATTTTTGTCTGCCCCCCCTAATTTTTCTCAGGGAAAATGGGTGCCCCCACCCGAAAATCCTCCAGGCCCCTGGAAGTAGATTCTGGACAGTCCCTGACGCAAAATATTTTTATCTTGGTACAGAAGACCTAAGGGAAGAATCTTTATATATTGGGAGGGGGTGGTCAGAAATGGAAAAAATTAAGAACAGAAAGTATCGTGGAAAAAACTTTCACATACATGGCCCCCCTGATTTTTCTCAGGGAAAATGGGTGCCCCCCTGAAAATCCTCCAGGCCCCCTGGAAGTAGATTCTGGACAGTCCCTGACGCAAAATATTTTTATCTTGGTACAAAAGACCTAAGGGAAGAACCTTTATATATTGGGAGGGGGTGGTCAGAAATGGAAAAAATTAAGAACAGAAAGTATCGTGGAAAAACTGTTCACATACATTGCAAAGTAAACAAAATATTTAGAACACAATTGAGTAAAGTAAATCTGCAAGTAATTTGCACATCTATTATCACTTAAAAAAAATTAAAATTTGAAATTTTCAGTTGTACAAGTTTTCTTTTTTTCACAATCTGATAGTGACCACCCCTCCTAATATCTAAAGGTCTGTCCGAAAGCCTCGAGGTATACTTGGTTTTGTGCACTGTCAACTTCCGTGTTTGCGATCGCACAATTTCGCCGAATTTATCGCACTTTCGGTGCTAAACTTTGATGTCGAGAATCAAAACATGTGCAGATTCACTGAATTTGACTTTATGCGGATGAAACTCAGCAGATTTTCTTATAAATTTCCAACCTGCACAGCATACACATTTGTTTTGGAATCCACCATGCATATTTCAGTGTGCACCCGGGTATTTCGGCTTAACATCAATTACAAAGCATACTCTAGGTGGCGGGTAATTTCTCTATTTGTAGTATCTTTATTTCTTCATTTTGCAATTTGAAAAAAATCGTTATTTCGTCATTTCGCCATTTCACTATTTTGCAGAGTACCCATTAGCCTTGTTTAACCCCTTGACTACCTATGGCGCCGGATATATCCGGCGCCATATTGAATTACCATATACCTTGAGTGCCGGAAATATCCGGCACAGTTAAATAAGCGTATTTTCTTCGTTTTTGTCGCTAAAAATCCCGTAATTTTGGCGTCGGCACCCAGCGCAACTAAGATTGATGTATTCCAATCTGGCCTGAATGTGATTGCGCCCCCGTACGTCCGAGTATGGCCAAAATCCGGAAGCAAATGTCGTGACCCATGACCTCTACCCTAAAAGGTCAGACTGATCACAGAAGCGTCGCGCTGATTGTTTACAGTTTTCAGAAGTACGGACTATCGCGAAGATGTTTATGGTTAGTTTTTTTAATGAAGTGAAATGTTTATTTATGGAAAACAAATGATTTATATGTAAATATGTTCTGTTAACAGCAATATTCGTGAATGAAACTAGAGGAAATACAATTGTTGCTATAAGCCAGTGAAATTTATAGCAGCCATATTATCAATATGACTGGTCCCATGACTGGTCATGTGTTTGGTCAAGTGATATGCTGTTCCCTAAAATGTATTTTTAAATATTGTGAATTATTTTTCGATAAATTATAACCATTTTAAATGATTGTTTCTGCAAGAAAGACATAAGGCAGGTGTTTACAAATATAAAATTTGTTGATTTTCAAATACAGAATCATGTCAGATGCTGATGTTTGTGGTTCATTTACTCTGCCTTTTTGAGAAAAATCTCAGATAGGTACATCTATAAATAAATAAAAGGGTAGTTAATATTACATATGTGTAAAGACAATGCCATGAAAATTGCAATTGTATTCAAATTTGCGTCATTTTATGGGTTCAAAACACGTCCTGATGCTTCAAATATTCATATTCTTTGCAAACTCTGGTCACGTGATGTGTCATGTGATCAGTCAAATGACCTGGAAATACAAAACTTATTTATGAAAAAGTTGAAAATTTCATGCTGATTCAGAAAATATATGGTTTATTGGTACTTACTTAATTTTTACTATTAGCAGTGTTCATGCAATGACCACACCCAAGATTTTATCAATATTTACATAAGGGGCCTGGTATATAGGAATACATTGGCCTTGATAGTCAAGGGGTTAATGTATTCGTAGATATGAGGAACAATAACTGCCTCGAATCATATGAATTTCCAAAACACCACTTGATACATTTATTTTATTCCAAAAATGATCACACACATATCAGTATTCATGATGTGGTTTTCATGATGTACACAGTAAATCTTAATGAATTGGACGTAGTTCTTTTTCAAGTACAAGATTACAATCGTGCACCGGGAAAAGATGATATAGGAGCACAGGGACTGTCATAGGAGTAACAAGGACGGTAGCAGATCCAAAGTTCAGATAATTCTCACCACTAGATGGCGCTATACAAAAAAATTTCATTACTCATACTTGGCACATTTTGTACCAGTACATGTATATCCAAATTTGAGCCATAATGAGCATTTAATTAATAAGCCACACCAACCAAAATCTAATCAGATCTAGATCTTATCATAACAATGCTACATACCAAATTTCATACAATTGGACTCAGGGGTTCTCAAGTTATGAGTGGAACAAAATCTGTCTACGGACGGACAGACGGACGGACAGACGGACACACACACAGACATTGTGGCGACATAGGACACCTTTGGCGCTTTGCGCCAAGGTGTCAAAAAACGATGTTGTTTCATGAACATACCATATTCACTATGAAAATTGGCCCGGAAAAAGTTTGATCTCAATAATTGACAATTTATCAATCACCTCATGTACGAAACGCATATTATATAACAGCTTATATCATTGGCTATCATTTAATACTGTTTTTAATGTGTATCTGCTATTAGCTGTAGCTTTACTTTTGAGATTTCTGAGTATTGTCCCTCAGATTTCTGGTGCCATGGTGGTCCGCCATTGTGTTCAATGAGCCTCGGGAGTACTTTCCCAGAGGGAGAAGATGCATAATACAGAACGTTTTATGTGAATAAATTATTTTATCAACAGTTAAGTCATTTTAGTCAATGTTACATGAGGAATTTGCTCTGAACAATATAAAGAATTTCAGATAAACAAAGTTGAAAAATACAGTATTTTTACAGTATTTTTACAGTGCACATTACTTCATGTGGTGGTCATATTGGATCGTGAACTCGCTATAAACAGTGCATTTGTTCATCGTCATCATGCTTGAGTGATAATCGGAAAATGACTTTGCACTGAAAGTTTTGACAAAACTCCAATATTTTGATGAAATGCAGACATATACCTCATCTTGGCATTTCTGTTTACTTAGAAAATACATTGATGTGTTTGTCATTCCCATATAAACACAGATTCTGTCTCTGCTGACTGCAATGTACCATGGCCAGATCATTTCATCTTCGAATAGATGACTTCTCCATGTTCCATCTCTACTCCATATTGAAATCCTAGCATTGCCGGCATCACAAACATAAACATGATCAGCGCCATCGATGGCAATGCTGTATGGGTAGCACAGCTGACCATCCCCAATGCCATACTCACCATATTGGTAAAGGTGATTGAACTCACTATCAAAACACTTGATGCAGTGATTTTTAGTGTCAGACACCATGATGACATCCCAACTGTTGACAACGACAGAATGGGGTTCGTTGAATTGTGTATGGCCACTACCTAGACCACCCACCTCTGCAACATAGTGACCGATCTTGGTGTATTTGAGTAACCTATGACTTTTGATATCAGTGACCAAAACAAACCCTTTCAAAAGAGCTATGCACCAGGGAAGTGTGTCTGCAGGTAAAGTAATTATTCTGATAATTGTGTTGCTTTCATTGCAAACAACAATTTCAATTTTAAAGTCGTTAAGTAAGAAGAAGTGGTTGTCCTGAGACACTGCTACAGATTTTGGCCTGAATATGCCTTCAATATGATGGCTGAAGTTCCCAAGCACCTTATCACATGTGTAATTTTGGTTCAGTATCTGAACAATGTTGTTAACATATCACACACCAGAAGCTGATCATTGAGGAAAGTTAAACCAAAGGGTCCGTTAAACTTTAGTCCTGGACTAGGACCTTGACCATCAAGGATGAACTTTGACCAGCCACCTGAAAGATAAAAGATTTAATAGGTACATCAATGAAGTGAAATTTCAATGCATTTTGTCACGTAACAACTCCTCTCACAATGACGGCTCAAAATTAAGAATAGATATTGATACCAATCAAAGTCAAAATCAAACTTATTTTTGTTATTTTATAGTGTTATGTATGTCATTTCCCCCCCCCCCCCACTCATCATGACCTGAGTTTAATTAGTCTAGAACATTCTCAGGGTCACTGCCCTTAACGACCTCACAACCTCGAATTCCATTAATGGTGTTTGGAATGCGCTTGAAATTTAATTAGTTGTGTAAGAGATAATTTTAGAACAGTAATTAGCATGTCAATAACAGTTCTAGATTGATCTTATAGTCCCTTATATAACCACATGAGTATAAATACTGGAATAGCAGGCTTGCAGTCAGACATTTTGGGATCGTGTCTCTTGTGTGTTACTTCAAGTCTTTGGAAACTCCAGCAGTATTAATTTCAAGACTTTTCAAGGCCTTCACTGCCACGCTGGATTTATACTGTGGACTTTGTGCAACTTCAAACCTGCAAGCCAAAGGACTGTTCATTCATCCGACTGACTGTTACAACTCTGAGACTGGAGCTTTGCCGTCCCAGCTGAGATAAGTAGCCTGTACACTTTTACACTTTGTATTCTATCCCTGACTTAGCAATTAGTTTTATTTTCATGATAAATTTCGTTTTACACGTAAACTGCTGAATTCACCTTTTGTTCGTTTTCTGTCCTATAACAATAGTTTATTCCTTCTAACTATGGCAACAATAAAACTGTGATTCTCAACAACTGCATCTTTAACATGTGGAAAGGCATTTGCATAGTACATGATATGTGTAATTCATGTAATAAATTTCGTTTTACACGTAAACTGCTGAGTTCACTTTTTTCATTTTCTTTCACGTGACAAAATTGGGGGCTTGTCCAGTATACAAACATTATGAGCCGTTTGACAACATTTTGCCGGCCTCTTTTAATCTACTGTATACTGTGACCTCAGCAAAATTCAGTCATGGCGGAATTCAAGACAGACGAATTTATGGATAACCTTGATCAGGACGCATTTGATTCCCTCAGGAAAGACAAACGAATTGCTCTGGCCAATTTTCTTAAAATAGAAGTCAAAAGATCTATGCGCAAGTGAGAAATACAGTTCAAGATTGCAAAACATTTAGTTAATTCGCGCCATTCTGAGGAGTCTGCCTTTAAAGATAATGAATCTGAGTCTTCCTTTGAACTCAGAAAATTAGAATTAGAAATGCAAGCAAATTTAGAGCTTAAGAAACTAGAAATAGAAGAAAGACAAAAAGAGAGGTAAATAGAAATGAAAGAAAAAGAAAGAAGAAAATTAGAAATGGAAGAAAGACAAAGAGAGAAAGAGAGAGAGGAAAGAGAAAAGGAAAGAGAATTAGCAGGACATCGACTACAGGTAGAAATAAAATGTTTAGAGCTTGGGCAGCCAGGAAAAGTCTTCCCTTTAGACATTTTTGACATCACTAAACATTTCAGGTTAGTTCCCCCGTTCCAAGAAAATGATGTTGGCAATATTATATCCATTTTGAGAAAATTGCTCAGAGTCTGAATTAGCCTAAGAAGCTCCTTGTCAATGCTTTTGCAAAGTGCTTTGATGGGTAAAGCCAGAGAAATTTATATTCAGTTGTCAGTAGAGCAGGCTTCAGATCATGATTCTGTGAAGGAATTAATACTCAAGGGCTATGAGTTGGTGCCTGAAGCTTACCGTCAGAAATTTAGGGATTGTGAGAAGGTGAAGATCAAACTTATGCTTGAATTTGCTCGAACAAAAGAACAACTGTTTGATCGTTGGTGTTCTTCTGAAAAGGTCAGTCCGAATTACGAAACATTACGTCAACTTGTTTTGATTTACGAATTTAAAAGGTGTATTCAGAGTAACATCAAGACGTTTATCAATGAACAAAAGGCAGATATGTTTGAGGTTGCTGCACGTTTGGCCGATGATTATTCATTGACCGAAAAATCTTCATTTCTCAGCAAACCATCCCAGTCCTTTTAATATCGTAACAATGCAGGGAAATTTTACTCCTCCTTTTCATACAAGATTTTTTCAAAGGGGAGTAGGAAATCAAATTACAACAGTTCACAGAGTTCAAGTACACTTCCACATCATCAGATCCAATTATTGTAAGAAAGGCGGCCTTTTAATGTCAGGTCGTTTCAATTTGAAAAGAAAACGTGAAGGTCAAAGTGGTCAAAGTGGATCTAAGCCCACCGGCTTTATTTCTTTATCAACTCAATTAGAGTCTAATAATGTGTGCAACACTGGCTTCCCTGTCTCTTTTGTTGGCAGATACCCTGCCATTTCTGAAAAGTTATTTTCAGGTTCTATAGTTCTTATTAAGGGGGTAGATTGTAATGACTACATTCCTGTTCCTCTCCATAATGTCTTTTTTCTTCGGACTTGTTTCTGGACCTGTGACTTAATGTATTAGGTCTTTTTGCATTTTGAAAGGATTCACCGTCTTCTTGGAAACGACCTTGCTTGGGACAAGGTCATTACTAATCCACTTGTGACTGATAAACCTTGTTTAGATCAGGATCCACAGCCGATTGAGTTAGAAATACCTTAATCTTTCCTTCATGTGCTGTTACTCGAGCCATGTCATAGAAAACTTCTGAGAATCAAAATATTCCCAAAAATAATGTCACAGACGTTGACTTAAATGACACCTTTCTTTGTAAGGTGTTTGACACGGATCATTCCGTTATCCCTGGGGATTTGAAACTTCCAGTAAAACTTCTGCTGACCAAGGTCAGACATTATCTAGATCAAATCTCATTGCAGAACAACACAAAGACCAAGATATTTTGTGTTTATTTGACAAGGTAGATGACGAATGTGAAACTTCAGATAGCTCTGTTTCCTATTATACAAAATCTGGTATTCTCATGCGTAAATGGAGACCTCCAGATGTCTTGGCTGATGACGATTGGGCTATAAAACATCAAATTGTGGTTCCAAGGTCCTATCATGCGGAAATATTGCGCCTGGCCCATCAAACCCCCTGGGCTTATCATTTAGGAGTAAGAAAAACTTATCATAAAATTCTCAGTCATTTTTATTGGCCTTATCTAAGGCAGGATGAAGCATATTTTTGTAAAACTTGTCACACATGTCAAATGGTAGGAAAACCAAATCAGATCATTCCAAATGCCGCTTTACAGCCAATTCCTACATTTCAAGAACTCATAGACTGTGTTTGGCCCCTACCAAAAACAAGGGAAGGAAATGAGTACATGTTGACAATAATGTGTACATCCACTTGGTTCCCAGAAGCCATACCACTGAGAAATATAAGGCAAAGACTATAGTGAGAGCTTATGTCAAATTTTTCACTTTATTCGGCCTCCCTAAATGTATCCAGTCCGATCAAGGCTCCAGCTTTATGTCTGGAATTTTTCAACAAGTAATGGATCAGTTAGGCATTAAACAGAGTAGATCATCCGCCTATCACCCAGAAAGTCTGGGTGCTCTCGAGCGATTTCATCAACCCTTGAAAAATATGATTAGGACCTACTGTTTGTCACAGACAAGCAGTGGGATGAAGGATTCATTTTCTGCAATGCTGTTAGAGAGTCAATTCAAGAGTCTCTTGGTTTTAGCCCATTTGAAACACCAAACACCTGTTCCAAGATATTCCAACGAAGACAAACATCATTTACCGAGATGTTGATGTCAGCAACAGTAAGCCTGTGAAACAATATCCATACAGACTGAATTCAGCAAAAGCAAAATATCTCCAGGAAGAAGTCAAATACCTGCTGGATAATGACTTTATTGAACCCAGCAAAAGTAAATGGCATTCGCCGTGCATACTTCTGCCAAAATCAGACCATAGTTATCGTATGTGAACAGACTACAGGAAAGTGAACACCCTAACAAAGACATACACTTTCCAAATTCGGGGGATTGATGATTGCATCGATCGAGTGGGAAAAGCCAAGTATGGGACCAAATTTGATCTACCAAAGGGATTTTGGCAGGTCTCTCTGACGGATTGTTCCAGTACAAGGTGATGCCATTCGGAATGAAGAATTCTCTGGTAACTTTCCAATGGATCGACTATGTCATATCCTGGCTAGAAGGATGTGGACCTTACATCAACGATGATGTCCTGTATAGTGACACCTTCGAGGAACACATCAAACTCATGCGGAAGTTCTTTGAGTAAGTTCTTATATGGTAATGGTATTGTCCGTGTATACCACTATGTGGCGTTCTCCCAGAAGCAATGCCACCACCTGCATGCAAGCAGGGCTGTGTAACGTTCCTTGATATGTGCATCCGCAATAGTTGGATAGTCAGCTGACCATCGCATGTAGAACCAGTCGTTCCCGTAAATGCCCGCTCCCGCTGCTGAGCATGCATCAGTGATGATGATCTGTTGGGGTAATAGAGTTTTCTCTTTGAAGAATGCCTTACCATCAAAGGCTTTGCTGAGATTCGCCCACCAGCTGATGTCCGCTCTCGCCTGCCTGTAGGCGTATGTGAAGAGACTGTCATGAGACCAAGTTTGTCACATCGATGAGTTGCCGCTCCAAGTTCAAAGCCAATTGTACTTAACTCTTAGGCAGCCTCATCCTAGGGCCGTTCCACTCACAGCCTTGAAGCTGGCCGGCCGTTCACATCCCAAATATCAAAACTTTCTGACCTGCAGTTTTGAAGAAGTTTATTTTTAAATATTTTTTGACCAAAAATGACAAAAATTGCCTTTAAAATACAAATATGCAAATATCTGCACGATTTGAACAAACCCAACTGAGGTTACCTAAAGTTAACTTCACATTAATTTAAAAGCAATCGGACATAGGCGACTGATGCCGTATGTTGTGGGTTCGAACCCGATTGAAAACTTGCCGTATTTTCTACCCTGGGTCGGTAGTTCTGCTGCGGAACAGAATTGTCCCTGAGGTTATTTTTCGCCCAGTTAAAGCAATGTGTTCGTTGCTTTGCTTCAATAAGTTTGTATGTGCGATGTGTGATAGTGAGCATGCGTGCGTGAGTGCTTCACGAACTCTACAATGTGTGGAGCGGTGTCAGTCAGAAAATGTAACAACTTAGCCACTCTTTGAACCACTCTTTTTTGAGTGGAGATATAGCCTAGTGGTTCTCTCTGTGGCCTCTCCGCTAGGCGACTGATGCCATAGTTGTGGGTTCAAAGCCGATGAAAACTACCCGTATTTTGAGATACTTGTTGTCACAAAAACAGCACAAAATGCAAAAAATATTTTAAAAAATGCAAATTTTTCCACAATATGAACAAACCTAAGTGAGGTCACCCAAAGTGAACTGCATATCAAATTTTCAAGGAATCGGACCTCCTATTTCAGATAAGAAGGCAATTGTTGAAAGACTACGGATGGATGGACGACGACCACGAAAAACAACCTATTTGATAAGTTTTGCGTCACTGACATGGAGGAATGTAGCACACACCTAACAGCTAAATTATCTTAAATATCAAACGGAACTCTGTCAGCTGCTTGGTTGTTTGTTAACTGTTATTTTGACACAATTGGGTGTATAATTACCATAGGCTTCGTTTTGACAACTTAATTCATGTTAGCTCTAAATTTAAGATGGTTTGTTTCTTTGTTAAGATTGCCATGCAGAGATTGGACATTGCTGCATTTATAGTCACCTATTCTCCCTTTGAACAGTATACAGTAAGTAATCTCCAAAATTTTGATAAGTTCTATTTCAGACTGCCTTTTGAGAGACTTGTCTGTGGATTTTTGTTGTATATGAAAATTGAGGCTGATCAAACAATTGGTGACTGACCTAGGAGGTGCACCACATGGACAACTTTATTAAAGAACTCAAACAATCTTGGGTTTTTTGCTAAGGTTAGCAAAAGAAGGTATAGCCTACATAAAAATCTTAGTATTTAGATCTACCATACAAATCACTTTGTGAAACCAGCTTTTCTAAGCTATTGTTGATCATGCAACAATCATTCACAGGTTTCCACCCCACTGAAGATCTGGAAATGATCATGCTAATGAATTAGAAATAATACTTTTTTTATTTTCGTTCAGTACGTGACAGTTGTTTTTGTAGGCATTTCCTACTGTAATAAAGGTAAAAAGGTAAGATTTTTCAACGAAAAACAGTTACATGCTTTGATGTGTGTTGTTTGGTTCTCTATGTAGAGTGTATTTGTGACAAGGAAATGGAACTACGCGCGATATAGAATAGGCAATCACAGGCGCTCCTTAGCTGGGTAGTCTGCTAAGTAGATCGATTTTCGGATCGATCTATTGATCCCGTTGTCGATATGCCCGCCACTGCAACCTAATATTTAGGTTGCAGTGGCGGGCATATCGACAACAGGATCAATAGATCAATCCGGAAATCGATCTACTTAGCAGACTACCCAGCTAAGGAGCGCCTGTGTAGGCAATCAACTTGAATGTGAGAATGAGTATAAAACTTGTTGTTAGTATGGGCTAGTTGCCCATATATTGTTGGTGGTGAGTGTATCACAAACCTTATCTTTGTTGTACTAAAAAGTGTACCAAACAACCTCTCAGGATTACTCTAAGTGTTGTGGCAAATGCACCACCAGATAAAACTATCGCCTTTTCGAATTCTTTAGTAAAATGAACGTTATGTATAAATGTGTCCTTCAGTAAGTTTCGTATTTCCTTCAGGCAATTAGTGATATTTATACCTCGATTTAAATCATTTATTCACTAATTGCTAAGCGTTTGAAAAATCAAGGTCAGACACAATAGAAACAAAGTGTCAATTCCCATTTTTCAGCTGCAGAAATACTCAGTACTGGTACACATGTGGCATTGCATTCCCACAGAATGATTAAGAAATTTCCACTGCAAGTGCAAATCGATCCCTCAGCAATATGAAATGCCCTGCCTCAAATTTACCTTTGCATGTACTTTGAAAGTGATGGGATAAACAGTTTAAAAGAAGAGTGTTTGACCAAAAAAATGGAAACAATTGTACAAAAATACAAATACCAGTATGCAAATTTCACCATGATTTCTATGGATCATATTATGGTAATTCTTAACGAGTGCTCAGTTATTACGGCCGGGGATGGGCCAGCATAATCCGGGGGACACCTTAAATGTGAAAATTGCAAGGGCGGTCATGTAATTTTCAAACACCACAGGGGGGGTCACTTAATTTTCATAGGTTTCCGTCCTGTCAAACAGCATTTTCCATATTCAAAAATTTTCTGGGAAATAAAATGATTCACTGAATGATATCATTCTCGGAAGTCATTTAACTGTAAATTTCAATAAAAGTATAATCATCCGTCAAATGAATAGTTTTCCTTTGTAATTCTGAGGCTTTTCATCCTAGTCTAATCAAGTACTTTAAAATTAATCATGAAATGTCAATAAATACACAGATTAAGTATTTTTGCATTTGAAAAAATTATTCAGTTTCCTCATAGACTATTATCTATAGTGAATCAACACTTCAATGACATTCCAAAATCAAATTTCTTGCACACACATCCACTCGTTGCCACTCTTGTCTTGTCAAGCGGGTGCAGCCAACGGAGCTTTTAAGCTGTTCCAGGAGCAATTTTTGAGGGCAGGGGAAATTAAAATTTTGCTCGGGCAGGGAACATGTTTTTATGTGGCAGGGAAGCAAAGTTTAGGGTTTTTGTAGGGCAGGTCAGATATCGGTTGATTGTCCTGGGGCCAGGGCTTGGCGAAAAATGAGGAGAGGGGAATTTACTTTTAAAACGGGGACTTATGAAGTTGTGCCATGGTGTTTCTGGGATGCCCCTTAGCAAACGTGCAGATCTTTATTTAGCTACCGCAGATCCAGCAGATCGCTCACAAAGCTGTCACAGCTCAAACCAGCTAACATGGGTTTCACACTTCGATTCATTTGACCCGTTATCGGCACCTGTCAACAGTGTGGCAACGGGCATTGTATAGTGTAGCAAGAACATTTTCTAATTTTAGTTCGATTTTGATAGTTTTTGATCCGCTTCAATAATTGTTGTTGAAACAACATACCACGCGTAAATTTTCTGTACGCTGATTTTGCATATGAAAACCTAAGTTGAGAGTTGTGTTCACAAAAGTTCATTGCCTAGCCCGATAAGGTTTCCGTGTCACATTATCTCTGTACGAGCGAGAAAAGGAGACAAACTGAAGTTTTTATGCATCGTATGGATGTCCATATAAACACTCTCAAAATAATAATGATAGCAAAATTGACATGAACAATCGGACTTTCCTGTCACAGAAACATATTCAGTGCAGACTGAATGAAAGTCACAAGCAAACTGTGGTGTCAATGGCCCACACAATGGGGAGGTCACTAGAAAAATACAGCTAACTGGTTTGTATAGGGCAATGTTGATCCAAACTTACAGTTAGAGAGGGATATGATTAAGCCACAGTCCCTAGTGGGCTAGGCTGAGCTCTGGGACTATTCGCCCCATAGACGAGTGTACATAAGCGAGGGTTGTTTCTCTCTTAGGTACACACTGCAAGTGGAATTTAAATACCGACACTGGGCAAGTTGGTGCTGGGTCATGGCTGCAAGTAGAAGAATTAATGCATGCTCGCGACACTGCATTTAACCGTCTCGCCTAAAGAAATGTTTTTCCGTTTTTGGGATAGATAAATGTGGACATACTCCCTGCAGCAGGAATGAGAGAGAGCATGTGTTTAAAAGCCGACATTGGGCAAAGTGGACAACTGGGCGTAGCCGCAAGCAAAATAAATGATTGGGGCTCAATGTGACACTGCATCGTATTGAACCAACACACCGCAATCACACTAAATCATCTCTGACCACAATGTCTCAACTGTAAACTTGACGATAGTGGTCAAAAGTGCGACTAGAGGAGGGGACTAAATTAGACATCCTGAGAAATGTGAAGCAGCCTGTCAAAATGGTGCACCACACCACCAACTGAAATGTGTTGGCAAAGTTAATGAGTGAAGACATGTCCTTAATAGAAAGGATGTAGTAAATACGGTTCATGCTGTGTATCGACGAATACAATTAAAAATTCATCAATAATAAACAAAATAACTGACACGTCAACATTGGTTAAGTGTCTACCTTCTGTTAATCTCGCAAATGATTCACTGTATGCACTGGCCAAATGCCAGCATGGTAAACAATCCGCAAATGGTTACTAGAACCCGGTAGGTATACCGCTAATAGTGCAATCCCATGGGTGGCTGCGATCAACCAATTCTCACATGTGCAGCAGACATAAGCCAATCATTTTACCTCCATCAGAGTTCAATACTTGAGACCCCAGAGACGCGTTTCAACAACTACTGAAATCATCTCAAGGCAGCTAGTACGGTACGTCAGTTGGGGTTGGGCAGCCCTTAGCAGATAATGACACACCATTATAAGGTATAACAAAGTAATCCACCAGTGCACATACAGTGAAATTGAGTAGACAAACAAATACGATGATGCGGTGCCGAATGTGTCCAGCATACGACTGATGAATAAACAGCCTGGGTCAACACAACCGCAAACAAATACGATTTGGCGATAGGCACTTGTATTTACTGCTTAGTGGCTTTTTCAAAAACCTAACGCTACTGTTAATCTAACCTGTGTCACTTCAAGTGTCATGGTGACCATGTTATTATCGGTATGCTTGATTTCCTCATTGACAACATATTTGTGAATTTGGAGGACACATTTTCCAACAGTGTATAGGAATTCCCATGGGCACTAACTGTGCTCCTTACTTGCCGACTTATTTCTGTTCTCATACGAGGCAGAATTTATCCAGAACCTTATCAAGCAGAAAAAGGTCTCTGTAGCTCGTACTTTCAACCTTACATTTAGATACATAGACGATGTTATTTCATTGAATAACTCTGAATTCAGTAAATATCTCGCTATGATTTATCCTCCAGAATTGGAGATTAAAGAGACTACAGAAACGGCCTCTTCTGCTTCATATCTGGACATTTTACTTGAATTTGACTCTAATGGTCACCTTTCTACTAGGCTATATGACAAGAGAGATGATTTCAACTTTAGTATAATTAATTTTCCACACCTCATCAGTAATATTCCACTCTCACCTGCTTATTGGGTATACATTTCCCAGCTTATTCGATATGCAAGAGCATGCAGTTCATATGGTGATTTTGTAGAGAGACATGGCCATCTCTCTTTCAAACTGTTAAATCAAGGTTACACCAGAGCAAGACTTGTCTCTACATTCAAACGCTTTTTTGGCAGGTATCGCAAGCTGGTTGATAAATACGATATCTCTCTTCGACAAATGATCACTGATGGCATCGGTGACATGGGGCCTTAGTTAGTGACCACTACCTATCTGACTTACAGATTGATATATGGCGGGTGCCACATGTGGGGCAGGATGCGCTTACTATTTTCGAAACACCTGACATCACTTCTTGGTCTTTTGGCCAGAGGTCCATATATCTTTCTTTCATGAATTTGACTTTGTTTGTGTACCGTCTATTTACTGTCTGTTCTGTGCTGTTTTGTGTCTATGTTTACAACTATTGTCTTATAAATTTTGACCTAGTGTTATTGGATTATGGATTGGTATGATTGCGATTATTTGAATACCTATGAAGGAAAGACGTGTAGGAAGATAAAACTGCCTTAGCTACAGCTTCTGCTGCCCCTAATTCCTGAGAGCAGAAAAAACAAGACAAGAATCGCTGTTTGTAAGAGTGCAGGGTTTTCTGCCCTACAAAAACAAAGCTTGCTGTACATTAAAAGGTTGGCGCTAGAGTTAGCTTGGCATGTAAGACAGCTGAGTGAAGCCCAAATGGAAGGCTTACATCCATAAACAGAGATCCGCGCCATGCAAAACTCAAGTGAACGTCGTGTGGGTCTACAGGTCAAGCTTTAACAGATGACATCTGGAACCCAAAGCTTGAGAAAAAACAAAACAACATAGTGCATCTATGTTGGAAAGCCGAGATGAAAAAGCAGAATGATCTAGAAATGTAACTGACGGAATACTTGAAATAACGCGATACTGCAGCTGAGCCCGCCATGATGCTGGTATGTTTGAGAGTTGAGGGAACTGGAATGCGTAAGCCACGTAAATCAGGCATCCCTTTGAAGATGTAGAAGACACGTCTGCTCTCTTACTACGACTTCTGACCGTTTTCTTTGTCGACCTGTGAATGCCGATGTCTCTACGCCTACAGCCCGACCTGTCGCTGATATTTCCGGTGTCGTCCGCCGAATTACTGCTTGAATCAACCATTAAAGGCCGCTCCACCGACTCATGTAATTGTCTGTCACATCTAAGATCGGTTAATGTTGTCCTCCGTCTTCGTCGCTCATCAGGTTTCGCGCCATCTTTCCTGTCATGGCGGACTGTGACGTCACCACTCTTTTGTCGTACCATTCTCATAAAACTCGCAATTTGCTTGGAAATGTCACAAACCTGCTTAGTAACTGCTTCTAACTGTTTTTGGACTCTACGCCACGGGCGTGAGGTCATCTTTCTATTTGCAGATGCCACTCTGAAAACTGTCCAAGATCTTGCATCGAGAGTACGTGGCCCGTCAATTACTTGCGCTTTGATGATGGTGGGGGAAAATGATCGACATCATGTTGTGTCGCGTGCGTTACTTCTGTCTGATATTCAGCTTCTGCCCTGTTAATATCCAGAAACGAGACGACCGTCCAGAATATTGGAAACAAAAAAGACTTCTGACTTAGCACTGTCAGTATGAAAGGAAGAAAGAAAAACACGAAAAACCTGGATGCACACTGAGACAAATGCATTGCTCAACGGCAACAGGCAGAATGGCAAACCCCTAACACTATGGCTGTCACTAGAGGGCTCACTCTCGTGGGGTGTAATTAACCAAAATGACACATTTTAATGCATATGTACACTCGTCTATGGGGCGAATAGTCCCAGAGCTGAATAGCCCACAAGGGACTGTAATATATAAGCACAGTAAGAACGTGACAAACAAGTACATTTTTTTTCAGAAGCTACAAAACATTTAACTGCAAAAGATTTTTTTCTTCTTTCTTGTAGTGCAGACAGTTCAGTGAAAAATGTAAAAATCCTTGAAGGTACAGTGGAAATGGCTAGCTGTTGTTATTTTTTATGTTTGAATGTACATTAAGCCCCAAGAAAGCAAACATACAGAATATGTACAGACTATATACAGAATATTTGAGCATACAGGATATGCTAAAATTTTTTCAGGAATATTAATGCTTATGAATATTAATGAGCTGTCCACCACTCTTAGAAGCCCTATACATTCACAGCAGTAATACCAAATTTGTTGACTTTTGGGCTGCAGAAATACTTAGTACTGGTACACATGTGGCATTGCATTCCCACAGAATGATTACTAAGAAATTTCCACTGCAAGTGCAAATCGATCCCTCAGCAATATGAAATGCCCTGCCTCAAATTTACCTTGCACGTACTTTGAAAGTGATGGGATAAACAGTTTAAAAGAAGAGTGTTTGACCAAAAAATGGCAACAATTGTTCAAAAATACAAATATGCAAATTTCACCATGATTTCTATGGATCATATTATGGTAATTCTTAAGGACTGCTCAGTTATTATGACCGGGGATGGATATTTGATCATATAGGATATGCTACAATTTTTTCAGGAATATTAATGCTTATGAATATCAATGAGCTGTCCACCACTCTTTGAAGCCCTATACATTCACAACAGTAATACCCAAATTTGTTGACTTTTGAAAAATCATATAGAGGATGATGTTTGCAGCCAGCAGCTTGGGCTGTGTAAGCAAGTGATTTATGGCTTGTGGTATGTATATCACAAGTGACATCTGCAACATTAATACTTACATATAAAGATGTCATTATATGTTTCAATGAAATCCCCCAAAATTTTAAAATCCCCTCGAAAATTCCAGTGGAAGGCGAACAATCCCCCCAGCCTGGTGTAGCATCCCAGATGAAACACTGTTTAATATGGTTCATTCTTTGCCTGCCTGCCTTGCTTCACTTTCTTTTTCATCGACAGGCCTTTGTATGACTTCTGGCTTATTGATAAGTTCGCTAATGTAAATTCTCGCTGGATTTTTAAAGTTACGCGAACCTTTTGTCTGCACTTTAGCACTGTAAATCATATATTTTCACATTTCAGTAACTTGTGTTTTTCAATCTTCTATCATTTCAGAATTCATCTGTGATGGGTGATTATGGCTTTGCTATAATCATAATCTGGAGGGACACGGGGAGAAGGGTTTAGACCTTGCTAAGTATGGGTCACCATGATGCACCACTACTTCTACTGCTTGCTGGATGCACTGGAGACGTAACCTTATCTACCAACCGCCTTCAAATTTACCGTTATCTAAACAACTTGCGTCACTCTTGCCACGTCATTATCCAAGCGCATATCAGTAAGATCAAAGCCACAGATCGTCCATTTCAACTTCTGCCACGCTCAAGTTTGTAAAGATATGCGTCGATATTCTACATCGCAGGGCACACACCAATCAACTTGTAACTCAACGTCACAGGTTTATTACTTGAACTACAACGGAAGTAACACAACAAGGTTGGGGGCGCTATCCAACTAGCACATATCATTACATCCCCCTTCTCAATAACAAAAGAAAATGAACAGGAAAATTTGCTGAGTCGCAAATAATGAAACATCATGCAAACACGTAATACTTAAGAAAACTTCAGAGTTCAGTGAGAGTCGTTCAGTGTTCTCAGTGGTGCCAAATACTGTACCATGCCAAGAAACTGTTGTAGCTCCCTGACATTAGTAGGGCTTGGCAAATCGACAATCTCCTTCACCTTCTTCTCATCTGGGCGTACTCCCTCAGCGGTGTAGACCATACCATAGAATGTAACTCATTAGTCTTGATTTTACACTTTCCATGGTTGAATACTAGCCCATGCTGACGGGCGTGTATCATGAGCTGGTGTAGGTTGTCGTCATGGTCAGCATCGTTTTCCCCGTGGACGATAATGTCATCTGAAAGTTTAATTACTTTTGAGCTAATGTGAATGAAGTGAATCTGAAAACTTTTCAGTGTTATACATTTTCTTCCCTTCTCTTTCTTTCTGAGCCAATGTCATTATTGTGAACACGGCTAATAAATAAATAAATAAATACTATTCAAAGTACCCTTGCAGCCAGCCAATATCACATCCATTTTCTCTTGGAATACATCTTGTGAGACCTTGAGACCAAATGGTAAGCGACGGAATCTATATCGCTTGCTTGGCGTACTGAAGATGTCAGGGCTGCAGACTCATCATCCAGTTCAATGCTCCAGTACCCATGTCGGGCGTCCAATTTGCTGAAGACTTTGGCACCAGCGAGTTTATGAGTAATCTCCTCAACTGTTGGCGCTCTGTGGTATGTCCGCTTGATTGCAGTATTCAAGTTCCGTGGGTCAAGACATACACGTAACCCACCTGACTCCTTTCTACTGAAAGCAAGTGAGTTCAACCATTCAGTGCTCTCGTTTTCTGGTATAGGTTCAATGACACCCATTTTTGTCATTTTGTCAAGTTCGGCCTGAATTTCATCCTTCAGGTGGATAGGATATTTTCTAAGAGGGCTTACCATCGGTGTCGCGTCTGGCTTTATATCAATGTGATATTTCCCTGGGAATTTACCAATACCTGTAAATCGATCAGGGTACATGTCCACCAGCGTTGACGTGTTGTCAATCGGCTTTGGTGCATCTGAGTTTGCAACACGTAGTGTCATTGCTGCTACGGTGTTAACTGTGATTATATTCAACAGTTGACTTGCATGTTTCCCCAGAATTATTGATCCTGGTGTATCAGCAACAAAGAATTCTACCTGATACCACTGCTTTGTTCTGCTATCATATCGTAATCTCAGATTAACAGAACCATGTTGAGTAATTTCTGTTCCATTGTAGGCATACAACTTCACATGTTGGCGTTTTTGTAGAATGTTACCATGAATTAGTCCTGTAGGACTGACCAGTGATGGAAACATGTTCTTGAATGTTCTCACAGGTAACACATTTCCCTGTGCTCCAGTGTCCACTTTACATTTCATCTTGGCTATCTTGCTGTAGCCAGGAATCTGTGCGTCAACATCAACAATAATATCACTCTCAGCACCGTTTTGTCTATTAATAGCGTCAAAAGATAACTGTTCACTGTCATCATCAGAATCAACCTCTAATGCATGTACAGCTTTCCTGTTGCTGTCATCTTGATTACTATTTCCACCCTTCATGACTCTAGCACTGCTTCTTGTCTGTCGTTTAGACACAAATTGCTTCTTGACGCGGCTTGTCGGCTTCTGTTGAGCATTCAGTGACTTACATCGGGCTTTCCAGTGTCCGGTTTTACCACAAGTACCACATTTGCTATGAAATGCTGGACATTGTCCATATGGGTGGTCCTTTGCACAAAACTTGCAATTAGTTACACCATTGG
The DNA here is from genome assembly GCF_041260155.1 of Ptychodera flava. Taxonomy (NCBI): domain Eukaryota; kingdom Metazoa; phylum Hemichordata; class Enteropneusta; family Ptychoderidae; genus Ptychodera; species Ptychodera flava. Next base: position 35,757,879 of record NC_091937.1, read on the forward strand.
TCTTCTTCGTATCACGTTTCTTGTGAATAGCATCTACCTTGGTAATCGATGTACCTGCACTTGCAAATGCTTTCATGTGTGCATGTGTTGCTTCTTGGGCCCTACACTTTTTTTAATGCGTCATCAATCGTCAGGTTTTCACCCTCACTTAGCAACTCTTTGCGGGAGTCATTCACCCGTGTACCCATAATTAGCTGGTCAATCAAACGATCATCCATATCTTTAAACTTACACTTCAGTGCCAGTGCTCTGCAACGCGTATAAAACTCATCAATACTTTCTCCATCTTTCTGTTTGTACGCAGTTAAGTTCAGTCTGTGTACTCTAAAATGATCAGCAAAACCAACTGATTGTTTAAATCTATCCCACACGTTGTCAGGCGTTTTCCGTTGCTCATCAGTTAATGTCCATGTTTTGGACAGTTGTTCGCCCCTTTTCTCCTGCTTGGAAGATAATGTAGTCGTGTTTGGTCTTCTTTAGATACTTTCTTAATGTCAAACCAACGATTCAGCCTTGTGCGGTAATCTAGTAGAGCAGTTTGGTCGTCGCCACTCTCCCATTTCATTTTAGGACATTTTCCGGGGGGGGTACCTGTTCAGAGAAGTGGTAGGGGTGTGCGGCCGCAGGTATTAAAACCCAGGGCCCATTTTAGACCTAAAATCCCGTTATTTTAGGACCCCATTTTAGACCTTTATGACCTTTGACCCAGGTCAAAAGTCAAAGCGTCAAAATTTTTAAAACGGAAAAAGCAAGTATTTGCCCCGGCAAAGCCTACCACTGTACCGCGTTTAGGGCTATGTTGTTGCTGGCCACAGTCCCTCTGTGTGCTGGCCAAACCATGATTTCCAAAAGGAAATACCAAAAAAATTTGATTAAAGAAAATTTTGTCTTTCACCCTCACCGAATTGGTCCAGCTTCTACAAATTATCAATTATCTTCAGTTACAGTCTGACTGGTGTTTTTTTTGGAAATTGCAATTCACAACAAACCTCGCTGTTCATCTGTAAAGCAACACTACTTCATGTAGCCATGGTTGACCTGTCTGTCATGATCAATACTAGGAGCCACTTTGTTTTGGTATTTTCTATTGGGCAAAAATCTTCCATATATGGAGTTCTGACCAATCAGTGACGGTGTTTTACAACCAAGTCGATATTTACTTTGGCGTAAGCCAGGGGGTCTCTTTAATGGTTCCCCTGCCACAGAAAAAGATATTGATGCTTATAAAGTGCAGCTCAGAACCCTGCGAGCGAGACGGGAACAGACGGTTGAAATTTGTTCTTGTGTGGCACTCAAAAATCAACCCCATTTTAGACCTTGGTTTACAGTGAATTGATACCCCCATTTTAGACCAAGTTGCTGAAATACCCACCCCATTGGGCGGCACGTATACATATAGGCAAGTAATGGAAGTGACCCCCCCGGGGACATTTTATTCCATCACCCATGATCGCCAGTAATAATGAAATGACGTACGCATATGCTTATATACAACTCCCAGAAACTGTCTAATTCACCCTACTCGTGTGAACGAGCTCTTTGTGATTTTGGCGGTACAGTCACTTTCAGCCTATGGTTGTTGAAAATAGCAGTTGACGAAAGTTTGTGTTCAGGCCAGTGTGACAGTGACACGTGCACGTATACAGAACTTTCTAGAGGCGTATTTGGGCTTGTTGACCACGTGCGACGTCGTGTCCCTTCCGGTGCAGAAATCACAGCGTAAATTCGTACAACACACGAATTATTCACATAAATGTGACTTACAGAGTTCAAGTGGTCTCAGCATACTTTACCGCTGCCACCATGTAAAGATATGCGTCGATATTCTACATCGAAGGGCACACACCAATCAACTTGTAACTCAACGTCACAGGTTTATTACTTGAACTACAACGGAAGTAATACAACAAGATTGGGGGCGCTATCAAACTAGCACGTATCATTACAAAGTTCACACCACAAAATTCCACCCACCCTCCACTAGGAAAAAAAAAAAAGCCTCGCTGCAGGCTAGCAGCTCACAATAAAAGATACTGTATGTCTCTATATCGCTAACTTTACATAATAAAGTTCCAGGGGGGTACTGTCATGGGTCTGCTGCGCGGGCACTGGTAGCACGTTGCCCAATGCACGTACCAATAACCCGGTACCGCCATCCAGGCCGCTATGACGCCTCGTTGCCCCCGCCATGGCAGTACATGCATAACCCCGGATTTCGGCCAAACACTTGTCTCCGTGTCGTTCCTTTGCGTTAACTGGTATTAAGGCTTCACATTGAAGGAAAACTTTACAGGGCCCCCAATTGGTCAATTTAAATGCCCAGTGATGACAGACCCATCACCATCGACCGGGAAGTTCAAATGTGATCGATTTTGACCGGGTACGACTTGGAAATCGCCGTTTTTCCACTCGTTTGCAGGTCGGTAGTTCAAGTGAAGCCCAAATTAGGTCAGTTCGATAAATTTCAGTGTCTATGAAAGCACATTTCAATCGATCGCTCGTGAATTGGTGTTTTTTCTGGGCCTTGAAGGTGGCTGATGAGCCTTGATCAGGGGCATCTCGATTCCACCCTTGGTTGTATAATAGGACGGGAGTGACGTTGGGTGACCTACGTCGTTTTTGGTCACAATTACAGTTTTCTTTTACAATTATCAACAACATCGACAAACAACAGCAAGGAATGACACATTGTTTTTTTAATATTTTTTATTATCGTCATCATCATCATCATTATCATCACCATCAACAACAACAACAACAACAACAACAACAAGATTATTGAATTCCCTGTGATTCAATTACACCCTCGCGATTCTTCTTTCTCATTAAATCCCAAAACAAATGTGTATTGCTTGTTGTATAGTTTGATGTCCTTTCCACAAAGAGGATCTCAATTTCATTACTTCTATTCGTTCAAAGCATGCAGATGTTACCTTTATTTATTCTATACAACAGAATAACCTTTATTGGAATTGATGAGCACTGGAAATATTTAAATAAACTACAAGAACTTTGATCTTTTTACAATGCTGAGATTAACTCTTCACAATTTCTCAGAAGAACTTTGATTCATTAAGCAATGCTGAGATAAACATCTCACAATTGGCAGAAGGTCAGTCCCAAGAATCCCTTTAAATGAGAGATTTTGTACTTTTTGTAAGTCTTCTGTAGAAGATGAGTTTCATTATATTATTAAGTGTGACAAATATGTTCATAATAGAAATACTCTTTTCACTAGTATGAAATCACATTTTGAGAACTTTGAATATTTAAGTGACAGAGAGAAATTCCTGTACATCATGAATTTTGAGGACAAGAAGCCTCTTACACTACAGATTCATCCCCAGCAGCGATCTTACCTGAACATGTGTGTAATGTTTGATTGTTTTGCTCTACCGCATTTCCCGAAGTGTGTTGTTATGCAATAAAGTATTATTATTATTATTAATATCTTCAACGTCAGTTGTTCATGACAGTAAACTTGGACTAGTTTGTACTAGTTTTGATATAGCATTATGCTAGCTTCATAAAGGTTTTATACTTTCTTCCTTTGTTGTATTCAATGCAATTTTTCCCATAACCTTTAGTAATAAATGAGTGTTTTTCATCCTACGTCAGGTGTTATCTTTTTTACTCACGTGTGAGCTAGTTCACTGGTATGGTAACTTTGATGAGCTGTGTCACATTTATCTAACAGGGTGTCGAGGGTCTCCAGCTGGTTGTGTTGTATTTTTGTGAGCCGTTGAAGTGAGCATGACATGAGGTAGAAATAAATATATTTTTGTGTGTACAAATAAAATGTGACCCATTACACGTAGTAAAATAATGGTGAATGAGCAATGTCCATTTTGAGCTGTTTAATGTCTGTAAGTGGTCTACTTTGAGCAGTTGTATGTCTGCAGGTCAAAAGTCATTGGCTGAAAGTTGTCTGCAATGAGCTGTACGTAGTATGTCTGCAGGTCAAAAGTCATGGGCTGAAAGTTGTCTGCTATGAGCTGCTGTATGTCTGCAGGTCAAAAGTGACGGGCTGCATTTGAGCTGCCATGTGTATGCCAGTGATCTGCATACCATGCCCCATGAGCTTTGCAGCTCAAAGCTAATTATATATGCACAAAATCAGACCATTTGCAGATCTGCTACAGTGATCTGCTACAGCTGAGCTGCGAAGATCTGCAACAGCCATCTGGCAGGTCTGCAGGTTTGGTAAGGGTGGGGACACAGGGCATGTGCTTAGGGACTGGACACAAATTACGGGGGGTGGGCCGGTGTTTTTTAGGGGTGGGTCGCCATTTTTCGCGCAAGCATTTTTGAAGGGTCACAAAATTTGTTGCAAGCCTATGGGGGAAGGGTCACCTTTTTTATGCATCAAAGCTGAAATTGCATGTGCATGTATTAAAGAATATGGAATACTGAAAAAAGAAAAAATACCTCCTGGCACTTTCATTTTCTGTCATTTCCATTTTCGGCGCGCCCTTCGGGCGCAAGTTTAAGAGTATAATAAACAATGTATTGATGATCCAAGCAGCCACATTGATTTTAGTTGTCATGATTTCTACTTATCCAACTCCTCTATTGTACATATACACTGTCCCCTATAATGACGCTTTCAATAACAATTTGGGAGATCACTTATTTGATATCATTCTCCCATTGACAATACATTGGGTATAGGTCGGTGTCAAATGTTCATGAAGCTGTATGTACATTTTTCTTTTTTTGAGGACATTGACAGAATACAAACTATTCAGAATAGTACAAAATGTCATCAATAACAACTGGAAGCTTCAGGTCAAACAACTTTAGAATAACAATTTATGATCATATTCCCTATGCGTTATTTGTAGTTTCCTCATAGCTTACAATGTATATTGAATCAACATTCGGTGAAATTCCAAAATCAAATTTCTTGCTCAACCATAGACATGAAACCACTCTAGTCTAATCATGAACATTAATACTAATAATTAGGTGTACATAAATGCACAGATTTACCTAGTTTTGTATTGGAAAAAAAATATTCATAGTTTCATCATAGGCTGCCATGCATAGTGAATGGACATTACAGTGAAATTCCAAAATCATTTTTTTTGCACAGCCATGGACTTGAAACCACTGTAGTCTAGTCATGAACATTAATACTAATAATTAGGTTTACACAAATGCACAGATTTACCTATACTTATGTATTGGGAAAAAAAATATTCATAGTTTCATCATAGGCTGCCATGCATAGTGAATGGACATTTCAGTGAAATTCCAAAATCAAATTTCTTGCACAGCCATGGACTTGAAACCACTGTAGTCTAATCATGAACATTAATTCTAATAATTAGGTGTATATAAATGCAAAGATTTACCTACTTTTGTATTGGGAAAAAATATTCATAGTTTCATCATAAGCTGTCATGCATAGTGAATGGACATTTCAGTGTAATTCCAAAATCAAATTTCTTGACTTGAAACCACTGTAGTCTAGTCATGAACATTAATACTAAGAATTAGGTGTACATAAATGCACGGATTTACCTCTAGTTTTGTTTCGGGAAAAATATTCATAGTGTCATCATAGGCTGCCATGCATAGTGAATCGACATTAATGATGAAATCTAAAAATTACATTTTTGTACATGCATGCACTTTTTACCCGCCACTTCAAGCACAGTACATTACATGAATTATCACACACATATGATTTGATATTTGTTGGACAAAGCGTTATATCGGCCGCATTTTGCCTTCCTTTTGGGAGGGGACTTCAAAAGTATAGCAAGTCAGAAGGAGGTCTTGAATACATTGCGGGTTTGTTTGGGGGGTATTGAGTAACAGGGGAGGGTCACTTATTTTCATGCACGGATTAGGAGGAGGGTCACTACTTTTGTGCATAAACTTTTGAAGGGTCACTATTTTTGATGCAGCCGTGTTTCGAAAAACACCGGCCCATCCCCCCTGTAATTTATGTCCAGTCCCTTATAACTTTTAAAGATACCCAGACTAATAGCCTATCGCGATTGACCCCACATTTCACTGTATGTTCTGTTCATAACGGCCCGCTGCTATCAGTTATCAGTCTGCTTTGCCAAGGCAGGTGAAATCGGCAGGACAGGGGAGCTTCAAAATTCACAGTGGGGAGGGGAAACAGGCAAAAATAAGTAGGGAGTGAGTAAAAATGAAATTTGAGTGCGGGAGGGTAAGTCGAAAAATTTTAGTTGGAGGGAAAATTGTGAACAGCTAATTCATTACCCTCTTGACCTAAAACTAGTCAGTTCACATTACTTGTCATTCACAATTATCTTGTCATAGTAAGGACCCCTTTAAAAGTGCATTGTTCATTGGCTGCACCTGATCAAGTTCATTCACATCAATTATTTAACGTCCAGAAATGTGCATATATTTTTTAGTTTTATTTGAAAAAATTGTTTATAGTTCTCTCATAGACTACCATGCATAGTGAATCAACATCTTTGGTGAAGTTCCAAAATCAATTATTTTGTATACGTACGAGTTGTAACCATGCTATTCCAAACAAGTACATTTATGTTGATTATCAAACATTTATAAATGCATAGATATTGAAGGTTTTGTATTGAATTAGTGTTACATAGATTTCTCATAGATAACAATGTATAGTGCATCAACATTATCAATTAAATCGAAATATCAAATTGTTGTACACAAACGCACATTTTGTCTGCCATTGCGGGCAAAGTTCATTAACATATATCATCAAACATGAGTAAATGTACAAATATACATTTTTTACTCCCTTATATTAAGATTTGATATTTTAGGATGAAGGACAATATTAGTAACATTTTGTCTCCTAATAGTTGCACAAAAATGGTGACTCTCCGAAAAGGCATGCATAAAATATCACATTTCAAAAATGCACGCGCAAAAAAGTTGTGACCCATTTGTAATTTCTGTCCAATCGTGACAGGACACTCCCATCTAAAAAGAGTGCACACAAACCAAGGAGAATAAATAATTGTTCTGGTTTTTACAATCCTAATTAATGTTATTCGCCATCTTGTAAAATGTTTACAATATGTGACAAGAGAGATGGTATGGTTACGAGAGTGTGAAGGGAAGCTCAGGTCTGTGCCTAATATACACTTCACTCATACAGATAATCGTTGGCCTCGAACGTCTTTAAATATTGTGCCCTAATTTGCACAGAATAAGACCTATGCTCTTGGTATGCCATCATCGGGGATGTGCCTGTATCTGGGTAAGTTAACCTCTATTGGTAGCTGAGGGAATTCATGTTAGATGGATCAAAGGGTGGTTCCTGAGGGGTAAGCCTAATTCACGTGCCACGTGCCATGTGCCACGCGTGCCAGGACTCCTGAGAAATTATAGGGAGGGAGAGAGGGCCTAATTAAAAAGAGTATACGGAATCTATAGGAATTGCGTTAGTTTATACATGCCCTGAGTATATTCAGGCGACACTACAATACCCATCTCAACACTACCTTTGTTTCGCCAACTTAAAAAAGTCGGAGATTGAAATTAATTAGATGGAATAAAGTCTTTAGAATTTGACCAATTTCGACACCTCTACCCTTACCGAAAATTATTTCTACTGCAAATTTGCGGTAAGTTTGCTGCAAATATGCAGCAAGCATATAGCTTGCAGGAAGGAGTTGCAGAAGTTTGCAGCTAGCTGTCACCCTCCTGCAAACCCTTAAGTCAGTTTGCAGCAATTTGCGGTAAACGACTAAGTTGCTGCAAATTTGCGGCAAACCAGGTTATTGCTGCAAATATGCAGCAACACATGAGTGACATATTGCCCACTATTTCATTACCAGGGAGTACACACTACACACTGAGTACCGTTGCACTTCGTGACCAGTCATGTGTAAGCAACATAAAATTGATCTTTCATTATATTTTATGTTCCTTTATTTCATAACAGACAATCCACTTTTTAAATTATAATAACTGGTAATGCTAGGTGATGGACAGCTTCAGTTAAGCTGGTGAAAGCATTGCATGGATATAAGAGTGCATCTATAGTATATACTGTAGTGACATATAAATACCTTTGACAATCCGGTTGGGTAAATTATGGTTGAATCGAAAACTGAATTTTTAGGGAAACACATTTTTAAAACAGGGACTTGTCTGTCTTGCAAGTTACACCCTGTATTTCTGCGAATGATACCAAAATGCAAACAGTTTCGAATGAAATGTGCGTCTGATGATGGTCTGTAAGGAATTGTCGTAGACTTTTGTTACTGCAAATCTGCACCTAATGTTTCCGCTACTACTCCAAACAGAGTAGTGGCTGTGCTCAAAGCTATAATATCCCATCATATAGTATACGGTACGTACAATGCACTGCAGCTTACAGTGTCCCATCGATGCCGCTAACAAAATCTCGCCTTCTGATAACATGGGTCGGGGTAAAAGGCTTTTGTCCATGTTTTCAGCGTTACAGTTATATTGCCGAGCACAAATTTGAGGTTTAGGATTACACTCCATCCCGAGTCGCTGTACGAAAATTCAATGCGCTACTTCACCAACGTCCAACACGTCCTGTGTATCAGCTGTGAGCAGCCGACATGTTAGTCTGGTTCCCTGACCTATTTCCCCGGTAGAGCGTGGGGAAATATAGGGTCAGGTACCGGGTAGCCATCTTGAACAGAATTTTGTTCAAGATGGCGGAGGTTAGTCATCTGACAGAACATGCTACAACAAATTATGGCTGCTACCATGAAAACGCGGTCAAAATCGACTGGATCAGAATTATGTTCGAACACTGGTATCCGAACCAAAAACATTGGCACATGTAACGGGAAACATAAACTGAAAGGATTATTAAATCCAGAAGTACGGGAAATAGAGGTGATTGAAGGCTGGCTGTGATATCGCAGCAATGCTTGTTGCGTGTATCGAACACGCTAGGGTCATTGAGGTCATTGCCGACTGTGGCGTGACCCCAATGACCTGAGCACGTTCGATACACGCCACAAGTACTGCTGCGATATCACAGCTAATTGAAAGCAAACTTGTTGGAACTGTGAACGACGATTGATTTCGATGGATAGAATGGTGTCCGAATTTCGTGAAAAATGCCAGGCATCATGTCGACGTTCTAAGAGTATAAGAGGTGTGCTAAATCACAGTGGCTAAATCATGGGGTAGAAAGTCTTTCTTCTACCTCCACGGCTTTGTGGTACAAACAAGAAGTTGGTGTCAAGTGAGCCCACAGTCGCTCAAGAGCTATTCAGCTCTGAGACTATTCGCCCCATAAACGAGTGTACATAAGCGGGAAACAACCCAAGTCAGGAAATGAAATGGCTATAAAAACCACGCCATGTCACATTCCGTGTCCGATTTCACTGTGAAAATTAGCAAGTTCATTTATCATGTAACCGTCGATCGTTCCCTAGCATTCTCAAAATTCATACCTGGTACTTAATTTGCTTCAAAAACGCTCGTTTTGTGTGATTTTTGGCCGAATTCGACGGACACATCGCCAAAACATAAGCGTGAGCAACATTCCGGTCACCTCTTGGGCACCTCCACTTTACTGACGTTGGCGCCGCCTACCCATGAGGGGTGACTGGAATGTTACTCACGCTTATGTTTTAGCGAGGTGTCTCTCGACCTCAGCCGAAAATCACTTGAAAATGAGCATTTTGTAAGCAGATAAAGTATCAGGTATGAATATTTGTATGATTTTCGGCCGAGTTCTGAAGACACCTCGCCAAAGCATAAGGCGTAAACAACTTTCCAGTCGCCCCTCATGGGTACGCGGCGCTAACGTCAGTAAAGTGGAGGTGCCCAACGTTCACTGTGAGGTGACCGGAATGTTGCTCACACTTATGTAAGCGTGAGCAACATTCCGGTCACTGGGTGAATTGATATGGTTTATACAGTACAAGAGTTACATACAATCAGGGATCCCGCTACCCGATCGCCAATTAGCCAAATGCTACAAAAAAATTAAAATTGGCTACAAAATTCTAGTTTGGCGAATGTAGTGGCGATTGATTTTCTACACAGTGCCCGGCCCTCAACAGAAAACTACAGTAACAATCAAAGTTGTAAGATGTTAAAACAGTTTACCCTCCTTCATACAAAGTTGCAATGTATTGAAACAGTTTACTCCCCTTTCCACAAAGTTACAAATTCCCTGGTACGTGTTGCTGTTCGATACTACTGCACAGTACACAGAGGCTTTGCTTTGCTGCTGTACTGTGAGCCCCGTTCGTCCTGGAGTCTATCAAAAGTTTTACCTACTTTGCTTGAATCAACATTTGGCCTGCAACTACTCAGTTTGATAGTAAAAACCATAATTTCAAAGGAAACTTTCACAAACGGAGTCATAATACAAAGGAAAAGGAGAAAAACTGAGGTTTTCTGAAAGGTCAAGTCTAGGTCATCTCATCATGTGATGTATTGCATGAAGACCCCTTAAGTACACAATTATGGTTCACAAGAAACCACCTAGGGTGGTCCAATAGCTGAAAGGTAATTTCTGTTGCCTTCCAATTTAAATGGCATTGACCTTGACTGTCAGTTTTAAATTAAATTTCATTAAGAGTCATGGCAAAGGGAAATTGTCAACAGTAATTGCAGTAAGCATATCCATTTTCATATCATAAAGTTTGTGAATTGCAATTTTGCATGTTAACATCAAAGCAACAATTCAAAAGTAGAACTATTACAATTGTCCATTCGGCCTATTTCAAACTACTATAACTTATACAAGAAATTGTGTGATTTTGAATTATATTATATTTTTGCAGATACCACCAGTTTAATGATGTAGAATTGAACATCACCTGAGACATTTGTTTATCATATCAAAATATCAAATGCAAATATATCGGAGCTAAAATGTTATCATAATCATTAAAACAATGAATACTCGGAAACAGTGAGTAGTTTAAATGAACATATATCGTTGCCTTGTTTTCAAAAGAGTGGTATTTTGCCCAACCCTTTTGTCTCAAGAAAAATACTTACACTCAAGATGCTATTCAGCCTGCTTGATCACAACTATGACATACTAGTAACACTGGGGCCAATAATATCTACAGTCTGCCAGTGTGCTACTAAATGCTTTCTTCTGCACCTAAAATTTTTATTTGTGTAGCTCAAACATTTTGATTATGGAAGACTGCATAAATTTGCCTCATGAGACACCTGTAGCTTATGAAAAGCTATCATACTATGAACACTGACTGAATGCCGCAGAAATATTCTGTACCTTTTGTAATATACACTTCAAATTGCTGCAAGATTTTTTAGAATTGAATTGCTATATAATTGTATTTCTTGTGGTAAAAGTTTACCACCAGAAATGAAAAAGTATTTCTATCCCTGAAATATCAAAGCATAGATTATTAATGAAATAAAAACTGAACAAATATTTATTTAATGTAAAACTATCATGAACATCATACAAAACATCTTGATTTGTAAAATTAGGAACTCCTGAATGCCGAAAAAGCTGTTGCCACAATTGAGATCATAAACTGACTAAAAGTTGCTCAAAATGGCTAAGGGAGTTTTGATTTGGCTAGTGACTTTGCTAATCATTTTGGTGGTGTAGGGGGAGCCCTGACAATGTAAGTCAAATCAATTAAACATCAATTACCGTCTAACATTGCATCATTCCTATAAATAACACCTCAGCCTGGAACAGCACAATCATAATCTGCTCATTCACACAGGCAGTACTTGACTTTGAATGAATGACCTACTACATTTCACCTGTGTACCAAATTTGAAAGCATGGCAAAAAGTACTAAAAAATTTGCAAATTTCGGCTTGAGTTCACCAAATCATCTTCAGGTCAATCCTAGGAACCTGCACATCCAATTAGAAAGTAATGGTGTATACAGTTTCAAGAAAATTTTTTAACCAAAAATGGCAAAAATTGCCCATAAATACAAATATGCAAATTTGCCATAATTTTGATGAATTCTATTTTGAGTTATCACAAGGCACCTACACGCCAAATTTTAAAGTGATCCAACCATTCGTTTAAGAGAAAAAGATTTTTTTACTAAAATAACAAAAAAGAAAGGGAAAAAATCATTACAAATAGAAAGCACCAAATATTGTCATCAAATATATAGGTTTGAATGAGTTGGTACTAAGGTACCTAAAACAAAATATGACAATGATCAGATGAGTAGTTCCGGAGTTATTGATTTTGACCATTTTCGCCTTTTCTTCTACCTCATTTGCATATCTATGGGACTAAAAAGTTCATTTAATAACAGCCCATCTACACCATATATGGCATCACTACACACAAAATCAGCTTAATACGTGCAGCGGTTTGTGAGTTTTTGTGTTGGACGGACAGCCATCCATACCTACATACATACATGCATACATACATACATACAGACAGACAGACAGACAGACAGACATCTCACATACAGACTTTTTCAACCATATAACCTTCCGATTGCCATAAATGTATGGCAAATGGGAGCTAATAAGAAAAACAAGTATTAAGTTCTCTAAAGGAATAATCAGCGCAGATGGGGTCAGCGCGGATCCAGAAAAAGTAAAGCAATTCAGAGTTGAAACCGCCAACAAACAAACACGAGCTGAAACAACTACTCGGCATGGTAAATTATCTGGGAAGACTCCTACCAAATTTTTCAACAGTGATACAGCCAATAAGTGAATTACTGAAGACAGATGTAGCATGGGTCTGGAGCGTAAAGCAAGCGGAAGCATTCCAGAAAATGAAGCAATTGGTATCTACTACACCAATACTTGTATTCTACGACCCAAGCAAGCCAACAATAACGAGTGCAGATGCAAGCAGCTACAGGTTAGGTGCAGTCTTGCTGCAGCAAACATGATGACGTCAAAAAGCCTGTTGCATATGCTTCACGTATACTAACAAAAGTAGAGCAGCGGTACGCACAAATCGGAAAGGAGTGTTAAGCAGGTGTTTGGGCTTGTGAGAAATTCTCTCGAGACATCACCGGTCTAGAGTCATTCATACTGCAGACTGGCCACAAACCACTAGTACCACTACTCAACAGTCAAGACATCGACAAAGCACCACTAAGATGTCAACGCTTACTACAATTATATATATATATATATATATATATATATATATATATATATATATATATATATATATATATATATATATATATATATATATATATATATATATATATATATATATATGGCAAATGGGAGCTAAAATAATAAAACTATTTCTGCCAACATTAATCCTTACATTGATAGGGACTACCTATCTCCGTTTATATGTTCCTGAACTGAGTTTTTGAAACCTCGACTACAAATGTATTGAAACAAATTTTCTGTCTGCTGACATAAAGATAAGTTTGAATTTATGCTATATTTTTCAAAAAATCGCTTTTCGTGTGTCAGAGAGTGTATAAGAGTCAATGAATAACTTACTAATATAGACGTATGGGGGTAAAAGCACTTGGTGCTTAAAAAGACGCACTTCAGTACTTTCATGCTGTTATCATGAGGGAAGAATGTGAAGTACCGGTATCGAGTCACAAAAAAGCTATCATTTCAACACTGCAATGTAAAAAATTAAGATCTGGTTCAGTACACATTACTTAACATTCAAATTTGTCAGCGTTAGAAACAGATTTATTATTTTCTTGAAATTTTGGATTTTTTTCTAGATTGTACCATCAATGAAGCTCTTTCGCTGCTCTGAGCTATTATATTCATGGCGAAGTTTTTTCTCATTAAGATATTTCCAACACCACCAAACAGATTCCAAAATTTCTGCCAAGTCAGACTCTGTCAGTAAAGTACCTACTGCAACAATAAAGTTCTTCAGAATGTACATTCCATGTAACTTTGCAATCATATCATTAAACAGGTTTGGGTATGCTATCTGTACATCAACAATAACCTTGTACAGTTGCGGACGAGCTTTGATTACCCTGAAGTCTTGCCCAGTTTCTTTTATCAGTTCTATGCATAGTTTATTGCCGTCATGTTAGTGTCAGGAAGAGCTCGTGGCATTTATCAATTTGTAGCAGATAGATTGCTTTCAGCTTTAGGTTGTAGCTTTTTGTCTTCCTCGACATTGAATTCAATTTTGGACATATCTCAGGCTTCAAAACATCTGCCAGGAAAAAAATTATTTTCAGTTTTCTGTGTTATAGCCATTTGAGCACCACTCTCAGTGATGGAATCTTTCATGAGCTGTTATTGTATTTCCCGCGTCTTTGGATTTTTGTTTGCAAAATATCAAGTTTGTAGTCTATTTCCCGTCACAGTGTCATTTATAGTGAAATGATGATAAAGTATTATGCGCCATAAATGTAGTTAAGCACCATGGGAAACCAATTTAGAAGGCTGCAAGAATATTATGACTTCCTCTAGCAAGCTTTCTTAGTGTTCTTCTGGAACGAAATCATACCTTTAGAAAACACTCCATGGATTGGACATGCCTCTGAAAAATAAATGTGATGTATTTGTGAAAATATATATCTACCTTCATACTTTTCTATGTCACCATCTGGTATTTGCGGTTTTTTGTCTCCCCTTCCATCCCCTGAAAGATTAACATTTCAGGTTGAGCTTATCATCACATATATGATGAAATGCAAAATGACATTTTTCCATGAATAACAGTTTAGAATTAAACGTTACATATTACACATACACATGTAAAACATAGTCGTATATGTATGCTGCACATTATGTAAATGCACTTAATTGAATCTATACTTCACCTACATGATTATGATATAGACTTACTTTTGAGAAAGAGTCGTTCAATCTCATCAAACTTGGTCTGATTATAGGTAGCTATCAGTTTAAGTGGTATTCCAGCTGTGGCAGCTACCTCTCTCATTTCATCTGTTATCATGATTGGTTCCAGTGCTTCAGTAAAGCTTTCGGATTGACAACTTGCATCTATTCTGTAGAGATTAACCAGTCCAGGAATGGCTACTGATATTTCTAAGGACTTTCTCACATACTAGTCACTTCCACTCCATCACCAAATTTGTCAATGCAAGTTTTCTGAACTCGGTCGGCGGTCTCATCGTCGCTGACTATTTCTCTCACTTTTCTCTCTGAAAGTTCCGTGCATTTCCTCCATCCAGTATCCATGGTCTGCCCTTTAATACCTTTCATATCATTCTGCGACTCTTTCTGCAAGTGTTGCTGATAAAAAGTTTCGTGAAGTTTCACTTGAACTTGAATAGTTGAATCAGGATTAGGGTCTGCAGATAATGTAAATGATTTATGTAAATACATATATTGCAATCATCACATGCTGCTTATATCATTCGGTCAAGCTGGAGCAGTGCTTGTTAGATGTCAATTACATCAATTTTTCACTAAATGTACCATATTTACCATATTTCTTAGTGGAACATTGCTGTATCTCTAGGACTGCATTTTATCATGAGTTGTATCATATCACTTTGGTTTATATGTCTAAGATCACTCATTGAAATTGTAGCAGCTTACAAAAAACAATAAAGATTAAAAGCATGATAACTTTGCATAACAATTAATCTTTACCTGCAAGTTTCGAAGTGTCACCACGATCATCACTCTGTCTACTCCCTGTTAATGTGCTCTTGGGTGTCAATAAAGTTGCAAATGTGGAAAAACATCTGTCGATGTATGCACTCTCAAAAAAATCCTTCTTAAGTTTTCTTGCCGATTCAAAGGCAATCTCGATGTTACTTATAGTTTTTAGTATTTCTCTGATAAGAGTTCAGATGGATATCTACCCACTAAATGGTTGTCTTTGTGCATTGGAAAGTATTTATTGATGAGACATCCCAGTTGTGAATCTTCAAATGCATTTATAGGTATGCCAGTTGCAATAGCTTCTAAACCACAGAAACCATAGTCCTTGTAGCAGGTGCTGGTAAACAAAGATGAGACTGGTGGAGGTATGTAAATAGGGTCTTTGCTGAGAGATTTTCAAAAAGTTTTGGCTGAATGTAACCACTTCGCAATCTTTCTCGGAGGAAGGTCGCAACATTTGTCTGGTTTATTATAGGAGGAATGCCCATCAATGACCATTCAGGCGGTTTGGTATACATTTCTTTCCTCCTGTTTGCCACACTTCCAATTGAGGCTGCCAAGTCTTCACAACGTTTCAAGGCTTCTATTGTGTTGATTTGTCCATATGTTAGTATGCAGTGGGCATCAACACCATCGTCTGGTAAGTATGCCTCTCCTTCAAAAAAGGCTGCCCGTGGTTTTGGAAATATCTCAACATGAGGGATGTCAGCAAGTTTCTTGCCATTGATAGTTGCTCGATACTGATTTTTGAAATATTCATGCATACGGGGACCAATCGAAAAGATAACATCTGCTTCACCAGCCAACTTAAGCATCTTCTCTTTAAATTTCGCACGGTCAGCTTCCCAGAGACAGTCCTCATCTTCATAAGCATGATTAATAAGAATCAATGCTGCATTACTGAATATCTTTTCTCTGATATCAGCAGCAGCTCGCCCTGTTTTAGGCGCATAACCGATAACATGCGTAATGTTTTCTAACTTTTGAAGCCCTGGAAAATAAATTTCATGATTCATCAACCATTCTAATTTTGGCTGATCTTCCTCTGGCTCTACTTTGTCCTTCCTTGTAGCTGGAATCAAGGTTACACCACATTTTTCAGCATCTTCCTTCTGTTTCTTACTTATTTCAACATCAACTACAGTGGCATAGGCTCTAGCAGTTTCCACTTTCCTTGCACAGAAATCTTGAATGATACTTCTGTGAAATCCGGTCAGGCCCACAGTCATTTCATCCCAGCCATCACCAATAAATAGAGCCCCTGGAGGTGGTTTAGGGAGGTCCAGCAGATGAAATTCAGATTCAGGAAAAAGATTTTCATGGATAGCAGTTGCAGCATTCTTTGTGATTGGGTCACATCCAATTACATGCTTTATTTGTTGTAAGTGCTTCAATTGTGGGTAGTAAATTTCATGGTTTGCAAGCCAGTGTATTGCTGGTGGGTCTTCATGCTGCTCCAACCTCTTGTTTCTTATTGCTGGAATCAAAGTAACACCAACATTTTTTGCATCTTTCAGTTTATCTTCACTTACTTTGACATCAAGGATGGTACAGAAGATATCAGAGTTAGTATCATCCAGCCCTGGTGTCTTTTCACAGAATTCTTTGATAATCATGAATGTTGGTTTAGATGTGAGACTTTGCTCTTCAGTTTCCCAGGTTTTGAATACAAATAATGCTGAGGAAGGCAGATTAGATACAGTAATCTCATGCAGCTTAGCACCAGGGAAGAGACTTTTGCGTATTTTGCTGCCGCAGTAACTGTATGTTGTGACATCCTACCACATGTGCTATCATTGGTAAGTCTTTCAGTGTCGGGTAGTATTGGTCGTGGTGAAGAATCCAGTTTATTGCAGGTTGGTCTTCCTCGGGATTAGACCACTCATTTCTTGAAGCTGGGATCAGAGTAACACCAACACTTCTTGCATCCTGCTTTTGGTCTTCACTGACTTCAAGATCAAGGACAGTGCAGAAGATTTCAGAAATTTGCTCTGACTGCAATGTCTCTTCCTTGATTTGTTTGACGACAGATCGAGTTGATTGACCAGTTTTATCGTTGATGTCTAATTCCCATGATCTCAGTAACAGTAATGCTGCAGTTTGCTCTTCCATCTCTTTTGCCTCTGTATGAAAAGAATGCTTATTTCTGAATTTCTGACCACCATCGACTCCATTGGCCACTTGCAGCACTAATGTGACTAAATTACATAATGGCAGTTCAATGCAATTGCCTATTTGATACACTGACATCATCACACATGCATATTACTGTCTTACAATGATTTTATTTTACAAATATAGTTTTAGAGTTTAGAATTCTTTTTATGAAGATCACAATCAAAAACAGACATTCAGATACTATGTATTCTTTGATATTACATCATCTGAGATGAAGTCTTGCAGTAATCTGTTTCTGTAAGTGTGTCAACAAATGTTTTAATGTTCACAATCTGTATATTTTATGCACGAAGCACCTTGAAAATCACTTTTGTAATAGTAGTGCTGGCATTTCCTATAACTACAGAATATATTCTCTAAATTTGATCTCGTATATTGAATCAAATTCTTTCAACACCAAAACATGGATACTACCGACATACATATGCAAGTCATTAATTTCATGACTAAATATGGCCATTATGCGAGCTCCCATTAGGTATATGTATATATATCAAGGAGAGATTATATGGTAAATCAGCGGCATTTGTCTGTCTGTCTGTCTGTCTGTCTGTCTGTCTGTATAAGCATGCATGTATGTATGTATGTATGTATGTATGTATGTATGTATGTATGTATGTATGTATGTATGTATGTATGTGTGTGTGTGTGTGTGTATGTATGTATGTATGTATGTATGTATGTATGTATGTATGTATGTATGTATGTATGTATGTATGTGATACCATACAATATGACCCCTTAAGCATAGTGAGATGACCCGACATATATCTGATGGTGGACAGCTCTAATTACTGACCATCGCTTTATTGTGATTATGCAATTAAAATAATTCGCAGGTTTTGATCGTCTTTCGTTGGTGATGAATTCGTTTCTTCCCTTCGATAAAGTTTGTATGTGCGATGTGTGATAGTGAGCATGCGTGCGTGAGTGCTTCATGGACTCTACAACGTGGGGAGCGGTCTCAGTCAGAAAAATGTAACAACTTAGCCGGCTATTGAACCACTCTTATTTGGGAGTGGAGATTTAGCCGAGCGGTTCTCTCTGTGGCCTCTCCGCTAGGCGACTGATGCCGTATGTTGTGGGTTCGAACCATATTGAAAACTAGCCCTATTGAATCTTGGGTTATGTGATTTTCTGTACAAAAGCTTTTTCATCATTATCATTAAATTTGTTTTGCCACTCGAATGGTAAAATCGGTTCAGTCAAGGCAAGTGCACTGGTATTTTACCGAAGGTTTGGCCGGTGTTTTTGGACAATTTAGTAACATGATTACTTTTTTATACTGGCTAGTGTCCAGTGAAGTCGATGTAAGTGGAATTCTCCACAAAATCCACACCATCGGCGGAATCTCATGATGAAATCGCATTTAGAAGGGATACAAGGGAAGCCGGATGTTATCTGACATTATTTGAGCCAGTCCTCGTGAGATCTCAATGTGAAGACTCTGAGGTATTTCATCAATATTTTTAAATGACAAGTCTGTTGTACTTGAACGAAGCATGCATGATTGCCGAATTGACCACACTTTGAGGACAACGATTGCCGATATCCGATGATTAGAGAATGGTCAGTTTCTTTGGCCTGGGGGGAGGGGGCGGTGGATTATTTTGCCGACTCGTTCACCATCGAAAAGTGTGAAACCAGTACAAAACTTTCCAAACACATATATTATCTGAAGAACAAAAATATGCAACACTCAACCAGCTGGCCTGTTTTGTGCCATGCTGCTGCTTACTCTGATGCAACAAAGAGATTTGACCTTTGCCTGAAAGAGAAACTGTTCATCATCAATGTTGAGAAGTTTAACCTGCTAAACAAGCGACCGGAGCTCATCTCAAAGTGTCGCCATGAGAACAGATACCTCCTGTCCAAATATCATGCCCCTCCTCTAGGGATGGAACCATCCAGCGCACTATGTGGAAACTGTTCTAGGACAGTTACCACCCAGACAAATACCCTCTGGATACTCACTTCCAGACATCTAACCCCCACCCCGCTAATTACCAGCAGTAATTTACCACCAAGACAATTAACATTCAATACATTTACCACCCGGACATTTACCCCCCAATACCATTTATTAAGAAAATATTGCTTTTTCGAAATGATGATCAAGTGGTACATTCTAAAAGGGGCGAAGATGTGTTTTTGAGGCAAGAGATTAGAATTGGCGCTTGGAGACTTAGGGAGAAA
The DNA here is from genome assembly GCF_041260155.1 of Ptychodera flava. NCBI lineage: Eukaryota > Metazoa > Hemichordata > Enteropneusta > Ptychoderidae > Ptychodera > Ptychodera flava. The sequence goes on from NC_091937.1 coordinate 35,777,787, forward strand.
TGATGAAAAAGAAGGGTCCCGAATGCTCTCGAAGACTGCGTGTGCATCTCTTCCAGGACCGTCTCTTGCTGGTTGCCATATGCTTTACCTAACACTATGCCTCGAGAGTGTTACTTCACATTCTAATTCTAACTACGCCTGTAGGGAATCGAACTCGAGACACACAACTAAATATCCCCACTCTAACCACTTTGCCACGCGGTATTGTCTGCGGTCAGTTGATAGTGTATGTCTAACTATGCATTATGACATTAAAATAACAACTGTATAGTGTTAATGGACTAAAATAATGTCTTTATACGAATCATTTTATTAGCTAACTCTAAATCCAACCTTGACCCTAACACTAATCATTTAATAAAATTTGTCACTTTTTACCTTTTATTTTGTCAAACCGGGTTGTGCTGAAAGTTACACACATCCTCAGTTTCATGTTTTACGAGTAGAATATGCGTTAGATGTTTCATGAAATATTTACTAATTCTTTCATCACCAACATATAAAATACACTCCATAATGCCATCTACTGTGCACAAAAAAGTTTCATCTGAAGTTTCATATTATTCTTTGTTTATTACTGTCAAGAAAGGGACTGCGAGATTAGCCTTGCAACTTGTAGGAAACATTTCACAAGAAAAGACGATGTTATGAATTTGACAAGATTTGATTACATCTAATAATTAGCTAAGGCATTGACAGATTTTTAAACGTGTAAAAGTGTTGTAAATAGAATTCAAATACTTTTACAGCAACAGTGTGTGACCCTGATTCATGTTCAAATTCCAACAAATGTGGTACGTTGAACATTTGCATTGATACGCGATTTGTCTTCGTGCGCACCTGTAAACACGATACAGGAACTGCCAGATTTTATTCAGTAGACATTTTGTTGTGCAACGATAGAGTTTCTAAGAAGTACCAAAGGAAGAAGGCAGCTGATATTCGAAGGCTACATTTACAATCAAAAGAAGGTGATAGTGAATACTGTTATTTATGGGAAAGTATCAACAGGAGAAATTTAAAGTCCTGCTCGGCACAAGTAAAGACTTTAAATGACAATGTCGTCAAAAAGACAAACGAAAACTCTCACCCGCCCGACCCAGAAAAATTGAGATTATAAAATGCAGAGCTGCAATGAAACTCCAAGCACAGAATACCCAGGTAAGGATATACACATCTGGGTCATTGCGAACTTAATAAAAAATTGTTTATCTGTACGGTACAATTCGGTGAGAGTAAATATCGCGTAACACTTCACTACATATAAATGTCAACAAACAGGTATAGTTGACTAACAAGTCCCTTTTGCAATATTCTAGTTGATTAGTTTCAAACAGTTTGTTTTCATGTACCACATATAATTGAATCAGTTTTATATGGCGTTTCAGGAGATCCCAAAGGTGAAAATTTGATAAGACCCTTGCTACTTTATTGGAAAGCACTGCTGCAAGGATTGCTCCATTAGCGACGATGCGCCGTGATATGCGAAGACGCAGGAAAACTATAAATCACACTCCAAACATTCCCCATCAATGAGAGAAAGGTTTTACTATTCCCATGAATATATGCTATCAAGTTTTGGGGAAAATATATACAATTTGATAATGAATGTATGGAAAAACTGCTTTTTTTTGCCATGCAACAGGTTTAGATTTCCTCGCAAGTGCCCCACATTGTTTATGAACGGAACATTTACAAAAACCACATCAATACAGTTTACACAACTGTACACTGTTCATGGGCTAGCCAGCGGCCACAATGTGGTAAGAGCCTATGCACTGTTACCAAACAAACATCAAAGAACTTAAGAACAAATGCTTCATGAGATACAGGGAATGACCAATGATGTTACTCATAAGAGTGTTATGATGGATTTTGAACAAAGCACACATATGCCGTCAGAGTTCTATATCCAGAAACAACTGTCAAAGGATGTCTTTTCCATGTATCAAAAAATGTCTACCGTAGTGAAGGCTGCAACATAAATATGTCAGTGACATACGCATGATACCAGCACTTGCATTCGTACCAATACCTGATTTAGTAAGGACATATGAAAATCTGGTTCAGCATTGCGGTGATAACGAACAACCGATTTTGGACTACTTTGAAACAGCTTACATTTTTGATGTGAGCAATGTCGAGATATAAAACGAGACCCATTGTTGTGCCACCAATTATGGAACATTCATGACCGTGTGAATGAAGACCTGCCCAGAACCAACAATGCCCTTGAAGGATGGCACAACGCTTTTGCTCGTGCTATCGGCTCAGCTTATCCATCAATCTCGCAATACATAGATTCCATCAGAAAGCAGCATGCTCATATTACCATATGAGCATGCTGTAGTGCAGCTTGGTATATTACCATATACCAAGCAGCACTACTCATATTACCATAGCACAAATTAGAGCGGGACAAGCCCCGCCTACTATTACCGTGGAAACACGCATAAAGGAGTCAAGAATACGTAGAACCACGCGCGGAACAACAGAAGCATAGCAACGGAAACATCCGAATATAAGATAATACTGCTAGTTTTCAATCGGCTTCGAACCCACAACATACGGCATGAGTCGCCTAGCGGAGAGGCAACAGACAGAACCGCTCAGCTAAATCCCCACTCTCAAAAGAGTGGTTCAATAACCGGCTAAGGGACTGGTCAGTTTCTTCAGCCTGGGGGGGGCCGGTGGATTCATGGGGGGGGTCACCCTGTTTTTGACTTTGGTGATAGGGGGGGTCACCATGTTTTTGAAATGCCCAATAGGGGGGGTCAGTGTGTTTTTGAATTTTGACACAGGCTCATCATTGCCTAAAATGCTAGTGTCAGCCACAAATTTCATCATTCAGTTGTATTTTTCGGCGCGCCCTTCGGGCGCGTAACTATAATAATCAGTCATATTTTTCAGCACGCCCAACTTTAACATATCAAGCATACATACATCAGAGATATCTGTATGTTCAATATTTTTCAGCGTGCTCTTCAAGCGCATTACTTTAATATATCAGACATTTTTCAGCATGCCCTTCAGGTGCATGACTTTAATATACCAGGCATATACTTGAATAAATCAGAGATATCAGGATGTTTCATATTTTTCGGCGCGCCCTTCGGGCGCCATACTTGAATAAATCAGAGATATCTTGATGTTTGCTAAGTGAAAGTGTACCATTATGAAATCTGCATTTCATATGAAAAGGATGACAAATTCTGTTCTCTCTATGAGAATTCAGTATGAGAAAGCAACTTGCACAAATATTTCACAATATATATATTTGATACAGTGACTTATTTTAGAGATAGAAAAATGACAAGATATCTTTCCTTCTCATTGATACAATTATTTTCCTTTGTTTCACAGGTTTTCTGTAGAAAGATGCTTTTTTATGAACAAAATAACAGTTAAAAAAGGCAGTTTTTGTCATTATTAGCTGTGCTTTTATGGTTTCAATGTTACAAGAAAAGATCCTCTCAGACACTGTACACATCAGATTTGGCTAAAAAAGCTCTCTATGGCTCCTCAGGAAATCTAATGGGATGGTTGGCAAGTCTTAACACCCATCAAAGTTTTTGATTCACTGCTTTTTCCTCTTGATATTAATGATTGACATCCATTTCTGTACAACAGTTCAGGACATCTGGTTAAGCATAGAAAGTGTGAAATACATTCACAGCTCATTCAAAATACAGCTCATTCAAAATGTACTGTATTCAAACTTAAGATTGACACTTTGAAAGTCCTATCTTACAACTGACATGTCAACAATTTCATTAAAATATAGAATGACTATTTAAAATATAAATATACCGGTATGTAAAATGTAAAATATAATACATACACATATATATATATATATACAATATATATATATATATATATATATATATATATATATATATATATATATATATATATATATGACGTTATGTCCACCTTTTATTTTACCTATGTCGCGCCCCAGGGGGGGGGGGTCACCCTGTTTTCGAAATTTGGAATAGGGGGGGTCACCCTGTTTTCAAAATTTGGAATAGGGGGGTCAGCCACTTTTTGACGTCGGCAAAAAATAATCCACCGGCCCCCCCCCCCAGGCCGAAGAAACTGACCAGTCCCTAAGTTGTTACATTTACATTAAGTTGGGCACCATTTTACAAGTGGTATAGCCACAAACTGATGACGTCAAAGATGTGTGTACTTATGGAAATGGGTCAAAGGTTACGTTCTAAAAGGGGCGATAAATTATTTTGGGGGTAAGAGTTAGGAATGGGGCTTGGAAACTTAGGGGGAAATGATTGAAAAGAAGGGTCCAAATTTTTTACTATCTTCATTCCGTTCTCTCTCATTTGTAGTATCCTATTATTCTATCCACGTCTTCTTCTGAAGGCTGATACCTATGTGGAAGCACGGTTGATTAATGACAAGGGAGAGAATGTTAATTTTTAGTTACGTATTTTTTTAAACAAAAACAATTTCCGCTGCCGGGGGTCGAACCCAGCACCTCCAGCATGTGAAGCACTACCTATAACCTGTACTCCACGAGAACAAGTTGCGAGAAAGGGATGCAATGTTTCATATTAACGTTAGGATGATAATGCTAAGCAGGAACTGATTAATTTATAATGTTCACTTGTAATGATTTCAAAGTCTTTTACGTACGCATTTTCCTTCTTTATTGAATTTATGCCTCTCCATTGATAACTTTATTGCCTGTCTTTATTTTTTCTCTGCATTGTCGTGTTTGTCGTGCAGATTTCTTTTTGTTTGAATATTTTTCATATTATTTGTTGTATTTGCACAGTTAAAGTATAAAATTGTCACTTGTTTAGGATGTTTTATATGTTGAAAACTTTGTGTTTGACATTTATTATTGAATTTGTCATTTGCTGCCTTTTTTGCTGCCTTTGCTAGGCGATGTTGCCATGAGTGTGTGGGGGCTCGAATCCCGTTTGGGATATAGTATAATTTATATTTCTTTATCTTGAGTGGACAGTTCTGCTGGTGGATATTTACTTGTCCCCGAGTCTGTCTGATAGCTCAGTAAAAAGCTTCGTGCTTTTCCGATTACTATATATGTGTGTACTGTGTGTGTGTACTGTGTCTGTGTGTCGTCTGCTCCACGCATACCGTGTTGTTCGGTCGCGCACAGAATTGAAACATCTAAGTCGGTTACTGTGACCAACTCTTTTTGGGTTGGAAGCAGTGGCCGACTGGTTTTGTGTGAGGCCTAGCAGCTAGGCGATGTTGCCGTGAGTGTGTGGGGGTTCGAATCCCGTTTGGGTTATAGTATAATTTATATTTCTTTAACCTGAGTGGACAGTTCTGCTGGTGGATATTTACTTGTCCCCGAGTCTGTCTGATAGCTCAGTAAAAAGCTTCGTGCTTTTCCGATTACTATATATGTGTGTACTGTGTGTGTGTACTGTGTCTGTGTGTCGTCTGCTCCACGCATACCGTGTTGTTCGGTCGCGCACAGAATTGAAACATCTAAGTCGGTTACTGTGACCAACTCTTTTTGGGTTGGAAGCAGTGGCCGACTGGTTTTGTATGAGGCCTAGCAGCTAGGCGATGTTGCCGTGAGTGTGTGGGGGTTCGAATCCCGTTTGGGTTATAGTATAATTTATATTTCTTTAACCTGAGTGGACAGTTCTGCTGGTGGATATTTACTTGTCCCCGAGTCTGTCTGATAGCTCAGTAAAAGCTTCGTGCTTTTCCGATTACTATATATGTGTGTACTGTGTGTGTGTACTGTGTCTGTGTGTCGTCTGCTCCACGCATACCGTGTTGTTCGGTCGCGCACAGAATTGAAACATCTAAGTCGGTTACTGTGACCAACTCTTGGGTTGGAAGCAGTGGCCGACTGGTTTTGTGTGAGGCCTAGCAGCTAGGCGATGTTGCCGTGAGTGTGTGGGGTTGAAATCCCGTTTGGGTTATAGTATAATTAGCTACTATAGACTATAGTCTATAGAAGCTATTGGGATGGGTATCCGTCCGGCGTCCGTCGTCAGTCTGTATGTATGTATGTATGTATGTATGTATGTCCGTTTGTGAGGCGTCCGTCCACTCAAATATTTTGAGAACCGCAGTACTTACTGATTTGATATTTGTTGTGTAGATGAAAAATATGATTTTAACTGTTTTTTTTTAAATTTTTTGATATTGTTGAAAATAGGCAAATTAATGCCAAAACAGGTGTTTTGGGAAAAAATCTTCTTCATAACCGCTGGTCAAACAGCTTTGTTATTTGGTATACAGGTCCCTAGGGATAACCCAACTTAGATTTGTTCAAATTGTGATGAAATATGCCAATGTGTATTTTAAGGAATTTTTTTGTCATGACCTTGAACTTCTTAAGTTTGACTTACATTGTATGTAATTCTTGTACTGTATAAACCCTATCAATTCACCCAGAAAAAAAATAATTAATATGATTTTAAATAATTGAATTAATTAGGAAATCATCAAAGCCAAAATAATTTTAGTGTGGAATTATCAGAAAGTTCAACTTTTTTGACAGTTCATAGTGAATTGAGGATTAAAACATGTAAAGGCAACTTTCCTGAATCCCAACTTTGATATATTCTGAACCACCATTTATGTTATCTAAAAGAAATTGCTCATAATAGTTTGTCATGATAGGGTGGTCAAATAAATAGAGATAGAGAAAGTTCTAATTTCCATTTATGGTTGACTTGGTAAGGATAAAATAAGATTACTTTTTGAGGAAAAAATAGAGTGGTCAATTAAAAGAGTGGTCAAAGTGATAGGGTTTTATGGTAAAGCTGGGCTGTAAGATTCCTCATGTGCTATTTATAGCAATTATGCAATCTGTGTAAACAGTGCAATGAAAGTGTAACATGATTCCTTATAATGCTTTTGATGACTTGAACTTCTTAAGTTTCAAACCTTTGTCTCTTCAGTGTGCTTTCTCTGAGTACGTACAGTCTCAACTTATTCAACAGAACTTACTTACAATGTTAATTTGAAAGTTAAAATGTGCTTGATTAATAGGATGAAAATACTGATATTAAAAGATTACCAGCTCAAGATTCTTTATAACCTGACAGATATGCTGTTTTTTTTATGACATAGATCTTGATTTAAGCAAGTCTTGTTTACTTTAATTAGAATGTAATTAACTCTCGTTTATTTGCTATTATAGACTCATATAGTCTGATGAAATATGCAAATCTGTATTTTTACGGAATTTTTTTCCATTTTTGGTCAGGCCATCCTGAAATGAGCTATAAAAGATATCCACCTTCTTCATAATACATGTGTCACAAAAGGTTATTCTCTACATAACACAGCAGAGCTCTGTCAACTGTTGAGTCGCTTGTTTTTTCAAAACCGCTGGTCAGACAGCTTTAATATTTGGTTCACATGTCCCTAGGATGACCTTAGTGAGATAATTTCATACAGTCAGGAAATACTTAATTTTGTATCCATGTCTATAGTAGCTTCAGGGACTTTGGCCATATGTTTTATATTTATATTAAAATACGAAAGGTGTGTGTTCCAATTTTCACAGGATACACTTTATATAAAAGTGGTTCATCACTCAACAGTATGAAATGCAATATTTCATTGCTATTGTAGATGAAAACATGAACAACAATTCGTTGGATATGCCACGGAAATAACATACAAATTCCACCCATCGACGAAGTGAATTAAGTACAGAAGCAAACGAAATTCGCTGCCAATATAATGATTTAGGGTGCATATATTGTCACTAGCACGAACTTCGTCTGGTTTGTGCATTCCCAGTGTCACACATCAGCGGCAGTGGCCTCCTGAGTTGTAAACTTAGGCGTGATATTAGTTTTTAGACCGTCTCAAAACATTTGGCATAATATGGTGTTATGTGCAGAGTTGCAATGAATCGATGAAGGGGACTGTAAACTTGAAGGACAGAGAATTGAAATATGTTGAACAAGTAAAATCCACGCCTTAGCTTTATCGCCGAAACGCCTCCGCCACATGAACTCATAATAGTCTATAAAGACAAGTTGGAAATAAGTCTGAAGGTGTGAAGCCAATCCAAGTTCGCATGGCATGCATCCACGCATGCCTTCAAAGGTGTTGCTGTGGGCGAAGGTTTGAGGATCACAAAATGAAGACAGTCAATGATTAGCGGTGAAATGAGAGAACTGAGGAGACTTGGACAACGAAGAATAAGCCCCCTACCATTCATCGGAATAATATTGGAACCTGTAGGAACAAATCGATAAAGCATTGGCATTACGTACGCCGGTCAACAGAAATTAAAAAGAAAGCAAAAATATCGCGACCAATGACTCCAATCACCAAAGGTCTGTCACTGTGTCGACCAAAGCTGGACTTCCGGTACTTGAAATCATTATAGATGGGTAATTTCGTTTGCATCCGTGTATTCATAAATTTCCATAATACAGCCTAAAAATCTAAAAATCTATTGGGAGGCATATGGGAAAGATAAAGGAAACAAATTTGTGGACAAAAATTAAACCAATCAATAACAAGAGTTTGAACTAATGTACAGGTGTGATTTTCGGTCTGTAGATGAAGTAATGTAAATGAAAACATACAAACAAATTTTTTGGCCGTCATATTGATTATTATTTGCATTTGAATGAACTCTGAATTCTGTTATGTAACTGTGTGCCGTCTTGGCAACGGCTACATTGAAAAGGGGTCAATATGGCCATTGCCGTCGGTGTCAGTTTGTAGATGACAACAAATTTGATGAATAAAACGTGAGAGGGGACATATTGTACCCGGAATGAGACGGAATTATTGCCGCGATCACATGAACTAACTAACCCTAACCCTAAAAAGTCTGTGATGGTCTTCATTTGCTTGATTTTTTGTCGGGTGAAGCACAGTGGGAGCCAGAAAATGGGGTTAGCTTCGCTCGCTCCGTTCCGACAATTTCGTCAGCTAACCCCAATTCCTGGCCCCCACTGTACTTCACCCGATACAAAAACTAAGCAGTCGGAGATTGTGACAGTGATTTGAAGAAAGTGCAAATTTATATTATTTTAACCTTATTAGTTAGTCGGGGCGTCTGTGTTTTGTGTACGGCGATTTGACGTCATCAGTTTGTGGCTATACCACTTGTAAAATGGTGCCTTAGGTTGTTACATTTTTCTGACTGCGACCGCTCCACACGTTGTAAGTTGAACCATTCGTCTGATGATCGCAACGAGAACACATGTAACGTGAAACTCTGAGTAACGCCTTAGTCCTGTTTTCTACTTGTTATCAATTTATATATATATACATACGCACACACATTGTAGCAGGTGGGTATGCATATGCAAATGAGCGGTTATGGCTAATGTCGGGTCAGTTATTAATGAGGAGGAATTTTCTGCTGTGTCTGCATTTTGAGAGAAATTCTGTTCGCTTCTTAAGGGTTGATTTGCTGTCTGAATAGATTATTTAGAACTTTTTAAAGCATAGCTAATAATTACAAAAAACGCCTTTTGTTAACTATTATTTTAATTCATGATAAAAAGCACCTTTTTACGATAAACCTGTGACACAAAGGAAAATAAGTGCATCAATAAAAACGAAAAATATCTTGTCATTTTTCTCTTCCTAAGTATGTCACCTATCCAATATATTGTGAATTATTGGTGCATGTTGCTTTCTTATACTGAATTTTCATAGAGAAAACAGAAAAGTATCAGGAACTTGTCGTGCTTCTCATATGAACTGCAGATTTCATAATGATTAGGCTAGAACACTTTGCAAATTACTCTTAATTTGCAAACGTCAAGATATTTCTGACTTATATCTCTGATATTTTAAACTACTACGCCCGAAGGGCGCGCTGAAAATTATTAAACATCCAGTTATCTCTGATATATATGTCTGGTATATAAAGTCATGCACCTGAAGGGCATGCAGAAAGTAAAGTCTTATTATCAAATTTATGCGCCCGAAGGGAGCGCCGAAAAGTGTAACTGAATGATGAAATTTGTGGCTGGCACGATGCACGTTTTAGGCAAGTATGAACCCGTGTCGAAATTGAAATACACACTGGACCCCTCTATGGGCATTTCTAAAACATGGCGACTCCCATCACCAAAGTCAAAAACAGGGTGACGCCCCACTTGGCTGCAATAATTGTAGCCTTGGTTGGCCGTGGGGCTTGGGCTTCTGTCGTGCGGCTCGCGCCTGAGCCGCACGACAGAAGCCCAAGCCCCACGGCCAACCAAGGCTACAATTATTGCAGCTACGCCCCACTAATCCACCGCCTCCAGGCCGAAGACACTGACCAGTCCCTTAGGGATGCTCGCACAGGTTTCTCGACGTTTGTGCTTTGCGTATTGAAAGCTGATGTAAGCCTAAATACAATTCAATTGATCTAAGTTGCATGAAAATTGGACTCGATTTGATAAAACTACGGTCATTCGAAATTCTCCGAACTGAGCCTGAGTAACACGAGCAACCTAACTTCAAGCCGACGTGAAACCTGTGGACAAATAATTTCGTGATTATTCGCCACTTAAGTGACTTCTCGTTCACGGAACTGATATAGGCATTGTTGTTGAGCATTACTTCATGTTGGAGGAACACTGAACATTATCGACCAGCGAAAATCCCAGTTGAACTCGTACATAGCGAATCACGTGTAATGTCAAAGGGTTATCGCAGAGACATGTTTTTGTGACTTTATACCCATGAAACACTTTACTGAGATGGATTATAGTTTCTAAATTGATGCAGAATAGTAATTGACCCTGTGATATCTGTTTCCATTTGATTTTGAAGCTACTTGATGTGACTTTGTTCGACTTTCATCGAGAAGATATTGTTTCTCAAGTTTTTACGAGCTGAACGCGGAGTGTTTACACTTTCCATATGTGAGCACACCCGCTACATTATGTATTACCTTTGCACGATGCCCGGAGTGACTTTTGGCAAGTGACGCTACGCCGTTTCCTCCAGAAACGTACACCAGGGGGGAATGCTAAATCACCTGTCCGCTGTTTTATTAACGTTACTATATCGATCTTCAAGACACTACTACTGTGAACATAACCTACAGTTGTTGAGCTGATCATTTCTTCACTGAAAAGCAACAAGTGATAATTGACAGCTGAATATTTTTGTCGTTACAAACGTGTTAGGACAGGTCAGTTTCTTTGGCTTGAAGGGGGGCTGGGGCGGTGGATTATGCTTTGCCGACGTAAAAATGTTGCTGACCCTACCTATCGCAACTTTCGGAAACAGGGTGACCCTTTGCGCGACGAAGGTTAAAAAGATGGAATACAAATTCAATAATTCAGTATAAGTTTCATGCATCCCGCAATCCTTAGGAAGAAGTGAAAGGATTCTTAACTTGACACTCTTTTCTATGGTTGGTTTCAAAATGTCTCCACCAAAACAAATATCATTTATCAAACATTGACACCCCCTAGAATGGCACGTCCCAATCCTATAAATAATATTAAAATCCAAATATGTCTGATATATGAAAGTCATGCGGCATAAATTCATAAGAACATGCTGGAAAATGTGACGGATATGTTCAAGTAATGCGTCGGAAAAATTTAAACATACAGATATCTTTGACAAACACACACACACACACACACACACACACACATATATATTATATATATATAATATATATATATAATATATATATATATATATATATATATATATATATATATATATATATATATATATATATATATTAAAGTTTCTTGTCCAAAGGGGGTGCTGAAAAATATGTCTGATTATCATTAAAGTTTGCGTCAAAAGGGTGCGCCGGAAAAATGCAACTAAATGATGAAAAATTTGTGGCTGTCACGATGCATTTTAGGCAAGGATGAGACCATGTCGAAATTCAAAAACAGACTCACCACCCCACCTCACCCCCTATCGAGCATTTTAAAAAACATGGTGACCCTCCTGTCACCAAAATAAAAAAACAGGGTGACCCCCGCCATGAATCCATTACCCCTTCCAAACCGAAGAAACTGACCAGTCCCTTACATGTTCTCAACGTACCAGGTTTTGGGTAACATTCCACACTTATGAATGATTATGTATGTTTATAATACTCAGACATAGGCCTACTGAGTGCAGAAGTGAATCTGTTTGATCAGGATTAGTTAGTTTTGTCAATGACATTCTAAAATGAATGAATGAATGGATGGATGGATGAATGAATGAATGTATGTATGTATGTATGTATATACATGTATGTATGTATGTATGTATGTATGTATGTGTATGTATGTATGTATGTGTGTATGTGTGTTATGTGTATGTGTGTGTGTGTGTGTGTGTGTGTTTATGTATGTATTTGTTTGTGTGTGTGTGTGTGTATGTGTGTATGGTATGTATGGTGTGTACATGTATGTATGCGATTATTTTATGTATGCATATGTATGTATGTATGCATACATGCATGCATGCATGCATGTATGGAGGAGGGATGGATGGATGGATAAATTTAAGTTTGTTTAATCGATGATATCATCGCCTTTGTCGTAACAGGAACTGGGGGCTTTAAAAAGCTTCCGTGGGCCGCGGACTTTATGTGAAAATACAAGCTAAAATGGGCTAAAACCAAGAGACCCTAAAATTGGACTCTCCAGCAGAAAAGGGAAAAATGAATTTTTTAATCTCGTTACTTCTGAATGTCAAAACAGTAAGTACTGGTCATATTTCAAAGTCTGATGAAATAGCTCAAGAGTATCCTGACTATCTGGCTGATAGGCAGAGGATCTATATTGTTTAATGCCTAGCTGATCTATGACTTGTTGAAAAACAAAGAAGAATTGACCTTCACTTCATTGACTGAGGATAATATGCTGCACACATTATTTGACTATGATTGAGATGATGAAGAAATAACGCAAGTGGGCGTAGATCCAGTTTAACCTGAATTTCCTTCTTGCACATAGATCGTTTGACGATTTCTAACTTAAGACAATTGGCCGGTGTAATGAGGTCATCTTTCCTGAAGATAAAATGTATCCTGATTGAGGTTTTCCATAAACTCCACTGGGTTAAGTTCTGTCATGTTGTAAAATCGCTGACTTCACAATGCACTGACGCATTGAATTTAAGGTTAGGCCTATTTGGTAAAATGGCAAAATGTCAAAATATTTGGCAAAATGTTGTCTAACCACACGAAATTGTTAAAATATCCAGGACAAGCCCCCAGTTCCTGTTACGACAAAGGCGATGATATCATCGATTAAAAAAAAACTTAAAACTTATCCATCCATCCATCCCTCCCTCCATGCATGGATACATTTTAGCTTGTACTTTCACATAAAGTCCGCGGCACGCAAGCTTTTTAAAGAGAAGATCTTATCAGACAATAATGATTGTCTGAATCTTTGCAATATGTATCAGAATTTTGTACTAGACTTTCAAAGGCATTTGATTTAGCCAGAGAAAGTCTTGAGTCATCTCAGCAGTCTATGAAAGATACATACGACACAAAAAACACCTCAAAACGGAAATTCTCACCTGCTGAAAAGGTTCTTGGGCTCCTTCCAGATCCACGAAAACCACTCCATGCCCGTAACTTTTGTCGTTATCTAATTGATAAGAAATTCAGTCATGTGATTTAAATAACATCTTTATAACTCCAGACAGGCAATAACAAAAACAGTTATGCCGCATTAATGTGCCAAAATTAGAATAATCACACTTCATTTCAAATGAATTTTTATAAAACATTCCGCATAAAAAGCTTGTGAATGTATGTAGGGTGCACAAATCAGTGTTCTTCGATTTATGAGCACATGCAACAAAACAACTATATAACAAAACTCTCTAGGGTATATGAAATAAGATAAATTTTGTTTCGTAATAAAATTATTAAATTTTTTAAAACATTTCATTTTGCTTATCATAATTTTGATAACTTTGTTGAATGTCAGTCTTGTAAGTCCTGCCATTTAAAATCAGAACAAAAAAGGAAAAACAGCATTGTTGTGTTCCTCTATTCAATCTAGTTTCAAGTGAGATATTATAATATATAAAGTATCAACATTTGACTTAAATTATTTTTATAATATAAATACCAAATTGAGATTTTCAATCCCTAACAGTATATTCATCCTCCTTTGAGTTAACTATTACTACTATACTAAACTTCAGATCCTTTGCTCTTTTCAGATAAACTGTATGAGGGGGTTTTCATGTCATCTTTGATAAGGAATAATACTTTGAAAAAAAAGTGTTGCTACAATGCAACTCCATCTTAAATAGTTTTACCTGCTTGATATTTCTTCACATTAATTGCATGGACTGCTAGATATTATCAGCAAATTCGAAAATGGCAAAATTGCAAAATGGCTTCTGGGAAAGTACAAAATTCAGGTACATTTATGATGATATCTGTGATTTTATATATATATATATATATATATATATATATATATATATATATATACACACATAGTGTATCCGGGGAACACCTCGCTCTTTATTAACACTCTAATTACAACTTCTAATGACATCATCATGCATTGCTGTCAGTCCTTAAACGCCAGTCTATTGAGCTACTATACTGGCATAATCTGGGATGATTAGTCAGTCCAAGATCATCTGATACATGACGTGAAGGAATATGCACTGTTAAATGTAGATGTGAATTATTGAGGTGCAATGCTGCCCATTGTTGTCATCGTTCACTTCCTTTATACATGTTGATATTTCTCAATTTTGCGATTTCTTTGCAAATTATAATAAGATAAGATTAGATGAAATGAGATGAGGTGAGGTGAGGTGAGGTGAGGTAAGGTGAGGGGAAGTAAGATAAGATTAAATTAAGATAAGATAAAATAAGATAGATAAGATGGGGTAAGATAAGATAAAGTAAGATAAAATAAGATAAATAAGATAAGACATGATAGATAAGATAAAGATTAGATAAAATAAGATAGATGAGATGAGATGAGATGAGCTGAGATGAGATGAGATGAGATGAGATGAGATGGGATTAGATAAAATAAGATAAGATAAGATTAAGATAAGATAAGATAAAATAAGATAAAATAAGATAGATAAGATAAGACATGATAGATAAGATAAAGATTACATAAAATAAGATAAATAAGATGAGATGATGAGATGAGATGAGATGAGATGAGATAAAATGAGATGAGATGAGATGAGATGAGATGAGATGAGATTAAGATTGAGATACGATAAGATAAAATAAGATAGATAAGATATGATAAGATAAGATAAATATTAGCTAAGATAAGATAAGATAAGATAAGATAAGATAAGATAAGATAAGATAAGATAAGATAAAATAAGATAAAATAAGATAAAATAAGATAGATAAGATAAGACATGATAGATAAGATAAAGATTACATAAAATAAGATAAATAAGATGAGATGATGAGATGAGATGAGATGAGATGAGATAAAATGAGATGAGATGAGATGAGATGAGATGAGATGAGATTAAGATTGAGATACGATAAGATAAAATAAGATAGATAAGATATGATAAGATAAGATAAAAATTAGCTAAGATAAGATAAGATAAAATAAGATAAGATAAGATAAGATAAGATAAGATAAGATAAGATAAGATAAGATTAGATAAGATCAGATATTATGTACTTTATTGTCCATAAAAACACTGAAAATATTCTTTAAACCTCAGGACGGCTATAAAAACACAAATACGGACAACACCATACAATACAACACAATAGCTACAAATAAACACACAGCACTAGATTAAAGACTCACTAACAATAACCAGCCATACTGGATGGCTTGACTTAGTTCCAATACACGCCAATTTTATGAGTGTCGGTTACAATAATATTAATTAGAAAGTTTCGCTCTGCACAACCAATTGCAACTTTTAATATACGTAGCCTACATAATTTCTCACACTCCTACAACTCTTTTTTCTTCTTGTTACGTGAAAGAAAACGAACAAAAGGTGAACTCAGCAGTTTCCGTAGAAAACGAAATTTATTACGAAAATAAAACTAAGTGCTAAGTCAGGAATATAATACAAACTATAAAAGTGTACAGGCTACTTATCTCAGCTGGGGCAGCAAAGCTCCAGTCTCAGAGTTGTAACAGTCAGTCGGATGAATGAACAGTCCTTTGGCTGGCAGGCTTGAAGTTGCACAAAGTCCACAGTGTAAATTCAGCGTTGCAGTGAAGGTCTTGAAAAGTCTTGAAATAAATACTGCTGGAGTTTCCAAAGACTTGAAGTAACACGCAAGACACACGATCCCAAAATGTCTGACCGCAAGTCTGTTGTCCTAGTATTTGTACTCATGTCGTTATATAAGAGCAGATAAGAACGATGTAGAACTTTTATTGATATGCTAATTACTGTTCTAAAATTATTTCCCTTACACGACTTATTAAATTTCCAGAACATTCCAAACATGACTAATGGAATTCAAGATTGTGAGGTCATGAAGGACAGTGACCTTGAGAATGTTCTGGACTAATTAAACTCAGGTCATGATGAGTGTTTGGGAAAATGACATACATAAAATGACATACATAACACCCCCCTCTTCAAAGAAAAATCTTTCTTTTACAAATGTGATATTAAAATGTGATTAACAATTAACTCTAATACGAGAGAGGCAGTCTGCAATTCAATTGTCTCTGCCCTTGATATGTCTAATATCAAGGTTAAAGTCCTGTAACATTAAACTCCATCTTAGCAATCTCTGATTTTTGCCTTTTAATTTCTGCAGAAAAACAAGAGGGTTGTGATCAATATAAACTACTATTGACTGATTTGAAGAAGTAATATAAACTTTAAAATGCTGTAAAATTAATATCAAAGATAAACACCCTTTCTCAATTGTAGAGTATTTTCTCTGGGATTTGTTAAGTTCGCCTGAGAAATAGTAAACAGGATGATCGATCCTATGACTATCCTCTTGTAATTTAGTATTGGAAAACTTGAAATGGCACTGAATTTGGCATAAAGTATGCATGGCGAACTCCAGTTACTTTTAGTGAGTTCAATAAAGTCATTGTTCGGCAAATATTGGACTTCTTCCTGGAGGTATTTCGCTTTTGTTGGATTCAGTCTGTATGGATGTTGTTCCACAGGATTACTGTCGCCGACATCAACGTTGTGATAGATGACGTTTGCCTTCGTTGGGACGTCTTGGAACAAGTGTTCGTGGATCGGTTCTTTCACCTGTTGTTGTTGTGACGGCTGGAGGTGTGCCAACTTTGTAGACTCAAGATTCTCCAGGATTTCTGAATTCTGAAGTTTGACCGAGCCCAGCTTTGAATTTAGAGTATTTTCACTCAAGTCAGTTTCAGTATCGCTATCTTCATAATGTTTTGAACTGACTGCACTGATAGGCTGTGTTACAGTAGGATTATCCCTATCCAAATATGGCTTAAGCATATTTATGTGGCATAACTGTTTTCGTTTTCGCCTGTCAGGTGTTATTATGATGTAATTTAAATCGCTCAATTTCTTATCGATTAGATATGGCCCAAAGTAACGAGCATGGAGTGGTTTGCCAGGAACCGGAAGAAGAACAAGAACTTTTTGACCTGGTTCAAACTTCCGTTTTGAGGTGTTTTTATCGTATTTGATTTTCATGGACTGCTGAGATGACTCAAGGTTTTCTCTGGCTAATTCACATGCCTTAGAGAGTTTTGTACGAAAATCTGACACATATTGTAAAATATTCAGACAATCATTATCGTCTGATAGAAATTTCTCTTTGAAAAGCTTGAGTGGGCCACAGACTGTATGTCCAAATACAAGCTCAAATGGGCTGAAACCAAGAGACTCTTGAATTGACTCTCTAACAGCAATGAGCAGAAAATGAATTCCTTCATCCCACTGCTTCTCTGTGTCAAAACAGTAGGTCCTAATCATATTTTTCAAAGTTTGATGAAATCGCTCGAGAGCACCCTGACTTTCTGGGTGATAGGCGGATGACCTATACTGTTTAATGCCTAGCTGATCCATTACTTGTTGGAAAATACCAGACATAAAGTTGGAGCCTTGATCGGACTGGACACATTTAGGGAGGCCGAATAAAGTGAAAAATTTGACTAAAGCTTTCACTATAGTCTTTGTCTTTATATTTCTCAGTGGTATGGCTTCTGGGAACCGAGTAGATGTACACATTATTGTCAACATGTACTCATTTCCTGATCTTGTTTTTGTTAGGGCCCAACACAGTCTATTGGTATCCTACTCAATGGTTCTTGAAAAGCAGGAATTGGTTGTAAAGGTCTGATTTGGTTTTCCTACCATTTGATATGTATGACAAGTTTTACAGAAGCGTGCTACATCCTGCCTTAGATAAGGCTAACAAACGTGACCGAGAATTTTATTATAAGTCTTCCTGATTCCTAAATGGCCAACCCAGGGGGTTTCGTGGGCCAGGCGTAATATTTCAGCGTGATAGGACTTTGGAACCACAATTTGATGTTTTATAGCCCAATCGTCATCAACCAAAACATCCTGAGGTCTCCATTTACGCATGAGAATACCAGATTTTGTATAATCAGAAATAGGACTATCAGAGGTTTACCCTCGTCATCAGTCCTATCAAACAAACACAAAATATTTGGGTCTTTGTGTTGTTCTGTAATGAGATTTGATCTATAAAATGTCTGGCCTTGGTCAGCAGAATTTGTACTGGAAGTTACAAATCCACGAGGGATAACGGAATGATCCGTATCAAACACCTGACTAAGAAAGGAGTAATTTAAGTCAACATCTGTGACATTATTTTTGAGAATATTTTGATTCTCAGAAGCTTTCTTTGACATGGCTCGAGTAACAGCACATGAAGAAAATAAACCAGGAATCTCTTGTCAAATTGACTCTGGATTCTGATCTAAACTAGGATTATCAGTCACAAGTGGATCGATTTGTAATGACCTTTCCCCAGCAAGGTCGTTTCCAAGGAGAAGGCGAATCCCTTCCATATGTAAAAAGGGCGTAATATATAAAGTCACAGGTCAAGATATAAATTCCGATTACAAATAGATATTAAAGAGAGGAACAGGAATGTAGTCACTGCAATCTACCCCTTAATAAGAACTTTAGAACTTGAAAACGATTTTCAGAAAACGGCAGAGTATATGCCAATAAAAGAGACCGGTATCTCTTAACATTTTGACAGGGGTAGCGAAAGACAAATCACTAGAAAGTTATATAAAACCATCGTGAATAAATGGTTCGACAATACCATAATGCTATCTTGAGAAGAATTGACCTTGGCCTCATTAATTGGGGATAAGAGGGGTTTAACCTCGGAAAATGTGTTGCACACATTATTAGACTCTAATTGAGATGATGAAGAAATAAAGCCAGTGGCCTATGATCCACTTTGACCACTTTGACCTTCATGTTTTCTTTTCAATTTGAAACAATATGACATTAAATGGCCGTCTTCTTACTATAACTACAAGAAAATGTACTAAACTTTTTGCCAGAAGGAGATTGAGACTTGGGATCTGATGATGTGAAAGTGTTACTTTAACTCTGCGAACTGTTGTCATTTGATTTTCTACTCTCCTTTGATAAATTCTTGGATGAAAAGGAGTTGTTAAATTTCTCTGCATTGTTTTGGTATGAAAAGGACTGGGATGATTTGCTGAGAAATGAAGATTTGTGGGTCAATGAATTATCATCGGCCAAACGTGCAGCAACCTCTAATGTATCTGCCTTTTGTTCATTGATAAATGTCTTGATGTCACTGTCAATGCACCTTTTAAATTCCTCAATCAAAATAATTTATCGTAATTTTTCGAAATTCTGACTGACCTTTTCCGAAGAACACCAACGATCAAACAGTTGTTCTTTTGTTCGAGCAAATTCGACATAAGTTTGATCCTTCACTCTATATGTGTGTGTACTGTGTACTGTGTCTGTGTGTCGTCTGCTCCACGCACACCGTGTTGTTCGGTCGCACACAGAATTGCAACATCTAAGTCGGTTACTGTGACCAACTCTTTTGGGTTGGAAGCAGTGGCCGACTGGTTTTGTGTGAGGCCTAGCAGCTAGGCGATGTTGCCGTGAGTGTGTGGGGGTTCGAATCCCGTTTGGGTTATAGTAAAATTTATATTTCTTTAACCTGAGTGGACAGTCCTGCTGGTGGATATTTACTTGTCCCCGAGGCTGTCTGATAGCTCAGTATAAAGCTTCGTGCTTTTCCGATTACTATATGTGTGTGTACTGTGTACTGTGTCTGTGTGTCGTCTGCTCCACGCACACCGTGTTGTTCGGTCGCGCACAGAATTGCAACATCTAAGTCGGTTACTGTGACCAACTCTTTTGGGTTGGAAGCAGTGGCCGACTGGTTTTGTGTGAGGCCTAGCAGCTAGGCGATGTTGCCGTGAGTGTGTGGGGGTTCGAATCCCGTTTGGGTTATAGTGAAATTTATATTTCTCACAATCCCTAAATTTCTGACGGTAAGCTTCGGGCCACCAACTCATAGCCCTTGAGTATTAATTCCTCCACAGAATCATAATTTGAAGCCTGCTCTACTGACAACTAAATGTAAATTTCTCTGACTTTACCCACCAAAGCACTCTGCAAAAGCATAGACCAGGACTCCCTACGCCAATTCAGACTCTGAGCAATTTTCTCAAAATGGAGAAACTATTTGTCAACATCCTTTTCTTGGAAAAGGTAAACTAACCTGAAATGCTTAGTGAAATGCCAAGCTCTAAAAGTTTCATTTCTAATCTTTCTTGCCTATCTCTCTCTCTCTCTGTCTTTCTTCTATTCGTAAATCCGTTTCTTAAGTTCCAAATTTGTCTGTATTTCTAATTTAATTTTCTGAGTTCAAAGGTAGACTCGGGCTTATAATCTTTCAAGATGCATTCCTCAAATTGGCCTAAATTAACTAAATGTTTCGCAATATTGTACTAGATTTCCCTGTTGCGCATAGATCTTTTGACTTCAACTTTAAGGAAATTAACCTGTGCAATTCGGTCATCTTTTCTGAGAGAATCAATGTATCCTGATCATGGTCGTCCATTTCGTCCTGTTTGAATCCGCCATGATGGTTAAATTTCGATGAGTTCACAATATATAGTTGTGAAAAGACTGGCAAAATGTTGTCTAACGGCTCAAAATGTTGTCAAACGGCTCAAAATGTTCGTCTCCCGGACGAGCCCCCAACTTTGTTACGTGAAAGGAAGGAACAAAAGGTGAACACAGCAGTTTCCGTATAAAACAGAAATTATTGCTGAAAATAAAACTAATCGCTAAGTCAAGGGATAGAATACAAACTGTAAAAGTGCCCAGGCTACTCATCTCAGCTGGGACGGCAAAGCTTCAGTCTCAGAGTTGTAACAGTCAGTCGGATGAATGAACAGTCCTTTGGCTGGCAGGCTTGAAGTTGCACAAAGTCCACAGTATAAATCCAGCGTGGCAGTGAAGGTCTTGAAAAGTCTTGAAATTAATACTGCTGGAGTTTCCAAAGACTTGAAGTAACACGCAAGAGACACGATCCCAAAATGTCTGACTGCAAGCCTGTTGTCCCAGTATTTATACTCATGTGGTTATATAAGAGCATATAAGAACAATCTAGAACTTTTATTGACATGCTAATTACTGTTCTAAAAGTATTTCCCCTTACACGACTAATTAAATTTCCAGCAGATTCCAAACATGACTAATTGAATTCAAGGTTGTGGGGTCATGAAGGACAGTGACCTTGAGAATGTTCTAGACTAATTAAACTCAGGTCATGATGAGTTTGGGGGGAAAATGACATACATAACATCCTAGTGGCCTGATTTATTATCCCTCCTTCCCATCAATCTAACGAGGTTAATCCAAATATCTCCCCTGATGCCCTTTGTGATTGGTTTAGGGTTAAATTTGTCCAAATCAACCATAAGGGGTCTTTCATTATCCAGTCTGTGGGTTAAGTGGAATTTCCTATTGGTTTGATGCACCGTGCAATCTTCCGACAAATCTAGTTTTTTGTTTCCCTTTCATCTCGTGTACAATACTACGGTCATAGGTGTTAAAGTTCGATAAATAATAATAATTGTTAGGGTTGGCGCCATTTTAAGACAAGCTAACTCATTAGCAGTTTGCAGACTCTTATGTGTATGGGTTAATCAAGAGAAGCAGTTTCCTTTATTACTGATTACCCGAGTTATATTCATTCACATATATTGGGTAAAACAGTACTTGTTAACTGAAACACATTCAATGATGGACTTGCCCAGTAAACGGTCTGATATTGAAAGTAAGGATTGTCTGGCACAAGACAAAGAAAGTATATTTTTGCATTATTCTCAAGTATTGTCCGTATATTAAGCAATAGGCCTACCCCCGCCGCAGGAGGGTATACACGAGATTTTGGTACAATGCGCAACATAAGCTTATAAGCTTAGCACAAGCCGATAGGCGAGTGCTGTATGGAGCGAAGTGTACCTAAATCGAGTGTATACCCGACTGCGATGGGGGTTATTGTTATTATATTATATCAACTTGCGTGTCTTTGTTGTCTTGCTTGGGTATTTTCGTCACTTTAAAGCCCCAAATGCAGAAAACGGTCGTATGAGAGATCGAACGCCGGAAATTCAGCACCCGAGACCGAGCAATTTATAAGTAATTTGGGTCAGGTTGACAACAGACGTAAACAGTATCCTACGATAACAAACGCATTACAGTCACAACATTGCATGTTATTCACATACTACGCGAACACTACATGCGACCTACTGCAAACACAGAAAAATGGGTCAAGAGTTCAAATCACAAGAAAAAGTAACCATTTTTGCGAAAATTTACATAAGAACAATAGTCCTGGCAGTTTTGGCATACTAAAATAGATTTGTCTCATTTTGTACCGATGCGTCGACCATCGCAACATTCAGTCTTGGTACAGTGAGGTTACAGGCGCTATTTTTGAATGATGGATAATTTGGACGTTATTGTACCAGCAAACAAGCAGTTTTGAAATAATCCAGACTTGGGATGACAGAACTGTGATACAGTTTTGCAGAGTGTGCTGCCCGATTCAGCGAGAGCTGGACGCTGACACCACTTGTTGCATTTGATGTCAACTTTCGTCGCAGTCACCAGGAGTAATCCCATTGTTATTTTGAACTTCATAGTCTACATCGTTAGAACATCCTCGTCTGTTATGAAGGAGTGCTATATTCATAATTTTAAAGAGCTGTGTGTCGTGTCTCGACTCCCGCTGAATCAAGCAAAAGCGCACGGTGCGCCGCGCCATTGCCCTAATGCAATGGTTTGTGTACATCAAACTTAAATGGGCTGCTTCAGCTCAGAGGTGTCTTTCATCATTGACCCAAGCTTATTTTCACCAAGAGGTGAGTTACAGACCCATACTTTTATCTGTGTCTCGAAATTCGGACATCGGTCTTTTAAACAAAGCGGACTGTTTCGGATTAAGTTTAGATCGGCAAATGCACCGACAGGGCAATTTTCGAAAATGTTGGTTTAGGGACCCGTTTTAGCACTGCTAAAACAGTATTTTAGCATCGGTGGAATGAGCTTTCGTCCAATCAGAATGGCGCATGGTAGCATGATATAATATAATTTTACAAGTATATATATCCGTATATATATCCGTATTCACTACACTAATAGCTATGTCTGTGTAGCTCTCATGTCCTCACCGTTTCACTCTTTCATTTAGAAGTAATATATATATATATATATATATATATATATATATATATATATATATATATATATATATATATATATATATATATGACTTTGTGGTATTTTAACATATAAATCATGACAAGTAGTTTACAATTCTGCAGTACAGATAACATCACATGGCTTAAAATAATTACCAAATGTTTTACAGTTATTTATAGTTAGTAATATGCTATGGAAAGGTTTTTAAAGGAGCTGCTTATTTGTCATCTTTATCACTGATCAAATTCAGTAGATTTTCCATCGGATTTGAACCCACAAAGTAGAGCACCTAGTCACCTAGCGCAGACATCGCAGTCAAAACTGCCTGGCCAAATCCCCAATAACCGAGCTACGTTGTTACAATTGTTTACTAATACAGGGTAAGTGAAAAAGTCCCTTTATTAGCTCCATCAATATCATTATGCAAAGCTTATCAGATAGGCTAATTGTCCGTCACTCCATCCATCTCTCCGCCTGGCGTCCGTCAACGGTTGACTTCTTTTCTGAAACTGCTGGTCTGATCAGTTCACAGGTTCCATCAGGTGACATTAGTCAGATTTCTTCAAATTTTGATGAACTTTTTATATTTGTATTTCTTAGTTTCTCGAAAAATTTTCTTGATAGAGTGCTTTTGATTTTGATTTGAAAGTTCCTGGGGTGCCACCAGACTTGTTTGTTCCAATTGGGTTAAATTTTAATATTTGAATTTTGTGGCAATGTCCACATTTTAAGTAAACATTAAAACTATTGTCATATGATTTGAACAATTTATGAGGATTTTTAGAGATATCCCAGATATCCCAGAATTATGGCGGAATTTGCAGCTAGTATTTACGGATATTTCCCTACCCTTTGGCAGAATTATTTTCTTCTGTGAAACTGTTAGCCCGATTCCTTTCAAATTTTGTTGGCGGGTTTGTAGGAATGACTTTCGTCAAATCCTGGTGAAATTAAATATTTCTATAATATGCCAAATATTCCGTTAGGGTAATCAATATCCTGCTTCTCTGATTGTTTTGAAATTTTGATATTAAGGTTCCAAAGATAATCCTAGTAAGGTCAGGTCAAATTATGTTCAAATTTTCATATTGTACTCTTAAAGTAACGTCTCCCTTATTTGATAAAAATACTTTTCTGAAAATATTCTTCCGATTCCTAAGGACTTTGATATGCTGGTTCCAAGAAATGACTAAAGTCAAGTTCGTTCAAATTACGGTGAAGTTTTCATGTTTGTATTTTTGTGGCAATTCCCCCATTTTAGAGAATCTTCTTCTTTAAATTATCCCTCTATTTTCAAATTTCATATGCCGGATTTTAGAAGTGATCTAGTGAAGCTTGTTCCAATTGGGGTTAAATTTGCATGTATGTCTTTTGGCGGTAATTTTTCCTGTGTAACAGTTTTGTAAAACGTCTGTTCTGAAACTCCTTGTTCGATTGGTTGACATGTGGTATCGAGGTTCCTAGGGGTGGCACCACCAGTCGGGTTTGTTTCAGTCTCGGGGAAATTTACATATTTTTGAACAATTTTTCATGTTTTTTGATAAAGCAATCTTGTCAGACAAATAGCTGTGAACGCATGCAGCGTTACAATGGACGGCCATGAAAATACACATCGGCGGACACAACCCCATTATGACCCTTACTATATACTAGCCAGCAATGAAAAGGAGCGTAGTCACAGCTGAGTTGAAAGCAACTATTTGAATTCAAGCCCACTCGAGTCTCTGATAAGTGTATTCACAGCAAGCATCAGTTCACTGCAATTGTCGGATTAATTACGATTCCGACACTTAATTTACTGTTTTAGTTATTGCCTCATTCCTTTCGTTTGACAGCATTGATATTCTTCAAGCCCGCCATTAAAAATATTTACTCGGATGGAACTGAAAGTGTCATTTCTTTGCGTTTTCTCTTACATTGTTTAGTAGTAGTTCTCCGCTGTTTTAGTCGCTTACCTTTCAAAGATTGTACATAACAGAGTCCATTTATCAAATGGACTGCCAACTGTCAGCATATATTCTTCAATGCATCATCTTTCCTCCCATCGATATTGAAGGCAGTAACTTTGCAGAATTCATATCAAAACATTATCGATGTAATACTAAATTAAATGAATTCTTTGCACTTTGCCAATGGAATCCTATAAAAGTAAATACAAAACTCACTCTACAATTATATGTTTACGAGCATCTGAGTGGAAATTTGGGGTAAAGCCATGCCAGACTTCTGAAACAGAGCTCTTAAAACATCTGTTTTTCGGCACAATTAAGGCTGTCACTTTAGTTGAGTAATGTCCACTAATGGGTGGTTGGTTACAGCGTCGAGTGTGACGAAAGAGTGTAGTACCTTCGACGTTACATTGGAGAGTTGGCAGTAATGGTTGTATTTGCCTTATAGCGACTAGCTTATGTGGTGACTGTCTAACTAGATTTACACAACTTAAAATTTCACACAGGGTCCCTACCCAGCAGCGTATGAAAGACCTCGCAAGAGAACTTTGCGCATTTTATATGGTATTCGATTGAAAAGCATTGTTTTGGAGATTAGAAGCTTTTCGCTTTTTGCTAGTAATGTATTTTAAACGTGCGTTTTCCGGAATGATTTCTTGATGAAAGTTGTTTTCAATGTAAATTTTCAAATTATGACATGGATTTTTTAAAGGTAATATATACTTTGACAATAAACCAATGATTTTCAAAGCACTCTCAAAAAAATGTGGGAAATTGACGCGTTGAGTGTAGCAGAGAACTAGAACTTACAGTAGTTGTATAGCTTCAGTTGATATTTGGGCATCATTTTACAAGTGGTATAGCCACAAACTGATGACGTCAAAGATGTGCGTACTTATGGAAATGAGGTCAAAGGTTACGTTCTAAAAGGGGCGATAAATTATTTTGGGGGTAAGAGTTAGGAATGGGGGCTTGGAAAAATTAGGGGGAAATGATTGAAAAGAAGGGTCCCAATTTTTACTATCTTCACTCCTTTCCCTCATTTTGTAGTATCCTATTACTCTATCCACGTCTTCTTCAGCCAGCCTGATACCTATGTGGAAGCAACGGTTGATTAATGACAAGGAGAGAGAGGTGTTATTTTTTAGTTACGTTTTTTTTACACAACAACTAATACCGCAGCCGGGGGTCGAACCCAGCACCTCCAGCATGTGAAGCACTACCTATAACCTGTACTCCACGAGAACAGTTGCGAGAAAGGGATGCAATGTTTCATATAAACGTTAGGATGATAATGCTAAGCAGGAACTGATTAATTTATAATGTTCACTTGTAATGATTTGAAAGTCTTTTACGCATTTTCCTTCTTTTATTGAATTAATGCCTCTGCATTGATTGCTTTATTGCCTGTCTTTATTTTTTCTCTGCATTGTCGTGTTTGTTGTAGTGCAGATTTGTTATTGTTTGAATATTTTCATATTATTTGTTGTATTTGCACAGTTAAAGTATAAAATTGTCATTTGTTTAGGATGTTTTATATGTTGAAAACTTTGTGTTTGACATTTATTATTGAATTTGTCATTTGCTGCCTTTTTTACAATACGAAAGGTGTGTGTTTCATTTTTGACAGGATACACTTTTATATAAAAGTGGTTCATCACTCAACATGTATGAAATGCAATATTTCATTGCTATTGTAGATGAAAACGTGAACAACAATTCGTTGGATATGCCACGGAAATAACATAAAAATTCCACCCATCGACGAAGTGAATTAAGTACAGAAGCAAACGAAATTCGCTGCAAATATAATAATTTAAGGTCCATACACTGTCACTAGCACGAACTTCGTCTGGTTTGTGCATTCTCAGTGTCACACATCAGCGGCAGTGGCCTCCTGAGTTGTAAACTTAGGCGTGATATTAGTTTTGAGACCGTCTCAAAAAATTTGGCATAATATGGTGTTATGTGCAGAGTTGCAATGAATCGATGAAGGGGACTGTAAACTTGAAGGACAGAAAATTGAAATATGTTGAACAAGTAAAATCCACGCCTCAGCTTTATCGCCGAAACGCCTCCACCACATGAACTCATAAAGATAAGTTGGAAATAAGTTTGAAGATGTGAAGCCAATCCAAGTTCGCATGGCATGCATCCACATGCCTTCAAAGGTGTTGGTGTGGGCGAAGGTTTTAGGATCCACAAAATGAAGACAATGATTAGCGGTGAAATGAGAGAACTGAGGAGACTTGGACAAAGAAGAATAAGGCCCCTGTCACTCATCAGAATAATACTGTAACCTGGAGGAACAATTCGATAAAGCATTGGCATTACGTACGCCGGTCAACAGAAATTAAAAAGCAAGCACAAATATCGCGACCAATGACTCCAATCACCAAATGTCTGTCACTGTGTCGACTCAAGCTGTATTCGGACTTCCGGAACTTGAATTTATTATAGAGTTGTTTTTTTACATCCGTGTATTCATAAATTTCCATAATACAGCCTGGCTAAAATTCTATTTGGAGGCATGATCGCAAAGATAAAGGAAAAATAAATTGTGGACAAAAAATTAAACCAATCAATAACAGAGTTTGAACTAATGTACAGGTGTGATTTTCAGTCTGTAGAAGAAGTAATGCAAATGAAAACATACAAAGACTTTTTGACCGTCATATTGATTATTATCTGCATTTGAATGAACTCTGAATTTTGTTATGTAACTGTATGCCGTCTTTGCCAACGGCTATATTGAAAAGGGGTAAATATGGCAATTGCCGTCAGGGTCAGTTTGTAGATGACAACAAATTTGATGAACAAAACGTGAGAGGGGACATATTGTACCCGGAAAGAGACGGAATTATTGCCGCGATCACATGAACTAACTAACCCTGACCCTAAAAAGTCTGTGATGGTCTTCATTTGCTTGATTTTGTATTGGGTGAAGCACAGTGGGAGCCAGAAGTTGGGGTTAGCTGACCAAATTGTCGGAACTCCGCTCGCTTCGCTCGCTCCGTTCCGACAATTTGGTCAGCTAACCCCAATTCCTGGCCCCCATTGTACTTCAGCCAATTCAAAAACTAAGCAGTCGGAGATTGTGACAGTGATTTGAAGAAAGTGCAAATTTATATTATTTTAACCTTATTAGTTAGTCAGTGCCGCAATTACGGGGCGTCTGTGTTTTGTGTACGGCGATTTTGACGTCATCAGTTTGTGGCTATACCACTTGTAAAATGGTGCCGATATTTGAAATAATGGAACTATAGATTTGTGACAAAAAGGATACACTACTACTGCATGAACTGTGTTATGATTCGAGGTTACCGTATCTGTTGTGAGCGAAAACTGCGGGAAAAATCGAGGGCGTTTTCGGCACGCAAAGGGAGTGCGTCACAACATTTCCCGGGGCCACCGCGGGCTTGTTTTCCGTTTCTGCCCGCGTACAATTGATAGAACACGGACTCATTTTCAATGATCCCTGCCTTTCTTTAAACTATATCACTTTATCATTTTACACAAAAATTTATGTTCAAAGGACGAAGTTAGAAAACTGAACGATATTTAGATATAAGGTTGGGTCGTCGGAATGGCCGGGAGACATACCATTGGTCCTATCCCGGCCGCTCTTACAGCGAGACTATTTGAAGTCAGCAAGTGCACTGACAGGTGGTTGAATTATGTCACGTACCTTTTGTCACCATTGCATAGTTAATGTATTTTTCGTGTTTTAGGTTGTCAGTTTGACACTTCAAAATTTGTTGATGATTTTTCCCGCCTCTGAAATAAATATTTCCTTATATGAAACTGTCAGTCCGATTCCTTTGAAATTTGATTTGCAGGTCCCAAAGTATGACCATAGTCAGCCTTAGTCAAATTGTGGGGAAACTCGCTTATTTCTAATTTTATGTGAAATTTCCCGTTTTTGGTAAAAAATATCCTTCTCTAAATTTGTTCGTGCGATTGAAATCGGATATGGAGGTTCCTAGGGAAATCTTGGATAGGCTTGTTCAAATTATGTTGAAATTTTTGTATTGTATTGTATTGTAATTTTTCCTAAATTGTTGAAACATATTTTTCTGAAAATATTCTCCTGTTTCCTAAGGAATTGGATATGCTGGTTCAAAGGAACGAACAAACTTAAACTTTTAGGTTTTATCGATTTATGGTAACATTTGTACTTTTTTGGCAATGTCTCCCATTTTAGAAAGAGAGTCTTCTACTCTTAATTACCTCTATGCTTTTTTTAGAAGTGACCTTATCCACGTTTGTTCAAATTGTGGTTAAGTTTGCATGATTTTTGTATTATGGCGGCAATTTCCCATTTAAACAGTTTGGTAAAAACTGTTCTGAACCTCCTTGTTCGAGTGGTTGAAATGTGGTATAAAAGTTCTTAGGAGTGCCCAGTCGGGTTTGCTTGAATCTCTGAGATTGTCAGTGGTATATACCGTTTTCATAAACAAATCTTCTAAGAAACTGCAGCTTCTTGGGTAGACCTTTGTCAGCTTGTTCGAATTCTGGTGAAATCTAATTATATATGTATTTTGTGTCGTTCTCCCTCTTTTGGTAAAAAATATTGACTTCTCTGACTCTGCTCAGCAGAATCCTTTGAAATTTGATTTGCAGGTTCCTTGGTGACGGTTTCTGTCGGCTTTGTTCGAATTGTGGTGAAATTTGAATATTTGTATTTTTGATTGCAATTCCATATTTTGGTAATAAAAATGCTACCTTTTAAACACTTCTCTGATTGCTTCGAAATTTGGAATGAAGGTCTCTAAAGCTTATCTACATTTCTTTTGTTCAGCCCTTGACGACAACTGCAAAATATATTTTGGGCATTTGTGGCTGTTTTTGTCAATATTTTCCAAAAATCTCTATAGAATCTTCTTTTGTATGCAGTTTTTTAGTGGTTTCCTGTTTGAGATTGATTGAAATTAGGATATTATTTGTTTGACAAGTCTTTCATTCATACATTCGAATCATAAATATTGGCAAACAACAAGGGCCCTTTTTCACAAATATTGGAAAAGTAAGTGCCGCTGTAGGCGTGCCTGTAGAGAGTATACGAAAATCAGATTTCCAATAATGCTGACTTCAGCATATTGGAGGCATTTTTTTCTGCTTTCTGGAACACTCTTTTGAAAGCTATCACAAAGCAATTGTTTCCTTTTACCTTTCCGACAAGTTTTACATAATCCTCAAGCTCAAAAGCTAAAATTATAGATTATTCCATATGTAGATGGAAGGAAAAAAAAGTTCTGCTTCATAACCGAAGACATAGCATACGGGAATCATGGCCTTCGCGCAGACTCAGAGCTCAAAAGTGATATTAAAAAGTAGCTGTGGTCGCACGCAGCGTTACAAAGACGTGTCATGAAATATGGATACCGTTGCTATGGCCAGCATAAACCCATTATGATCCGTTACCATACATAACCTCCATTGAAAAGGTCCGTAGTTACCGCTGAGTTGAGAGCAACAACAAACCATTTTAATTCAAATGACTTCAATGTAGGTCAAGCCAGGACACACCGCTCTTTTCTCTGATAAGTGTGTTCAGATCAAACATCAATTCACCAAAATTTCTAACGATTTTGATTCCGACATTTTGAACACTGTTTAGTAGTTGCCTTATTGGCTTCGATTGGCAGCATTGATTTTTTTCCTGAAGGCCGCCATTAAAATTATTTATCCGGATGGAATTGAAGAGGTGTCATTTTTAGCGGTATCTTCGAACTTACACTGAAGAGTTGGCAGTAATGTTTTATGTGTCATATGGTGACTTACTTAGGAATAGGAAGATTTATACTATTAAAAGATTTCACACAGGGTGCTATGAGGCGCCGAATGTAAAATAATTTGTTTACACATTTAAAACGTATAAGTGCACATATTTACAAGTACACACATACATCATAGTCTCTGCATGGATACTTACTCACACACACATATCACATACATACATACATACATACATACATACATACATACATACATACATACATATGGTATACATACATACATGCATGTTTATACATATATATATATATATATATATATATATATATATATATATATATATATATATATATATATATACGCGGTATAAACGTACACATACGTAAGTATCTGTGAGAATACACAAGCACATATACATTCAGTAAAGGACATTCAGAGGACATTGATGAAAGGACTGTGTGCAGACAGCTCTGCTCAAGATACATATCAACACAGGACGCATAAAACGTGTACGCAAACACACACCCACAAATATACTGTACACTGTCAACGTTGGCGTCGATACGAGAATTTTACGCGTCGCCTGCGAGGGTTATTTACACCACAGGGTACCAGGAAACAAACAAGCAAAACAAACAAACAAACAAAAAATACCAACAAGCAGACAAATACGTAAATAAATAATAAACACAAACATTAACAAACAGATAAACAAACAAACAAACACAATAACCTAGAGTGTTAAATAAATAAAGATACATACAAATAAATAAACAAATGCACACACATATACACATACACATATAATATATATATATATATATATATGTGTGTGTGTGTGTGTGTGTGTGTGTGTGTGTGTGTGTGTGTGAGTGTAAGAGACAGCAGTATACTGAAAAAAGATTGAAATGATTGACTGAACAGCTCATGCAACATATTCAACGTGCGACGGCAGTGTTGTAGTTGCGTAATTCGTGTAGGGAATTGTGTTTGCGATGTGACTAGAGATTTCCTGTTTGTTTTTAGCCACGTTGGACTAATCGTGGTTAGTGTATTGACCTTTGAAACAAAGTCCTTTTTATAGCGTTGCAAGTTCTGGTGTATCATAGTGTTTCGCCTTTGATCGGGCTTTTACGAGTAGATTTGGGTGGCCTGGTGTTCTATATAAGAATTCAAATCTGTCGATTTGTGTTTTTAGTTGTGTGTGGAGTCCATCGAGACTTGTATTTGATTTGTCTCTTTTGTTCGTGTCACATTATGTATTGGATTCTCATTCTCCTAAACAATGTGTTTACCTCTTGTACGAGATGAACTCTGTGAGGATGATTTGGTGTTGGGATGAATTTCAACCCTTTGCCACGCGCATTGATTTCTGTTGTTTGTTAACTTGTGTAATGATAGATTTCATTGTGTTTTTGATCTTATGGTCTCCTCTTGTACCTTGTTATTCTGACGTTTTTGTGTTTGTTGACACAGTTTTGTGTAAATTTGTATATTGCCATTGTGTTACGGTAGTTCACTTTTGGGAGAACTTTGACGGCCTTGCAAAAGGCCGTTTCAACGGGTTTGGAAAGATTGACCTGATTCTGTTCGTTCGTAAGGACTTAAGGTTCCAAGACAAGAAATTGACCTATTTTAGCTAACAATTTACTAGTGGTTAATAAGATCAGAATCCCCGTAAACTATATATTTTCTTAAAGCCAAGATATAGGGGAACATTTTGGTAACGTTAGTGTCACCATTGTTTACATAACTATCACGTGACAGGCAATTTGCATAACCTTTCAAAAATCGGTTTTGCCTATGTTTTGTCTCAATACATCAAAATATCTGACTCAAACTTGCTGGAATGCAAGCTGTCACAACGCTCTTCCAAACTATGTCTCAAATTTTTTTATATCTTGCTATTTTTTTTTTTTTTTTTTTTTTTTTTTTTTTTTTTTTTTGAGCACAATTTTAAATAAATCAACTAGGGTTAAATTCACCACCCTGGAAGTTTTTCTGGCATAAAAATTGTTTAAGAAGGATCCTAAGGAAAGCTTGCACTCACACAAATTTTAGCCACTTATCTCAAAGCATTGAAACAAAACATAGGGAAAACCGATTTTTGAAAGGTTATGCAAATTACCTGTCACGTGATAGTTATGTAAACAATGGTGACACTATGGTAACCAAAATGTTCCTCTATATCTAGGCTTTCCGAAAATATATAATTTACGGGGGTTCTGAGCTTATTAACCGCTAGAGAATTGTTAGCTTAAAAAGGTCAGTTTCTTGTCTTGGAACCTTAATTCAGCCTGAGAGAAACCCTTTTTGTCTGATGAGTGGAGATCACTAAATATTCTCTGTTGGAATGTCAATGATTTGAGCTTAAGTGTCAGATGTACAATTGGTACAAAGCGTTTTCAGTAAATATTGCAATGCCTAAACATCTAGTATTTTCAAGTTTCAGTAAATTCACTCGCTATTCAGTCTGTAAAGAAAATGTATGTTTCTTGAAAATATCAAAGCTGTGACATTTTTTTAACCCCTTGACTACCAAGGCCAATGTATTCCTATATACCAGGCCCCTTATGTAAATATTGGTAAAATCTTTGGTGTGGTCATTGCATGAACACTGCTAGAGTAAAAATTAGGTAAGTACCAATAAACCGTATATTTCTGAATCAGCATGAAATTTCCCACTTTTCATACATAAGTTTTGTATCTTACAGGTCACGTGACTGATCACATGACACATAATGTGACCAGAGTTGGCAAAGAATATGAATATTTGAAGCATCAGGACGTGTTTTGAATCCATAAAATGATGCAAATTTAATACAGTTGCAATTTTCATGGCATTGTCTTTACATATATGTAATAATCACTACGCTTTATTTATAGATGTACCTATTTAAGACTTTTCTCACAAAAGGCAGAGTAAGTGAACCACAAACATCAGCATCTGACATGATTCTGTATTTGAAAATCAACACATTTTATATTTGTAAACACCTGCTTTATTTCTTCCTTGCAGAAACATCCATCTAAAATGGTTATTATTTATCAAAAAATAATTCACAATATTTAAAAATACATTTGAGGGAACAACATATCACATGACCAAACACATGACCAGTCATGTGACCAGTCAAATTGATAATATGGCTGCTATAAAATTTCACTGGCTTATAGTAAAAAATTGTATTTCCTCTAGTTTCATTCACGAATATTGCTGTAAATAGAACATATTTACATGTAAATCATTTGTTTTCAATAAATAAACATTTGATTTCATTGAAAAAACAAACCATAAACATCTTCGCGATCGTCCGTACTTCTGAAAACTGTAAACAATCAGTGCGACGCTTCTGTGATCAGCCTGACCTTTCGATAGAGGCAGTTCCCGAGATACGGAGACAGGGCGTTTTCGTTGGTCGCAAAGATAACGACCAGGTCTAAAGCGTTGCAGGGCGCATGCGCAGATTATTGCCATGCTGCCTTCCGTTTTGAGAGGACGTATATGTAGTAGGCGACGCTCCCTGCGTTTGATTGATTCTTCAGGAATCCTGTCGAATCACGTTATGTTACAATTTTCAGTGTACGAAATGTTACCCAAGCAGCTGCACGTCATGAAATCGAAAAACTGTATACGATCTTTAACACTGAACCGCAAGTGTAATGTAAGCTAGCAAAACCCACAGGTAAGTGGAGTTGCCGTGTACGCTTAGAGACACGCTTACGGTCCCCACATTTGTGGAGGGACCGTGATAGAGAAACTACTACACGGCAACTCCACGTACCTGAGGTATAACCAGGGTCCCTCCTCAAATGCCATGAGACCTTGCTATAACGTTGTGCTACATCGATTCTCAGAGTGCTGTTCTGCCCGGTAGGGGGAGAGAAGCGGTAACATTTGATAATTTTTAACATAATGACCGTAGGTCATCAAGTTATTGTGATGGGGTTGAGTGGATGTCGGAGAGTGAAAATTGTCCGTAAACGACAAGAAGTCAAACACTGCTGAACAGACTGTGTTGATATTTGGTACAGATGTTAGGACCATGTTCAAGGTTCCGATTCCTCAAAATGGTGCCAAACGAATCAGCGGTTAGATAGATATGGGAAATTGTTGACCCTCTTTTTCTACTAATTTATTTTAGGGGCCTTCCATATGTGTATTTTTGGAGGTACACCAATACTGCACTTTGGACTGTTTTATGAATTATGGAATAGAAATGAGTGTTAGATGAATGCTAGAAACATGCAGGATGCACTGAATGGAAGTATCAGAGATTTCCATGCTCTTTTAGGCATCAAAAGCGATAAAAAATAACATATTTCATATTTAGATTCTCACATTTGAGACGACCCTAGGCATTTGTCATATTATCTCATATCTGCTCACTTCAATCTTCAGTAAACATCCTTGAGTCAATATACAGACTTTGACATTCACATTCTAGAGATTAGCCTGTTCACCCACAGTTCCATGGAAACAGGTCCAAGATCACATTCTGATAAAAATTAGAGGAATGTTGACAAAGGTTAACTTCGGAGACTGATTTTATTGTTTTTGAGAGAATGGGCGATTCTGTTTGGATTTTCTTCAATATATTCTTACTTCGAACACTCTATTGAACTTGTCTATACGATACAAATGAATGTTGACAAAAGTGGGCTTCGGAGACAGATTTTATTGTTTTTGAGAGACTGGGCCACTACAGTTGCAAGAGCCATACCCTTGTCTCTTTTCAAATTAAAGTGTTGTTTTTGGAATTTCTTCAATATATTCATACTTCAAACACTCTAATGAACTTACGTTGGTAACAAATGACAGGAGTGTTGACAAAGGTTTGCACTGGAGACAGATTTTATTGTTTTTGAGAGAATGGGCTATTATAGTTGCAAAAGCCATGGCCCTGTCTCTTTTCAAATTAGAGTGTTGGTTTTGGATTTTATTCAATATATTAATACTTCAAACACTCCAATGAACTTATGTAAGTAACAAATGACAGGAGTGTTGACGAAGGTGGGCTTCGGAGACAGATTTTATTGTTTTTGAGAGAATGGGGCATTATAGTTGCAAAAGCCATGCCCCAGTCTCTTTTCAAATTAGAGTGTTGTTTTTGGAGTTTCTTCAATATATTCATACTTCAAACACTCTATTGAACTACCTGACGCCCTCACGTGTGCCTTATATGTGTTGTCTCCGATAATTACTCATTCTAAGTGGCGATATAGAATCTAATCCCTGGCCATAGTCAACTAAGCATTACATGTGCAGTCGCTCGATATCACTTGAAGAATTGAACACTGACAGCGGCAAAACCGGAGAAAATGATGATACGATAAAAGATATAATGGATGAACTTGGTACTATGAAATTGTCTATCTCCGGTCAAATAGAATCCCTTTCTGATGAAATAAATAACAAAATAGGACAAATTGAAGCTGAAATGAGAGAGGTCAGGTCAGAGCTACAGCGGAAATGTGAACATGTTAAATTACTCAGGTATGAAACTGAACAACTACGAACACGATGTTTAAACTCGAATCTGAAGCCGACTGTACTACATCGCAATCAAAACGCAATGATTTCATTGTTTATGGAGTTCCTGAGCCTGCAAACGGAGAAAGCTGGGATGATAGTGAGGAGAAAGTGAAAGCCCTACTGAAAGACGAATATAACATTGACGGTGTGGACTTTGAACGTCCTCATCGGCTTAATACCCCTTCCCTTCCGCGACCAATCATTGCCAAGTGTACAAGTTTGAACGGAAGGAACAGGTGTTACCAGCTGCACGGAAATGCGAATACTCTGAAACACAATACCCTGTTGCTGAAGATTTCTATATCCGTGTTCGTAACATTAGAAAGAACTTATCGAAATTTGTTAGACAAGCCCGGCAAAACAACCACGATGTAGGCTTTCTTTATATGATAGAATTATTATCGAAGGTAAAGTGTTTGTGTATGATACAATGTTAACGATGATATCAAACCAAAAGGTAGATCAAAATAGGGTCTAGGCCAAGGTCTAAAGTGTAATAAAATAAAAAATACCGCAATTATACGGTGTCGCTCAAATTTGATCAGAATTGGTATATACCAGTATGGGTTACCAATGATCAACAATAAATGTTGTTTCTATCTGTTCAGTGGAGGAAAATTCTATGTTGATGTTATGACAATGATTTCTGCACAGTACAACCAGAAAAACAACAAGAAATATTTAAACCAGAAAAACAGGAATGACAAAAGTAATTAAGGTCTGAAACTTTAGGTACTGGAGGTCAACTTTAGTAACATGCATAGCAGAAACGTGCCCCTCTTAGTTTGAGTATAGACGGTCTTCGCCCCCTCTACTGTCTATGGTTTCATCAGGTCTGTTAATATGTAACAGTTCATAAACAATGACAGGAAATGATTCAAGATCAGTGGAGTTGGCCTGTTTCTTACTTGCCGGCACATTTGCAGGATTTCACTTTTTCTTACCTCATTTGCACATTTTGACACTGATGTGTTCATTTGAACAAATTCACATCTCAACCCCTACATCTACCTGTACACCAAATACTGAGACGGTAGATTTGGCGGTATGGGAGCCTTTGTGTGTGACGGACATACATCCGCACATACCACAAATCTACAGACATGCAAATCAGATGCAAATGAACTGATTCAGCTTATACGATAACCTCACATTGGTATACCAAATGTGAGCTAAAAATGATAAGGATGTCTTCTCTAAAACTTGTATCTGTGAAAACCATTCTAATACTGCTGTTGATATTTCGACTAATGTTTTGAAGTCACTGACACTTAAAATACGAGGGCTAAGGTTTTCGCAGATGAGTTTCAATCAACAATTGCAAATCACAATATCCTTGGATTTGTAGAGACCTGGCTTAGTGGATCTGATGAAATGCTATGTATTCCTGGTTACGTTGGTTTTAATATGCCAAAGGTAAAACGATGTAAACGAGGCGCAGGGCAGGGGAGTTGCTGTCTATGTTAGTAATAATATTGTAGACGGTGTCACTCAATTGAAATGCAATTTGCAAGATGTAATTGTACTACTGTTTCACAATGATTTCTTTCATTCTAAATCATCCAAAGATATTGTTTACTTTGTGTTTACACTGCACCAGAATACTCGACTATATACCATAGTTTACTTGACGTAAACGGAATAGTGCTCCTCGAAGAGTGAATGTCAGATATATTGTCTGATTATCCTGATGTAAATGAAATTTTAACAGGAGATTTAATGCAAGAACCTCTTCTGAGGATTGCAATATTTTAGATGATTCTATTGATTATTTACCATTGGAATCATATTCCTGTGATACATTTACCTTTCCACCGCAAATCAAAAGACAAATTAAGTCATCAATAACTTTGGTAAGTCGTTTTTATCACTTTGTAAAATATTTGATATTCATATCGTAAATGGAAGTTTCGAACCAGACATTCCTGGAGAGTATACATGTATCTCAAATAATGGGTGAAGCGCTGTTGATTATTTAATCATCTCTACTGTTTTATTTAGAGCTGTAACATATTTTTCAGTTATTGATATTGATCTGTCTGATCATTTTACCTATTGTATCAAACATTGAAGTGAATATGTGTATTCCATAGAGTCTTCAAAAGCCCTCTGTAAATGAATATGAGGGTACACGAAAGGCTGTCAAATCTAAATGAAAATTATCTGAAAGATATTTTTATTGAGCGCATGAGTGCCTCAGAAATGTGGGATAATGTACGTTTTGCGTTTGATATTTCTGATATTTCTAGCTGATAAGTATATGTGTGATATTTTGAATCTGCTGCTGAAGAAATGAAATACGAACAACGAAATTCATCAATATTCATCAGTACACATGCCCCATGGCTGGTTTGACCTGTGGTGTCAACAGCTGAAGTCTGTGAAAAACAAAAATCTTCGTAACTTTCGTTTACGAAATACAGAGTCTGATCTTTCTAATTACATAGAAAGTAAACGTAAATTCAAAGCTTTCTGAATGCAAAAGAAACAAGATTATCACGATAACATTAACTTGTCATTACTGAAGTAAGGTAGATATAGCAAAACATTGTAGGATACACTATAGGAAAACATTGCGAGACTGGAGCGAGAAAATGACGCTTTCTCGCAATTGGTGAGAGTCTCTTGTTATTCTCACCGCAGTCAGTGAGAACTTGAGCTGCGAGAAATACACTCCTTAGTGAGAATAAAGCATGATCACAGATTCTCACCGGTGAGACTGGAAATTCTCACCAAGCATGGTGAGAATGTATCATACTTATCATTCACCAGTGAGAATCAACCAGACTCACCATCCCTCGGTGAGAATCAACCAGACTCACCATTCACTGGTGAGAATCAAGTAGACTGAGTCTCGCTGTTCACTGGTGAGAATCAGCCAGACTCGCTGTTCACTTTACCAGTTAACAGCGAGTCTGGTTGATTCTCACCGATGAACGGCGAGTCTGGTTAATTCTCACCGGTGAACAGCGAGTCTGCTTGATTCTCACCAGTAAATGATGAGTATTATAC
The DNA here is from genome assembly GCF_041260155.1 of Ptychodera flava. Classification (NCBI taxonomy): domain Eukaryota; kingdom Metazoa; phylum Hemichordata; class Enteropneusta; family Ptychoderidae; genus Ptychodera; species Ptychodera flava. The sequence continues at coordinate 35,817,669 of NC_091937.1, forward strand.
ATTCTCATCGTGAAAATTACCATTCTCACCGTACTTGGTGAGAATTTACAGTTTCACTGGTGAGAATCTGTTGTCATACTTTATTCTCACCAAAGAGTGCATTCTCGCAGCTCACCGGTCAAGCGTCACTTTCTCGCAATTTTTTCCTATAGTGATAAGTTTAAATCATTGAGTACAAAGTGTTTAAGCTCTGAAATCTCGGTAAATCAGTGGTTTGAGTATTTAAAAAAGTATTTCAATCTTTGTCGGATGACACTATAGCTCCTGATTTATCTATGGACGACACCTATAGTGAATATAACTCAATATTAGATAGTGTTATTACAGCAGACAAAATTCACAAAGCTATTCAGTAACTTAAAGCCAGGAAAACACCGGGTTTTGATGGAATGCCGGCTGAATTTTTCAAAGCTACTGAGGATGTCCTCCTATCATACCTGTTAGACTTTTTCATTTAATCTTTAATTCGGTAGTTTTCCAGTGGAGTGGACTACGGGTGTTATCGATCCACTTTATAATTCAGGAGACACTTAAATGTAAATAATTATACAGGTATCACGCTTTTAAAGGCCTTTGTTGGCACCAGATTGTCTCATCAGAAAATTTACCCAAAAGATTACAATTTCAAAAGAAAATAAAAGGCTATCAAACCTCCATAATCCTCTTACAGACTAGAACAAAGATGATCCCAGGGATCGCGAACAGTGCCTTTAAGCAACTTTAGCAAATAATTTACCATTATTTTGAATGAAATATTAACGAATGGGCCAAGGCAGAAGGAAAACTGTCAGAGTGCCAAACGGGTTTCAAAAAAGGATATTCAACCTTATATGATATTTTTACTTTATTCCATAGTCAAGAAATATCTTTGCAGGAACGGAGGAAGATTTTATTGTGTTTTTGTTGACTTTGTTAAAGCATTTGATACCGTAAACAATACGCTGTTATTTACGTTACTCCTACAAATGATGTACAAGGTAAAATGCTTTTAATAGCATATATAATGATGTTAGTAGAACAGGTCAGCATATCACAGAAAACTTTGATTGTCTAATGGGAGTAAGACAGAGATCTATCCTTAGCCCCTTTTTTGTTCGCTGCTTTCATAAATGAACTACAAAGTATTGTTGAAAACGCGGGTCACATGGACGTTCAGATAACACAAGAATTGTAAGATATTTTTCTTCTGTTATATGGATATGCGGATGATTAACTCTGTTTGCTGATACAGTAGTAGGCCTACAAAGACTTTTAATTTTACCCAATTTGTTTGCTGATAAATGGAAAATCAAAGTAAATCTTGCACAAACAAAAATCTTCAGAAATGGTGGGATATTGAAAAAGACAGAACAATGGTTTTATAAAGGGGAAAAGGTTGATGTTGTATCGTATTATAAATATCTTGGCATTGTATTTTCTGGACGTAATGATTCGTTTAAGGCCACCAAAACTCTAGCAGACCAAACAAAAGAAATCCGTATTCATAATCGCTTTACCAAAAAGTTCGGAGAGAAATGGGACATAATTTGACATAATGATACTTCCGATTTTGCTGTATGATGCTGAGTTATGGGGATATCAAATGTATACATGTATTGAGACCGTACACTTATTGTTGTAAACGTTTCCTTGGTGTAAAACGTAACATTCCCACTGTTGCCGTACTTGGAGAATTAGGAACCCCTCTATTTATTTTTACCTATGTTAGATGCATCGAATGGAGGGTGAAACTTCTGTCTATGCCGAATAGTAGAATTGCTAAGCATTCTTACTCGCTTTTAGTCGTTGGAGATCAAAAAGGGAAAACTAACTTGGTGACATATTTACGAAATATACTCTTAAGGTATGGCTTCGGTCATGCGTGGGTCAGCCAAGGTGTTGGTAATAAACAAAAAAAAATTATCACCTTTATGAACAGAGTCAAAAACAACTGGCAACATGAATGGTGGGAGGATGTCTCGAATACGTCGTTTACACTTATTTCGTCAAATCAAACACAAGCCATCTTTTAAGAATTTTTCTTTATATTTAAAATCAATAGATATCGAAAGGCACTGTCACAGTCCCAGTTACGTTGTTCCAGTCACAAACTATTGATTGAAACTTGTTCAAGTTGTAGTAAATACTTAGTCGCGATCAGAACGTTCGTGTGAAATCTGTGATAGGCCTACTCTTTCTATTGATGATGAATTTCATTTTCTGTTCGAATGTAATCTTTACCACTGACAATCTACTGATTCAGTTTCTACCGAATTGGGCAATTAGAAACCCAGGTCTACGAAATGTAACGAAACTCTTCATGAGTAAAATTATATGTAATTTAGCAAAGTTTACCTATCAAGCTTTTGAATTAGGGAAAGAAGCCTTGGTATTATTTACGTAGTGGTGTAATCTGTTTATGTTTATGTAATTCTTTTATCTGTATTGATGTTATGGGCTGAAGGCCTGAAGACAATAAAGTTGTTGTTGTTAAAAGATGTAACATTTCTGGTGCAACGAATTTCTGAAGGCAGTGCATTCCACAGAAAAGGAGTACGTACCGAAAAAGCTCTGTGACCATAAGACTTATTAAAATAGCCGTGAGGAGGAGTTACACGCAATTTCTTAGAAAATCGTAGATCTCTTGTCGTTACATAGGCCTACAGGTCAAATAAAGCGGTGCATCGCCACTAACAATCTTAAAAGTAGTTATTAACTAATACGCGCTTTCACAGGTAACCAGTGTAAATCAATAAAAACAGGAGTGATGTGGTCATATTTATGTGTATCTGTGACTAGACGGGCTGCTGCATTATGAACAGACTGCAGACGATTTAGTCGGTCATTTAAAATACCATAGAACAAACTGTTACAATAGTCGAGTCTGGAGGTAACGAATGCATATATGAGTTTTCAGTAGTGGGCTTGTCCAGTAATTTCAATACGAATTTTACCTAAAAGATAAACTACAACGTTTGATTAACATTCGAAGTGACATAAAACGTTGAGTATATGGCCTTCATTTTACATTTTACCAGTGATTTACTAATTTGTAATGAAGCAATGGCAAAAATAATTTAATGGTCACGACCATTAATCCATTGCCATCATGGTTTCATGTATCGTGTCTAAAACCGGGGTCAAATATATGCATGGTCACCCATTCATTATCTTTCAACATGTCAAACAATATAAGTAGTATGTTGCATTAAACAAACTTCATGGAGAAATGGCCGACTTTGTCCCTTTAACTTTATATGGATACGTTCATATTCAGGCTTATGTAGCAAGAGACTGACAAGAGCAGAAGTGAAACGGAAGTGAGAGCGCCGCCACTGTTTGAAGTGTGGCAACGATGTCGTCCGGGCCGACATCGTTACAGCGATGAAAACGCCCTGTCGCCTTATCTCGCGAACTGGTGTTCTGGACCTTTCAGGGTCGAGGTCATGGGTCACGACATTTGCTTCCGGATTTTTGCCATACTCGGACATACGGGGGCGCAATCACATTCGGGCCAGATCGGAATACATCAATCTTAGTCGCGCTGCGTGCCGACGCCGAAATTACGGGATTTTTAGCGACAAAAACGAAGCAAATACGCCTATTTACCTGTGCCGGATATTTCCGGCACTCAAGGTATATGGTAATTCAATATGGCTCCGGATATATCCGGCGCCAAAGGTAGTCAAGGGGTAAAGTGACTTGTGACAATCTTACAGAAATATTTGAACTAGATTCACAGATGAAGTCAGACATATTTTTTGTTACCCTGAGAAAGGTATAAAATATAGACAAATAATGACAAGCGACTATGATTTGACGAAACACGAATGCATGTCCTACCTAAGAGTGACTAATAAAGGTGTTGAATACATTGTTCTTTGCTTGTCCCCTAGCCTTAAGGTACTTTTTCTGATGACCCATATCATTTCCCCGGCACTCACTTCATTATTGATATATGAGTGTGATTTATTTCACCCAGAAAAGGTGTGATCACAAATCAAACAAATGTGTGAAAGCACTTTGATTGTATACAATCAACTGCGTTTACAAAACTTGGTGAAAGGCTAGAAAATAGTCCAAAACGGACTAATCTAGCAAAGCCAATCAGATAACTAGTTTAATAACATAGAAGAATCTGACAGCTGCAGTTAACAATAAACAAACACATCAAATGGAGTCTGAAGAGTGACATTCAAATATTTGCATAACAAAAACCGTTCTCAAGTAAGGCCGTACAACTCAGGAAAGTCGAAACGAGACAGTCAGTTTCTAACTAAAACAAAAGCCACTAGAGAAAATAAGAATAATGTATTCGTCTTACAAATTAGAGTATTTCTGTAAAAAGAAATTCGTTGTATTCTTTTTGAAATTTATTTCTCCGTTGAATATAATGTAAAGTGTTTGGTAAATTATTCCAAAGTTTCGCCCCAGCAAACACGATTGAAGACTGACCAATGCTACTATCATATTTCGGTACATGAAGATCTCTCTAGCTTTGCATCTTGTTTGATAGCCGTGATTTACATAAGTGAAATAGTTACTGAAATGAGATTGTAGCCTGTTACAAAATGTGTCATGTACAAAAATGCCAACTTGATAATCGTACTGTTTAAAGATATCAAAGATGCCTAATTTCTAGAACAGTGGTGTGGTGTGCGCATCAAACTTACTACCTGTCATGGCACTAACAATTCTTTTTATTCCATATACTTCCTCCCCTTCCATACCGAGACTTCACAATTCAGCAGTTTAATGTTTGTATACTTTACATGATGCAGCTAAAGTTGCACAATATAAATTTGAGATTTGAATAGTTAACCCTTTGCATTCCAAGGTCATATCTACTTTCATGTAAGAAACCTGGTATTACCAACTACAAATTTGACAGAAACGTTAACTTACGCGAGAAATTTCTTATAAAAAACTTAAGGTTTATAGAAGATCTTGAATTTCCAGAATTAAAAACTTCACTTTTCCCATAGAGCTATCACGGGCCAGACATTTGCCTTTGAAATGTCTGTAAATGTTAGGTAATTTGTGTGTTTATGATAAAAAATAGGTCAAAGTCAGCATTAGAAAGTTATTGGCATCGCACGGGTTGGTGTTACACTGAAGTTTGTCATCCAAATACTTCTGTTATCACCTCATGTGACAGGCATTGACATACCACAGAAACCCTTGTCTAATTTACCTGGAACCATGCGCTGTGGAAACCTGAGCAATATAGTTTGGAGGGCACATTTTCAAACAGTGTATAGGAATTCCTATGGGCACTAACTGTGCTCCCTTGCTTGCAGACTTATTTCTGTTCTCATATGAGGCAGAATTTATCCAGAACTTAATCAAACAGAAAAAGGTCTCTGTAGCTCGAACTTTCAATCTAACATATAGATACATAGACGATGTTATTTCAATGAATAACTCTGAATTCAGTAAATATCTCGCTATGATTTATCCTCCAGAATTGGAGATTAAAGAAACTACAGAAACGGTCTTTTCTGCTTCATATCTGGACATTTTACTTGAATTTGACTCTAATGGTCACCTTTCTACTAGGCTATATGACAAGAGAGATGATTTCAACTTTAGTATCATCAATTTTCCACACCTCATAAGTAATATTCCACTCTCACCAGCTTATGGGGTTTACATTTCCCAGCTTATTCGATATGCTAGAGCATGCAGTTCATATGGTGATTTTGTAGAGAGACATGGCCATCTATTATATCAAGGTTACACCAGAGCAAGACTTGTTTCTACATTCAAACGCTTTTTTGGCAGGTATCGCAAGCTGGTAGATAAATACAATATCTCTCTTCGACAAATGATCACTGATGGCATCGGTGACATTGGGCCTTAGTTAGTGACCACTACCTATCTGACTTATAGATTGATATATGGCGGGTGCCACATGTGGGGCAGGATGCGCTTACTATTTTCGAAACACCTGACATCACTTCTTGGTCTTCTGGCCAGAGGTCCATATATCTTTCTTTCATGAATGTGACTTTGTTTGTGTACCGTCTATTTACTGTCTGTTCTGTGCTGTTTTGTGTCTATGTTTACAACTATTGTCTTCCGAATTCCGACCTACTGTCATTGGATTATGGATTGGTATGATTCCGATTATTTGGATAGCAAAGTCATCCAAACTTGAGCAAACTGTTAACCTAAGTCCCTGTGTAACTGTAAAAATACAGGCCAAAAGCATAAGGAAACCCTACAGATATGAAATTGATTTCAATTATTTGGATTGTTCTGCTGATGGCTTTTTCCTTGTATTTGCAGTGAGTTTTCTGGGTCACTGTTATTTTTTTCTTAGTTCATGTAACCCTTTTCATCCCTTCCATGGAATGATGTGTGTTAATAAAATATTTAATATGTGACAGTTGGAATGTAAAAATTGGCCTGTCAACCAGTATGCAACTTTATCTGCATTGGCATAGGTTCAGGGTTGTTTAAACATTGTATGCTGGTGCAATTTGGTTCACGAGGATGTTAAAAAACTACAAACTATTAAAAGTACAAGTGCTGAGATACAAGTCAATCCCATCCTTTTCAGGTGGCTATAATGGATTAATGTTGTCAAAGATGTGTAAGACCATTCTGAGCTCTGTGACACAACGTTGTGTTCACTATGAAGCGCCGAATGTAAAATAATTAGTTAAACATTTAAAATGTATAAGCGCTCATATTTACACGTACACACATACACCATAGCTAGACTCTGCATGGATACGTACACACACGCACACACACCGATAATACTTAACACGTACAACATACAATACATACATATACACACATACACACATACATACATACATACATACATACATACATACATACATACATACATACATACATACATACATACATACATACAGTCATGTTTGTACATGCAGACATGTATATCTATACGTGCTAACGTACACTGTATGTAAGTAGAGGATACCGCAACATTGGCACTATAGGCATTATCGGATAATATTATCAAAGTTATCTAAGTTAGAGTCTAATATTAGACGAGTGGGGAAGGGGCAGATGCCCGACATGCTGTTTTATCGGATAATATCCGATAAAATCGATAATATCGTCTAAAATCTAAGTTAGAGTCTAATATTAGACGAGTGGGGAAGAGGCAGATGCCCGACATGCTGTTTTATCGGATAATATCCGATAAAATTGATAATATCGTCTAAAATCTAAGTTAGAGTCTAATATTAGACGAGTGGGGAAGAGCCAGATGCCCGACATGCTGTTTTATCGGATAATATCCGATAAAATCGATAATATCGTCTAAAATCTAAGTTAGAGTCTAATATTAGACGAGTGGGGAAGGGGCAGATGCCCGACATGCTGTTTTATCGGATAATATCCGATAAAATCGATAATATCGTCTAAAATCTAAGTAAGAGTCTAATATTAGACGAGTGGGGAAGAGGCAGATGCCCGACATGCTCCTTTATTGGATAATATATTGGCCACTTCACTACCTGTCTAACATTAGACTCTAACTTAGATTTTAGACGATATTATCGATTTTATCCGATAATATCCGATAAAACAGCATGTCGGGCATCAGCCATACCTCACTCGTCTAATATTGGACACTAACATCTAAGTTAGAGTGTAATATTAGACGAGTTGGGAAGAGGCAGATGCCCGACATGCTGTTTTATCGGATAATATCCGATAAAATCGATAATATCGTCTAAAATCTAAATTAGAGTCTAATATTAGACGAGTGGGAAGGGGCAGATGCCCGACACGCTGTTTTATCGGATAATATCCGATAAAATTGATAATATCGTCTAAAATCTAAGTTAGAGTCTAATATTAGACGAGTGGGAAGAGCCAGATGCCCGATATGCTGTTTTATCGGATAATATCCGATAAAATAATAATAATAATAATAATAATTATTCATTTATAAAGCGACTAAATCCACACAAATAGTGTGATCAGAGACGCTGGGTAAAATACAATCAATTTTTAAAAGGTTACAAGAATTAAAAACAAAACAAAAACAAAAAAATACAATGAATGAGTTCAGTTAAAAGCAGAATTAAAAAGAAATGTTTTAAGACTTGATTTAAAACTTGTCAGGCTTGGGGAGCGACGAACCTCAATTGGAAGATTGTTCCATAAAAAGGGGGCGGCAATACTGAACGCACGGTCCCCATATTTCTTTGTGCGCGACCTGCTTTGACACAGTTTAAATTGGTCAGCGGACCTTAGATTACGGGTTGGGACGTACAAATTAACCATGCTAGAAAGATAAGTTGGACCGAGTGAATGGATACATTTATAGGTGAAGATAAGAATCTTAAAAACAATACGTTGAGACACAGGCAGCCAATGCAACTGAAACAAAATCGGGGTGATATGCTCAGTGTTTGTTTATTTGTTCTCAAAAAGCAAGGGCCACCACCCATCTTTTCCATAAACTTACAAAATCAAAGGAAAATATACACGGACACGTGATAAAGAAAATAACATTACTTCAAATCTAATTTACAGGTCAGGAACAGCTATTGCTCAGCTTTTAGGGCTTCATTTCTTCTCAACATTGCTTTATGGATGTACACAGCTAATTTGAATAAAGTAACAGAGTTCTTTGATGAAAATAGAGAGATGAGTTTTTCAATAGTCGGATTGACATTTACATAGGCAGGCAGAAACTTTTCTCGAAGTTCACTATATATCGGACAAAACAATAAGAAATGAATTTCATTCTCCTGCACTGTAACATTTCGCAAAAATAACAATTTCTAAGTCTTTGATCAGTGTGTGTATGTCTTCCTGTTTCAATCGCAAGGCAATGGTTTGAACAGCGGAATTTTGACAGAGAAAATTTAAATTTCAGTACTTGGACATGCTGTAGGTAACACTCTGGTTCAAGTTGCGACTTGAACAAAGAATAAAATCTAAGACGCGGAGATTCACTAACTACAGCATACCACTCTTGCCTATAACAATCTTTTAGTCTTTGAGAAAAGACAGATAAAAACAAACTGGGATTACCCACTTGCTGTTCGAGCCATACCTCACCAAAACCGATATGCTCAGTGACTCTTGAGCGAGTTACAATTCTGGCAGCTACATTCTGGATACGTTGAAGGCGATCAATTGAATATTTCGGAAGACCATAAAGAAGCGAATTACATGAATCAATGCGTGATGTCACAAAAGCATGAATCAACTGTTCCGTGTCTGATCTAGAGAGATATTTGCGAATATTTGCAATGCGTCGTAAGTGAAAAATAGCTGAGCGGCAGATATTGTTGACATGAGGGTACATCGTAAGACCAGAATCCAGGATAACTCCAAGACTTTTTGCCTGACTTTGAGCAGGAATCAGGGTGTCACCGACCCGTATCCCCTGTATTCTATCATCCGAAGCATTACTGGAAGATGCAGAGAAAGTTACAAATTCAGTTTTATCATCATTCAAACAAAGGAAATTAGCAGACATCCAGGACCTAACTTGTGAAATACAAAGTTCAAGATTGCTGGCTGTCACAGAAGCTTCATTGATCTTAAAAGACATATATAATGATGAATCATCTGCATAAAAACTATACAGGCAACCATGACTTGCAACTAATTTCCCCAAAGGAGATGTATATACATTAAATAGTATAGGGCCAAGAACGGACCCTTGTGGAACCCGGTATCAATTTGACGGAAACATGATTTTGTGGAATCGATAATAACACACTGGCTACGGTTAGAAAGATATGAGCGGAACCAATTAAGCGCATTTCCTGAAACACCAAGAAGGTCTGACAGCCGACTTAATAAGATATTATGATTAACGGTATCGAACGCTGCAGAAAGATCAAGTAAAACCAAAAATACATCATGTTTTGCATCAAGTGCTAACAATATGTCATTAGTAACCTTTAGAGAGCAGTCTCTGTGCTGTGACCAGCTTTGTACGCGGATTGTAACGGATCACTCAGGCAATGACTAGCAATATGATTGGTCAGCCTAGTAGCAACTATGCGTTCTAATACCTTTGATAGGAATGGTAGGTTAGAAACAGGCCGATAATTTTTAAGAATCTCATGATCAAGAGATGGTTTCTTGAGAAGAGGTTTAACAACAGCATGTTTAAAATCAGTGGGTACAATACCATCACGTAAAGAGTCATTGAAGAGCTCATTTATGTACGGTAGTAACACCTGTAGGATTTCTGGCTGCTTCAGGATCTTGGTAGGAATTGGATCTAGGCAACATGTGAGACGAAGGAGATGACCGAATGGTACGCAAGACTTCCTCAGTGGTTGTTGGCATTAAAGATTCGAAGCGACACTCAGGTTTCAAATCGCAAATCGGTGACGAGCGTTGATGGTGAAGATCGTCGGATGACTGGCTCAAGTTCGAAACTAGAGACTTCACACGATGTAAAAAGAAATCTGCAAAGCGATTGGCGATTTCTGACGGGTTATCATGCTTCGGAAGATGAACAGATCTCCGAGGTTGGCGATTAACCATTCAACGATATTAAACAACTGTTTCTGGTTGCCTTTGCTATTGTCAATCAAGTCTGAATAATAATGACGATAATATCGTCTAAAATCTAAGTTATAGTCAAATATTAGACGAGTGGGGAAGGGGCAGATGCCCGACATGCTGTTTTATCGGATAATATCCGATAAAATCGATAATATCGTCTATAATCTAAGTAAGAGTCTAATATTAGACGAGTGAGGAAGAGGCAGATGTCCGACATGCTCTATTATTCAATAATATATTGGCCACTTCACTACCTGTCTAATATTAGACTCTAACTTAGATTTTAGACGATATTATCGATTTTATCCGATAATATCCGATAAAACAGCATGTCGGGCATCAGCCATACCTCACTCGTCTAATATTGGACACTAACATCTAAGTTAGAGTGTAATATTAGACGAGTTGGGAAGAGGCAGATGCCCGACATGCTGTTTTATCGGATAATATCCGATAAAATCGATAATATCGTCTAAATCTAATTAGAGTCTAATATTAGACGAGTGGGGAAGAGGCAGATGCCCGACATGCTGTTTTATCGGATAATATCCGATAAAATCGATAATATCGTCTAAAATATAAGTTAGAGTCTAATATTAGACGAGTGGGGAAGGGGCAGATGCCCGACACGCTGTTTTATCGGATAATATCCGATAAAATCGATAATATCGTCTAAATCTAAGTTAGAGTCTAATATTAGACGAGTGGGGAAGAGGCAGATGCCCGACACGCTGTTTTATCGGATAATATCCGACAAAATCGATAATATCGTCTAAAATTTAAGTTAGAGTCTAATATTAGACAAGTTGGGAAGGGGCAGATGCCCGATATGCTGTTTTATCGGATAATATCCGATAAAATCGATAATATCGTCTAAAATCTAAGTAAGAGTCTAATATTAGACGAGTGGGAAAGAGGCAGATGCCCGACATGCCCTTTTATTGGATAATATATTGGCCACTTCACTACCTGTCTAACATTAAACTCTAACTTAGATTTTAGACGATATTATCGACTTTATCCGATAATATCCGATAAAACAGCATGTCGGGCATCAGCCATACCTCACTCGTCTAATATTGGACACTAACATCTAAGTTAGAGTGTACTATTAGACTATTTAGGAAGACGCAGATGCCCGACATGCTGTTTTATCGGATAATATCCGATAAAATCGATAATATCGTCTAAAATCTAAATTAGAGTCTAATATTAGACGAGTGGGGAAGAGGCAGATGCCCGACATGCTGTTTTATCGGATAATATCCGATAAAATCGATAATATCGTCTAAAATCTAAGTTAGAGTCTAATATTAGACGAGTAGGGAAGAGGCAGATGCCCGACATGGTGTTTTATCGGATAATATCCGATAAAATCGATAATATCGTCTAAAATCTAAGTTAGAGTCTAATATTAGAAGCAGATGGTCGGAAAATTATAAAAACGCTGTTTTATCGGATAAAATCGATAATATCATCCCTATTAGATCACTTTGGTCTCATGTTCCTGGAACTCTCTAACTTAGAAATTTTAGACGATTTTATCCGATAATAAAGAAAAAGTCTATGTCGCGCCTTCATGCATAAGTAGGTTGATATCCGTGAGAATACATTGACACATATACATTCAGTACTGAACATACAGGCATTGGTGAAAGGACCGAGTGCAGACAGCTCTGAACAGCTCTGCTCTAGATACATACCAACACAAAACGCTCAAATTTGTACGCAAACACGTGACATAGGCTTGTCCACAAATACTGTCAACGTTGGCGACGATACAAGAATTTTATGCGTCCCTGCGAGCGTTATTTACCCACGCGTTAAACAGGACTAACGCACACATGCATCACGGAGATGTTTTCAAATGTAAATATTTAAATTATGATATGCGTTGAAGCACCTTTGATCACTTAAAAGTGTTTACTTACGCGATAAACTTTAAAACAGCAAGAGCACAGAAAATATGTGGAGCAGAAACACAGGCGTGACGTTTACTGGGTAGTTTGTGTAAGTGTACTACGTTCCGACGTTCTCTTCCGTAGCCTAGGCGGAATAGGCTACGGAAGAGAACATCGGAACGTAGTACACTTACACAAACTACTCAGTAAACATCACGCCTGTGAGCAGAAACATAGCACTTACCTAAGTTTATACAGCTTCAGTTGATATTTGAAATGACTGGACAGCAGTTTTGAGACATAAAGGATACACTACTGCATGAATAGTGTTATGATTTGACGTTACCGTATCTGTTGTGAGCGAAAACCAGAAAAATTCTTGGGCGTTGGCTGAACACACACACACGGAGTGCTTCAGTGCTGTAATGGCTGTCGTCGTAGATACAGACAACAACGTCACAACATTTCCCGGTGTAAAGGTGAAATCTCTATTGTCACGGCGGGCTTGGTTTCAATTTCTGCTTGTGTACAATGAGGTCAGTTTTGCCAACCGGAAACACAGTCACAGTCATTTTCTAGGATCCGCGTCTTTCTTTGAAACCATATCACTATATTACTTGACAAAACAATTAATGTTCAAAGGACGAAGACTGAATGGATGGGCCCACATCTTCAGATCTATTTATAAGTTCTTTTTATGAGTTTGTGGTTGAAGCGTTTCCATGATAAACCCGATGCGTAATGTCACTTGCTCAACATATTTTAGTTTCGTTATCGTTCAGTTAACAACCAGCTTCATCGACCCAACACAGCACATAACAGCATATTGTGCAAAGTTTTAAGACGGCCTAGTAACTAACCACTTTAATTACAGCTTACGAGGCCGTCGCGGATAATGTGTCACACTAGGAACGCACAATTAGACGAGGAAATGAGTCAGTGCTAGTGGCAGTGGATATCGGATGGACACGAAAATACATAAGACGTCGATAGACTACGATCAGATGGCTTGTTTACAGCGGGAGATATGAAAAATGATGTGAAAGCGATGGTAATTTTACAATTTATAATTTATTCACTGAATATAAATAAATTTAAAAATACATTCATGGAACATCTCAATTCTTTGGAATAACATCGAAGAATAATAGGGGTATTAAAAAACAATATAATGAAACTCCGCAAAATAATCATCACGCCAGACAATAAACACTGAAAACTGTTCACGTTCTCAAAGTTACTCAATATTATACATTACAGGTTGAGCTATAGCAAAGTGTATGTTCGACGTGGAAGGAGGAAAGTCGTGAATCCTCGTGGGCCATCACTGATTTTCGGCGGTGTCCGTGTTAAGCATCAGCATTTTCTTATGCTTAAATATTGGCTTCATATGTGATGGGAAGGCTTCTAAATTAGTTCATCTGGTCCAAAAAGGAATGTTTCAAATCATTGAAAACAAAAGAAATATTACTAGAAATATACTAGTGCTGTTAGTTTTTAGACGTCCGCATATGTAAACAAATTATTCCAGAAATGTGAAACAGTCACAAATACGAGTTTATTAAAAGAGAAGCATTTTAAAAGTTGCGAGAGACCGTTATTTGCAGATGCTTATTTTTATGCATCTTTTCAGTATTCGTCCCAAAACGGGATTTGTTTACATCTATTTCGAACTCTTTTGGGAGCTTAGAGTTGACCCATGAAGGATTAAACCAACGTCCCGTCCATAATTATATCACTGTATAAGAGATTGCTATATTACGGTCTCTTTACAGAACCACTCCTTCGGGTGAACAACCAGTGTAATGTCTTATGTCAACATGTCACAGGACAGCGCACTTTGACTGATTGGTGATCAGCTGAGTTGGTAGAGCATCCGAACTGTATTCGGGGAAGTGAATTCAAATCTTACATTGATCATTATTTCAAAGCCCGAATAATTTGCAATGTGGGAGACAACCAGATGTAGTTGTGTGATTTTTCTTATTAGTTTATACAATATGTTTCCACGATGCACAACACTGGTGAAATATGTGATGCTACAAACACGTATAAGCTTAGATATAGAGATAGGTATATTCAAAAATTGACTTCACATCATGACTACACAGTCATTACCCTTTACCTTTACATTCTTTACATTATTTTCTGCCCACAATTTATCTTCTTCGTCTATTTGATATCTATGTTTTGCACAGACACAGCGACAAAGCTAACGATAACAGCGTTCGTATCTAAACTACAATATATTTCGACACAAGACCACGCGCAATCGCTCTTTGATTTTGTTTACCATTGGTATATACGTAAGCAGAATATGTCGTGAACAACAGCCGTCGCAATATTTAAAAACGAAAAAGCTTCCCTAAAAGGTAAAATATCTTTACGGGATTGTTCCGCGTTAAAATTCGTTCCAATTAGCTGACTAGTTTGACTCTATGTCCTGAAAACAAGGCAAATCAAAGGGGACTTGGATAATTTCAAAAACGTCTCATAATCTGTGATTTTAGAAAAATGCAAATTGTCTTATTTGAATACTTGTGATGTTTCTTTGTAGTTTCAACATTTCGATGATCATAGACCCTCTTTAGGGTCTATGCCCTGACCTACTACGGTTTTGTCCTCCAGTTTACAAATCGTAAGGGAAATGACTATTTGAATGTCGCCGTTGCTGGCGCTGTTAAGGTACTCTATAATATTCCTATGCTGGTTCCCGGTTGAAACTAAGGGAGCCATCATTATTACGGTCTGGGGGTCGGAGGAATGTCAGGGGGGTCACTCAAAAATTTAAAGCTACAAGGGGTTGCTCAAAATGTGGAGAGAAAGAAGGAGGATTACTTAAGTTTTGGTGCGAAATAAATTGGAACACCTCTCAGATTGCACTATTGCACACATCAATTCCCAAAATGGTCACAGGATAAAGAACAAAACTGAACTGATGTAAATTCATGATTTAGGTATATTATAACAGAAACATATATTTTAATTAACTTCAGTTCAATAACCATTTTGACATTTAACCGTACCGTATTCGGGCTTTTCATTAGAAGATGGCAGCTGGAGAAATTTCACGGCTGGCGAGATTGCAAACTAATAATGAATGGATTGAGAAAATACTGACTCTGACTGATGGTCCTCTAATATCCTTCATAGAAATGTAAAACTTTGCAAACGACACAAGAATGTCGCAGATTTTCCATTCCTGCATATTCCTTGGTCTTCAATCTCTAGCAAACTGTGAACTGTTTTTAACAAAATGTATTATCATTATTTCGTTATTGAACATCGTGACTCAAACACCGATTGTGCAAGAATGTAATAAGATATATTAGTGTTCAATATCATTTTGAAATAGTTTTATCGAGTGCAAAATAAATTGAAACACCTTTCAGATTACACCATTACACACATCAATTTTCAAAGTTTTCGATGCGATAGGGGGGACCCCTCTCTCGTGCTCTTCCCCTGGGGTGTTCTAACATTTTACTTAGTGAAAAAAAAATAAAAGCACCGCTCAGATTGCACAAGACTTCACATTGCACACATCGATTTCTAAAAGTTTTCCACGCAAGATAGGTGACACTCCCTCTGACACTTCCCCCCAGCCTAACGCGTGTTCTCCCCCTATATTTTCAAATTCTGTCCAGTCAGATCTCCTTGTGAAAACAGTCATGATACCCATCCATTAAACAATTTTTGGTTTCACCTTTTTCAACCGTCATGAGATAACCGATGATAATCTAGCAGGGTACACCAAGATTTGAAAGGTCTTTACTATTGCTTTATTCTATAAATTTTACAAATAATATATTGATATTTAAATTTTTGTAACTCGGGGGGGGTCAGTCAAGATTTATGTTTACAACGAAGCATCGGTTCTTGTCTGCCTATATACGTGCAACAACGTAAAATTTTATAAAAGTTGCAGCAGCTACGTGATGCGACAATATACCATGCTACCCTCGGAGTGACACAGCCAGCTATAGTTATATAAGCTTACTTACCTCTGTGGCAGCATTGAGGTAGCACATGAGAAACACAATCTTGTGGAACGCTGATAGCTGAGAAGACGAATGAAATACATGGCTTGAGTGATTACTATGTTTGATCTGACGTCTCTTTTCATTAAAGTCGCAACTGGCAAGTATTTATCATTGCCGTACCGTGCTTCGGAGGCGCGACAGATTGATACTTTCGCACACGCAAAGTCCTAGAGTCTCTACTTTCCTTCGGTAAATTGGAACATATATACAAGTCATAATATTTGAATATCATTCATATAACCCCGGCCTCTTGACTTAAATTGCGATCATGTGAGAGGGAATGGAGGGGCTGTCTTAAAACTGAATTTACAGTGAATATTCTGTCTTTTTAATGTCTGTTAAGAGTTAAATCGCATCCATTTTATTTGAATTAACATTTGAATTTCAATATGAGTTGGAGAAAACACCTCCATTGACTTGTATTGGAACAGTAGTCATCTCATGGTAGTTGCTGTCTGTCTCTGGTCGTTACGTTTCTTAAGATTAAACATAATTACCCAACACTCTACCCATATCTTGGAATTATACGCAGAACAAAACTTTCAAGTCTTTCTCTACCCCAAGAATTTTCAAATCTCTCCCCTCCCCAGAAATTCTTCCAGTTCCACACCAGTATTTGTAAATTGAATGCAGCCTGAAAGCGACCCGGTATAAAAAATTTGGCGAATACGCTGGCGTACGTCGAATACGTTATGGATATGTTTTGTAAAAGTTAAGAGCACACTGAAGTACTCTGGTATACGCCGTAGTATGGCGAGGTCGTCGAAGACTTTATGCATTCACGAAACTTTTCGACGTATGCCAGCGTATGGTTCATACGCCTTGCACACGCGGGCAAAGGAGGTTACGCGCTCGTTGACACACGTTCACACACAGTACTTGTAAGTTACTCATCAGTCAAATGCGTCGAGATAATTGTCTAGCGTACCACAAACGTACTTTTAACGCTATGAATACGCCGAAAATTGAAAAATACATCGTTAGATCAACAAGCCAGCGTTTTAGAGAAATCTTGATAAGTCGGCATACGCTGGCTAAACATCAAGGTGTGACAGGGCCCTTAAGGTTGTGCTTTGGGCTGTAGGTCAACGGGCGCTGTGGAAGTATGAAAAAGTTACATTGGACCTTCGATACAGCCACGGTGACATTGACCGGATTACAATGAAACTAAACACGCTGTATAAACATCTAGAAAAGCCAGGTGCACATGCTAGAATACTCTTTGCAGATTTTTCAAGTGCTTTTAATACTATTCAACCGCACATTCTCGCAGAAAAACTTCTGTTGAATTTTGACATTGGTCACCAACTAGTGCTCTGGATTATCGATTTTCTTACCAGTAGATCACAAACAGTGTTTGTCAACGGTCGCATGTCCAATTTGATACATACTTCAACTGGGTCTCCTCAGGGCTGTGTCCTTTCTCCTCTACTTTATATCCTTTACACCGATGACTGTAGGAGTACGCATGAGGGTAATCATCTTGTTAAGTTTGCGGACGATAGTGCGTTACTTTCACTTTTAATGGAGTCCGAGTATCATTGTGGCCCCGCTCTCAATGAGTTTGTTGACTGGTGTGACCAATCATATTTGAACTTGAACATCACGAAAACAAAAGAAATGGTCATTGATTTCAGGAGATGTGGACACAGAAGGGAGAAGACCATCATACATAATCAAGAAGTTGAAATTGTTATCAATTTATGCTTATCAGGTTTCTATTTTTGATAATAAATTAAAATGGGATTCCAACACTGCTGCCATAGTGAAAAAAGGGTCAGCAGCACTTACACTTTCTGAGAAAACTGGATTCATTTAGAGTTAATAGAAATATTTTATCCCTATTTTATAAAACATGAAAGTGTTTTAACTTTTTCCTTTATTTGTTGGATGCATAATTTGTCCGTTAAAAATAAATACTCGTTCAATAAGATCGTTTCAATATGCTCCAACATAAACGGTACTTACAAAAGAAATTTGTTTTGGTTTTACAACCAACAGGTGCTCCGAAAGGCTTGCTCTGTAATATCACGTAAAACCCATGTTTTATCGCTAGAGTTTGTTTTACTTCCTTCCGATCGGTGTTTCAGTCGCCATCTTGCAGGTCAAATCAGTGCAAACATTCTTTTATTCCTACCGCAGTGCGGCTTTTAAATGAAAAGAAATGACATCAAGCTTTAATCCAGTGTCTGTCTGTTGTTTGTTTTTATTTATTTCTCTTTTATAGTTTTCTCGTACGTGCGTGTAAGTTTTCTCGTCACCATTTTAATTGACCAGTGTTTCGAATGAATAAAGTTTGATTGATTGATTGATTGATTGATTGATTGATTGATTGATTGATTGATTGATTGATTGATTGACTGACTGACTGACTGACTGACTGACTGACTGACTGACTGACTGATTGATTGATTGATTGATTGATTGATTGATTGATTGAACGAACGAACGAATGAACGAACGAACGAACGAACGAACGAACGAACGAACTAAGGGAGCCGTCATTATTTACGGCCTGGGGGCCGGAGGAATCTGACTCGAAGGGGGTGCACTCAAAAAATGGAAAGCTAGGAGGGGGTTATACTACTACTACTACTACTACTACTACTACTACTACTACTACTACTACTACTACTACTACTACTACTACTACTACTACTACTACTACTAATAATAATAATAATAATAATAATAATAATTTATTTATAAAGTTTCTATATCCACTGTGATAAAAAGTGATCAAAGATACTATAAAATTATACTACTATTTTAAAAATGTAAAGTATGCAAGTAAAATGAGAAAGGTTCACAACTAAAAGAAAAATATACAAGTAAAATAATTTAAAATTCAACAAAAACAACGCTTTGCACAATAACTCATCTAGTACCCTTAAATCACCTAAAAAGTACATAAAACAATTAACTATAGGCTAATTTTAAAAGATGCGTTTTAAGGTTGATATAAAAGAAGAGAGAGAGTAGGTGAGCATCAGATCTCGAGTGGAAGGTTGTTCCAAAGAACGGGGGCCACAACATTGAAAGCACGATCCCCATATTTCTTTGCATGTGACCTATTTTGGCAGAGTTTAAACTGATCAGCAGATCTCAAATTACGATTCAGAACATATAAAGAAATCATGTCACATAAGTAGTTTGGAGCAATGGAATGGATACATTTGTTAGTGACAATTAAATCTTAAAATTTATGCGTTGAGAAATATAAACAAGTAATCAATGTAGTTGCTTAAGTACAGGAGTGATATGTGAAGTGGTTTAGAACGAGTGACAATTCTGGCAGCAATATTCTGAATACGTTGATCACGATTAATTAAGTATTTTGAAGTCCTAATAAAAGAGAGTTACATGAATCAATACGAGATGTAACAAATGCATGAATTAATTGCTCTGTGTAGATTAGAAAGATACTTCCGAATAAGGCCAAAGTAATTAAATTCTTTGTTTTGCGTCCCCACCCGCTTAGGGTTTTTAAGGTTTTCATGAAAAACACACACAGTGTATTTGAATAGGAAATTTTAGGGCATGACCGCTTAGCTTTTCTGAACTAAAATTTTGTTACAATTTTTTACTTGCTGCAATCAAATTACATTGTGTTAATTTTCTTGTGTGTGTTTTTCAGCCGCTTAGACGCGTACCTTTTCCCATTTAGAGTGGACGCAAAACAAAGAATTTAATTACTTTGGCCTAAGTGCAATGCGACGTAAATGAAAAATGGCTGAACGGCAGATCTGACCAACATGAGGCTTCATTGTGAGGCTATAGTCGAGAGAGGCTCCCAGGCTCCTGGCCTCTCTGATCTCCCCCCTCAGGCTGATTACCGGCAACGGTACCGGTAATGGCAGAAAAGGTTACAAATTCAGTTTTCTCATCACTTAAGCAGAGAAAATTCTCTGACATCCAGGACCTAATCTCTGAGATACAGATTACCAGCTACCCTTGCAGCCTTGTCTGTGCTGAAAGACATGTACAGGGAAGAATCGTCAATATAAAAGTTACACAGATCTCCATGACCAGAAACCAATTCTCCTAGCGGAGATGTGTATACAATACTTGTATTATATACACATGTCTATGTGTATACAATACGATATACTTGCATACAAGTATGGGGCCAAGAACTGATCCTTGGGAACCCCCGTTTCAAGTGGATAGTATAACGATTTGATGCACTGAGTGCGATTTGAAAGATAAGATTGAAACCAGCTGAGGGCATTACCTGAAATACCAAGACGGTCCCTCAGACGATTTAATAGAATGCCATGATTCACGGTATCAAACGCAGCAGAAAGATCATCAAGTAAAACTAACAAAACATCACGTTTGCGTCCGGTGCTAATAGTAACCTTTAAGAGAGCAGTCTCTGTACTATGCCCAGGTTTATAAGCAGATTGTAATGGATCATCCAATGAGTGGCTTACAATATGATTTGTCAACCTACTAGCTACAATGCGTTCCAGTACCTTTGATAAAAATGACAAATTTGACACAGGACGAAAATTTTTGAGAATGTCATGATTCAAGGATGGTTTCTTGAGAAGCGGCTTGACAACGGCATGTTTAAAGTCGGTCGGAACGACACCGTCACGTAGGGAATCATTGAAGATTTCAGTAATATAAGGTAATTGCGCAAGTATAGATTTCTGTGAACATTCAATGGAAATATTCATGTCAGAAAACAAGCCGGCACTCGATCTATTGTCATTCATAATGAAGCTGATCTTGTCAACATTGTGTAACTGGGTATGTGTGGTTATTGCCCAGCTGTGAAAGTCGCTTGTTCATCTTGTTGCATGAATACGCACACAAATCCTGGAAATTTATTTGATGTAGATTGTGTCAGTAATGCCCTCACTCATTCCGACTTCAATAACACTAACAGCTCAATGTTTAAAAATTCATTTTCAGTCTTTCATGTAAATATTCGTTCTTTACAAAAGAATTTCGATGGTTTCAGGTTGCTGTATGACGATCTTCTAAATGGGGATTTTAAAGTCATTGGTGTTTCTGAGAGCTGGAAGGTTATCAATAGTAATCTTTTCAATTTAGACTCCTACTCATTGGAGTTAAATTGCCGCGATACTGGAAGGGGTGGCGGAGTTGCTGCATACATACACAACTCTGTCAAATATCGTATAATGTTGAATGTACAGAATCTCTTTGGTTGGAAGTTGTTGATAGAAAACAAACCTTTATAGTAGGAATCCTATATCGAAAGCCAAACACAAGTGTATTAGAGTTTCAAAATAGCCTCTTACATGTTCTCAATTGTATCAAAATCCTTGATAATAAGCAATGTATTCTCATGGGTGATTTTAATTTGGACCTATCAAAACATGATAATAACGCTAAGGAGTTATGTTCAATGTTGAAGTGTCTCAGCTTATAGCAGGTAATTTGGACTCCTACACGAATTACTGGTGTTTCCGAAACAATAATTGATCACATATACACAAACATAAGCCACTGTCCTATTTATTCAGGTACTATTGCTGGTGACGTTTCTGATCACCTGCCAATCTTTGCAATATTTAAGAATCTCTTCTTAAAAGAATGTGTCAATAAGAATGTTTTTCAGAGGTGCTATGAAAATGTCAAGGGTGGTGACTTTAGACATGAATTATCTCAACAACACTGGGCTGATGTTTATTCTTGTACTAATGTTAATGATGCGTATAATAGTTTTTTCTCAACGTTTAATGATTGTTGCAATAGGCATGCTCCAGTAGTATCACGTTCTCTGAAAAATATCATCAAACGCAAACCCTGGCTTACTCAGTCAATAAGAAAGTCCATACGTAAGAAGCATACCTTGTTCTCCGAGGTCCTTTGCTCAAATTATGAGCAAGCCAAGGTGGTACAGTATAAAAGGTATCGAAATGTACTTACCTCAGTATTACGAGCTGCCAGGAAAAATTACTACGCTGCTTTATTTGTGGAAAATAGTAGAAATTCATCAAAGACTTGGAATATAATCAATTACTGAACAGCAAGCAAAAACATGGTAGTTGTTTACCAGATCACCTCACATCTGCAAATGATGAAACTCCATCCACTTACACTACGCCCGGTGAAATTGTGAATGAATTCAACAGGTACTTCACAAATATTGGTCCAAATTTAGCAAGCAAAATAGAGCCTCCTGACTCTTTTTTCCATGATTTTTTATCACGCCCCTCAGACCACTCACTGTTCTTGTACCCAACTACAGAAATGGAAATTTTCAATTATTTGGTAAATCTAGACAAAAAGAAAGCAACTGGTCATGACAATATACCCGCAAAACTTCTTGTTGATGCCGCTGAGCACATTGCAAAGCCCTTATCATATATCTTCAATATTTCCCTTCAGTATGGCAAATTCCCAGATGCGCTGAAAATAGCTAGGGTTGTCCCAATTTTTAAAAAGGGTACAAAAGACATGCCTGGGAACTATCGCCCTATCTCAGTATTGCCCTTAATTAGTAAAATTCTCGAGAAAGTTGTAAACAAGCGTGTGATTTCATTTTTAGATAAGTATGATTTATTGTATAAACATCAGTATGGCTTTCGAGAAAGTTTAGTACTAAGCTTTCCCTCACTAATCTTATGAATACCTTAGTTGAGCAGATGGACCAGGGAAAGTCAACAATTGGAATTTTTATCGACTTCACCAAGGCGTTTGATACTATAGATCATAGTATACTTATCTCAAAATTACAACATTATGGTATCAGAGGCACTCCCCTACTTTGGTTTGCCGACTACCTAAATAATAGATCACAATATGTTCTTGCTGATGAAACCATGTCTGAATATAGATATCACTCGTTTTCTTGTATCTTTGGAGCAATGTCGATGATAAATGGTGAAAAGTATAGGAAAATGGTCAGCCACAGCGTAGATCAGTTCGACTTGGACATCAGCAATTGTGGTATCATCCATCCGAGTAATGATGTGGTTGATGGTGTGACCGGCACGATGTGTAGGCTCGGAGATGAACTGACGCAGGGAGAACGAATTTAGAATTTCACGATGTTTTTCGGCGTTGGTGCAATTTTGATCGTCGGGTTGCACAAAATGTGGAGAGAAAGAGGGGGAATACTGATGTTTTAGTGTAAAATGAATTACCTCTCTAATTGCACCAATATCGCGCACTCAACATTTTGGTGCGAAAGACCCCCCCCCCACCCCTCGTGCTTTCCCCGTTGGTATGTTCTGGCAGTTTTACAAAAAATTGAAACACCGCTCAGAGCGGGCCAGACTGCTCCATAGCGCACATCAATTTCTCAACATTTTCGATCCGAGAGGGAGACACCCCCTTCTGGTGCTCTTCTCCCTGGGGTGTTCAACAGTTTTACTCGTACAAAAGATTGCAAACACCTCTTAGATTAGAACAGACTGCACTATTGCTTACATCAATTTCTCAAAATTGCCCACGCAATCCACTTTCTCCCTCAGCCTCTCGCACGTTGTCCCCTGTACTTTCAAATTTCAAATTCAGATATCCTCGTGAAAACCCTATCATGATACCAATCCGAATTAACAGTAATTTATGGTTGGATAATGATTATAGCGTGAGCTATTATATCTATATATATTTTGTTGTTATTTAATTTCACCTTTTCCAATGAGATAACCGATGACAATCTAGCAGGGTGCATCAGCATTCAAAAGGTCTTTATGAGTAGACAAACTAGAACTTACACACAATAATAGTTCAAATGAGTATTGGGATATTCTAAAAATCTCAGGAAGAAACGTGGTACTTCTATTGATGAGTCCATACGATGTAAAGATTGGGTCACTTATTTTAAGTTATATTATACAGTGCTGAGGATAATGTCTCATCAGCAATAGTAGAAAACTTAGTTTCTAAATTAACAGACATGGAAAAATATAGAGACTGAATACATATCTTAATGTTAACGTTCCAATTATACAATCAGAGTGAATAGTAGCTATTGAATGTTTGAAAAATAAAAAAGCACCAGGTGAGGATTCTATACTAAATGAAATGATTAAAGCTAGTGATGGTCTTTGCATTAGTAGCTTACTGAAGTTGTTTAATCACATTTTCCAGAAATCTGGAAATCTACATTATTGGTTCCGCTCTATAAATCAGGGGATAAATTTGACTCAAGTAATTACAGAGCGATAGCTCTTTCTAGTTGTCTATCAATGTTGTGAATAAGCGTCTCGTCAGCTATCTTGAACATAAAATCTTTTCTCCCCTTGCCAGTTTGGTTTTAGAAAGAACATACGTACTTCCGATTGTGTGTTTCTATTAAAGACTGCAATCAATAAAACATTATGCAAAAAAGGGACTAAAAACTCATCAAATCATCTTTATGTGACATTTGTTGATTTCAAAAAGGCCTTTGATTCTGTTTGGAGAAAGGGTTTATTTTTAAAAATGCAGAGATTAGTATAATTAGGGGTAATTTCTGTCATGTTGTGAAGTCCATGTATGATAATACTCAGTATAAAGTGAAAACGTCAAACAAAATTTCAGATGGGTTTCTTTCTTCACTGGGGTTGGGGTGAAATGAGGTTGTAATCTTTCACCTATATTATATTTGGTGACATTTCTGACTTTCCTGATGATATGGAAGATCTAAAGTAAAATGTATTTTATATGCTGACGATTTAGTTTTAATGTCAAAATCTGCAGAAGGTTTACAGAATTGTTTGAATAAGTTACATTCTTAGTAAAAGTTGGGAACTTTCAGTAAACAACTAAAAAACAAAAACAATAGTTTTCAATAAAGGCAACCGTTAATTGTAACCGTTTAATGAAGAAAAGTCATTTTATTATGAGAAAAACGCGATTGAAACTGTAAATCAGTATACAAATGTAGGTAAAGTTTTTACACCAAATAGAAAATTCAAGCAGAATCGGTTTACACTCAATATAAAGCAATGAAAGCTTTATACAGTATCAAAAATTAAATGAAAGCTTTGTTTGAAAGTCTTTGATACGTTAATCGTCCCAATTCTCTCTTATGCTTCAGAAATCTGGGCAACAGAAATTACAAGTACTGATAATTGTCTTGAAAGTCAGTGTATGTCTTATTACAGATTTATCTTCGGAGTGAGTAAACGTACTCCACTTGAAGGGATAAGAGCAGATTTGGGCAGATTTACATTAAAGATCAATCTTTATATGTCTGTCATTAAATATTGGTGTAGGTTAAATAGTTTACCAGAAAATCATATTCTGAAACAGGCACTGCAAGAAAACATAAATATAAATTCTCCTTGGGCAAATTTTATTCTTTGTAATTTGGGAAGTTACAATCATGTGAATGTTTTCAACTCCTTAAGAGTGACATCATATGCCCAGTTAAACAAGAAATTAAAAATAGGAGAATGTGTCAAGTGAGACAAGGAAAAATTGAGGTTGTAACAAAGTGCGTACATGCAGAACTTTCAAGACTGCATTTTATTTTCAAAAATGCCGAAATGATTTGTTAAATTTTACACTTCGCAGAGCTTTATCATAATTTAGATTGAGTGATCATAATTTAAGTATTGCATAGGGTAGGAAAAGTAAACCAAAATTACCTTTGAAAGATAGACTTGGTCTCAGATGTGATAACAACAAAATAGATGAGTTTCGTTTGTTATTCTCATGTAAAAAGTTTATTACTGAACGAGTTTTATTGTACCACGAAAGTGGAATACTGAGATTACTCCACTTGTTCCGGTGTCACACAAAAGAAACGGCCCTTAAAGGGTTATGGAGTATAATTTTCTAGACCTTGCTGTATTCTTGAAGAACACTGATTTTTGCTGACCCTAGTAGCCTTCTCACCATTAAACAGTTTGTTTATTGTACAACTTGGATACTTTGTTGTCCTCTTGAAAGTGTTCAGTTTTGTACTTTGTCCAATTTTGGAATGTACCATACCACACTCTCTGCTAGTGTGAGTTGAGTAAAATAAAGATTGATTGATTGATTGATTGATTGACGATTGCTGTATTTTTGTAAATTTTACAAATACATGTATTGATATTTAACTTTTTCTAAGGGATGTCAGTCAAAATATCTGTGTTAGAGAGGGGGTTTCTCAAATTCATTGTGGTTGGCAGGGGGAGTACTCGAAATTTCAGAGTTTCCGATGAAATTCCTTTGAAACAACCCCCAGACCGTAATGACGACTCCCTGAACTCAGCTTTCTCTTTTGCGTATCGTGTACATATGAGAGGCGTTTACGTCCATTATGTGAATTTACACAACTATTAAATTCTAAATCGATCATGTAATGGTCTGGTCCCATGCCTAGTGTTATGTAGGTCATTTCCCCCACACTCATCATGACCTGAGTTCAATTAGTCTAGAACATTCCCAAGGTCACTGCCCTTGATGACCTCACAACCTTGAATTCAATTAGTCATGTTTGGAATGTTCTGGAAAGTTGATTAGTTGTGTAAGGGAGATATTTTAGAACAGTAATTAGCATGTCAATAAAAGTTCTAGATTGTTCTTATATGCCTTTATAAAAGGGACGTGCACAGCTTCCAGTCAGACTTTTGGATCGTGTCTCTTGTGTGTTACTAAACTCCAGCAGTAGTCATTCTCAAGACTTTTCAAGACCTTCACTGTCAACGCTGGATTTATACTGTGGACTTTGTGCAGCTTCAAGCCTGCAAGCCAAAGGACTGTTCATTCATTCGACTGACTGTTACAACTCTGAGACTGGAGCTTTGCCGTCCCAGCTGAGATAAGTAGTCTGTACACTTTTAAAGCTTGTACTCTATCCCTGACTTAGCAATTAGTTTTATTTTTGTAATAAATTCTGTTTAAACGTTATTTGCTGAGTTCACCCTTTTGTTCGTTTTCTCTGCACGTAACAAAATTGGGGGCTCGTCCGGGAGACGAATATTTTGAGCCGTTTGACAACATTTTGACAGCCTTTTCAAAACTACTGTTATACTGTGAACTCAGCGAAATTTAATCATGGCGGAATTTAAACCAGACGAATTTATGGATGACCTTGATCAGGACACATTTAATTCCCTCAGAAAAGACAACCTCATAGCACTGGCAAATTTCCTTAAAGTAGAAGTTAAAAGATCTATGCGCAAGAGGGAAATACAGTACCGTATTGCCAAACATCTAGTTGATTTAGGCCAATTTGAGGAATCCACCCTGAAAGATTATGAGCCCGAGTCTACCTCTGAACTCAGAAAATTAGAATTAGAAATGCAGACAAATTTGGAGATCAAGAAACTAGAATTACAAATGAGAGAGAAAGAATTACAAATGGAAGAAAGACAGAGAGAAAAGGAGAGAGAATTGGAAGAACATCGACTACAGTTAGAAATGAGACGTTTAGAGCTTGGACAGTCAGGAAAATTCTTCCCTTCAGACAAGTTTGACATCACTAAGCATTTCAGGTTAGTTCCCCCTTTCCAAGAAAAGGATGTTGATAAATATTTCCTCCATTTTGAGAAAATTGCTCAGAGTCTGAATTGGCCTAAGGAGTCCTGGTCTATGCTTTTGCAGAGTGCTTTGGTGGGTAAAGCCAGAGAAATTTACATTCAGTTGTCAGTAGAGCAGGCTTCAGATTATGATTCTGTGAAGGAATTAATTCTCAAGGGCTATGAGTTGGTGCCTGAAGCTTACCGTCAGAAATTTAGGGATTGTGAGAAGTGAAGGATCAAACTTATGTTGAATTTGCTCGAACAAAAGAACAACTGTTTGATCGTTGGTGTTCTTCTGAAAAGGTCAGTCAGAATTATGACAAATTACGACAGCTCGTTTTGATTGAGGAATTTAAAGGTGCATCCGGAGTGACATCAAGACATTTATCAATGAACAAAAGGCAGATACATTGGAGGTTGCTGCACGTTTGGCCGATGATTATTCATTGACCCACAAATCTTCATTTCTCAGCAAACCATCCCAGTCCTTTTCATACAGAAACAATGCAGGTAAATTTAACTCCTCCTTTTCATCCAAGAATTTCTCAAAGGAAAGTAGGAAATCAAATGACAACAGTTCACAAAATTTAAGTAACACTCACACATCATCAGATCCCAAGTCTCAATCTCCTTCTGACAAACAGTTCGGTACACTTTCTTGTAATTATTGTAAGAAAGACGGCCATTTAATGTCAGATTGTTTCAAATTGAAAAGAAAACGTGAAGGTCAAAGTAGTCAAAGTGGATCTAAGCCCACCGGCTTTATTTCTTCATCAACTCGATTAGAGTCTAATAATGTGTGCAACACATTTTCTGAGGTTAAATCCCTCTCATCCCCAATTAATGAGGTCAAGGTCAATTCTTCTCAAGATAGCATTATGGGTATTTTCGAACCATTTATTCATGATGGTTTTATATCACTTTCTAGTGATTTCTCTTCCGCTACCCCTGTCAAAATTTTAAGAGATACCGGGGCGTCCCAGTCTCTTTTTTGGCAGATACCCTGCCGTTTTCTGAAAAGTCATTTTCAGGTTCTAAAGCTCTTATTAAGGGGGTAGATTGTAATGACTACATTCCTGTTCCTCTCCATAATGTCTACTTGTCTTCGGACTTTGTTTCTGGACCTGTGACTTTAGGTATTAGGCCTTTTTTGCCTTTCGAAGGGATTCACCTTCTTCTTGGAAACGACCTTGCTGGGGACAAGGTCATTACTAATCCACTTGTGACTGATAATCCTAGTTTAGATCAGGATCCAGAGCCAATTGAACAAGAGATACCCGATTTATTCAGTATCAGAGCCAATGAACAAGAGATACCCGATTTATTTCCTTCATGTGCCATTACTCGAGCCATGTCAAAGAAAACTTCGAGAATCAAAATACTCTCAAAAATAATGTCACAGATGTTGACTTAAATGACACCTTTCTCAGTCAGGTGTTTGACACGGATCATTCCGTTATCCCTCGTGGATTTGAAACTTCCAGTAAAACTTCTGCTGACCAAAGTCAGACATTTTCTAGATCAAATCTCATTGCAGAACAACACAAAGACCCAGATATTTTGTCTTTGTTTGACAGGGTAGATGATGAAGGTAAAACTTCAGATAGCTCTGTTTCCTATTATACAAAGTCTGGTATTCTCATGCGTAAATGGAGACCTCCAGATGTTTTGGTTGATGACGATTGGGCTATAAAACATCAAATTGTGGTTCCAAAGCCCTACCATGCTGAAATATTGCGCCTAGCCCATGAAACCCCCTGGGCTGGTCACTTAGGAGTCAGGAAAACTTATCATAAAATTCTCAGTCACTTTTATTGGCCTAATCTCAGGCAGGACGTAGCACATTTCTGTAAAACTTGTCACACATGTCAAATGGTAGGAAAGCCAAATCAGACCATTCCAAAGGCCCCTTTACAGCCAATTCCTGCATTTCAAGAACCATTTAGTAGGATACTAATAGACTGTGTTGGGCCCCTACCAAAAACAAGATCAGGAAATGAGTACATGTTGACAATTATGTGTACATCAACTCGGTTCCCAGAAGCCATACCACTGAGAAACATAAAGACAAAGACTATAGTGAGAGCTTTAGTCAAATTTTTCACTTTATTCGGCCTCCCTAAATGTGTCCAGTCTGATCAAAGCTCCAACTTTATGTCTGGAATTTTTCAACAAGTCATGGATCAGCTAGGCATGAAACAGTATCTGAGTATCACCCAGAAAGTCAGGGTGCTCTTGAGCGATTTCAT
The DNA here is from genome assembly GCF_041260155.1 of Ptychodera flava. NCBI lineage: Eukaryota > Metazoa > Hemichordata > Enteropneusta > Ptychoderidae > Ptychodera > Ptychodera flava. Next base: position 35,847,791 of record NC_091937.1, read on the forward strand.
CAAACTTTGAAAAACATGATTAGGACCTACTGTTTTGACACAGAGAAGCAGTGGGATGAAGGAATTCATTTTTTGCTCTTTGCTGTTAGAGAGTCAATTCAAGAGTCTCTTGGTTTTAGCCCATTTGAGCTTGTATTTGGACATACAGTCCGTGGCCCACTCAAGCTCGTTAAAGAGGAATTCCTATCAGACGATGATGATTGTCTGAATATTTTGCAATATGTCTCAGATTTTCGTACAAAACTCTCTAAAGCATGTGAATTAGCCAGAGAAAATCTTGAGTCATCTCAGCAGTCAATGAAAATCAAATATGATAAAAGCACCTCAAAACGGAAGTTTGAACCAGGTCAAAAGGTTCTTGTTCTACTTCCAATTCCTGGAAAACCACTCCATGCTCGTTACTTTGGGCCATATCTAATTGATAAGAAATTGAGTGATTTAAATTACATCATAATAACACCTGACAGGCGTAAACAAAAACAGCTATGTCACATAAATATGCTTAAGCCATATTTGGATAGGGATAATCCTACTATAACTCAGCCTGTCAGTGCAGTCAGTTCAAGCCATTATGAAGATAGTGATACTGAAACTGACTTGAGTGAAAATACTCTAAACTCAAAGCTGGGCTCGGTCAAGCTTCAGAACTCAGAAATCCTGGAGAAGCTGGAGTCTACAAAGTTGGCACACCTCCAGCCAGAACAACAACAACAGGTGAAAGAACTGCTCCACGAATATAAACACCTATTTCAAGATATTCCAACGAGGACAAACATCATCTACCACCACGAAGATGTCTGCGACAGTAATCCAGTGGAACAACATCCAGACAGACTGAATCCTGCGAAAGCGGAATATCTCCAGGAGGAAGCCAAGTATTTGCCGAACAATGACTTTATCGAACTCAGTAAAAATAACCAGACTTTGCCGTGCATACTTTATGCCAAATTCAGTGCCATTTCAAGTTTTCCAACAACAAATTGCAAGAAGATAGTCATGGGACATCCTGTTTGCTACTTTTCACACAAATTTAACAAATCCCAGAGAAACTACTCTACAATTGAAAAAGAGTGTTTATCTTTGATATTAGCTTTACAGCATTTTGAAGTTTATGTTACTTCTTCAAATCAGCCAATAGTGGTTTATATTGATTACAACCCTCTTGTTTTTCTGCAGAAATTTAAAGGCAAAATCAGAGATTGCTGAGATGGAGTTTAATGTTACAGGAGTTTAATCTTGACATTAGACATATCAAAGCAGAGACAATTTAATTGCAGACTGTCTCTCTCGTATTTAGAAATTATTGTTGTTCACTTTCAAGAAATTTTATTGTTGTTCACTTTCAAGAAATTTTACTTTAGAGTAAAACAAAATTTGAGTACTTAATCCTTTTCAAGATTACATTTGTAAAAGAAAGATTTTTCTTTGAAAAATTTTCTTTTTTGAAGAGGGGGTGTGTTATGTAGGTCATTCCCCCACACTCATCATGACCTGAGTTCAATTAGTCTAGAACATTCCCAAGGTCACTGCCCTTGATGACCTCACAACCTTGAATTCAATTAGTCATGTTTGGAATGTTCTGGAAAGTTGATTAGTTGTGTAAGGGAGATATTTTAGAACAGTAATTAGCATGTCAATAAAAGTTCTAGATTGTTCTTATATGCCTTTATAAAAGGGACGTGCACAGCTTCCAGTCAGACTTTGGGATCGTGTCTCTTGTGTGTTACTAAACTCCAGCAGTAGTCATTCTCAAGACTTTTCAAGACCTTCACTGTCAACGCTGGATTTATACTGTGGACTTTGTGCAGCTTCAAGCCTGCAAGCCAAAGGACTGTTCATTCATTCGACTGACTGTTACAACTCTGAGACTGGAGCTTTGCCGTCCCAGCTGAGATAAGTAGTCTGTACACTTTTAAAGCTTGTACTCTATCCCTGACTTAGCAATTAGTTTTATTTTTGTAATAAATTCTGTTTAAACGTTATTTGCTGAGTTCACCCTTTTGTTCGTTTTCTCTGCACGTAACACTAGTACGGTATTTAAAAAATGGACCAGGACTTATCCTCCCTCACCAGAAGATTGCTGGTTGTCGACGTCGCCGTGAGTACAGCGCCATCACACGACTATGCTTGTAGTTGGGCTGTTGCTATAGCATCTGCGCATGAGTATCAGACGCCCAGACGACTTACTGAAGATGGCGGAAAAGTTGAGATCGCTAGCGGAGAAATCAAGAGTGACAGTGTGAAGTTGATTTAGGGTTCTCTACCACACAGTAAGGCAAGTCCAAGGTAACCGTTACACTGTTTAGGTAAGTCAGCTGGCACAACCGTCCTTGTAAATGCAAGACTTGGGCAAGAACTCTAGACGAATAGACTGTTTTAAACAGTCCGTACAACTGTTTTGGTTCACGCATGTACGGTATACACTTTCGACCTACGAGTATGGCGAGAGTGTCCGGCTTTGGCTACGCCGCCTCCACCTCCAGGCGGCGTAGCCAAAGCCGGACACTCTCGCCATACTCGTAGGGCTAGCATGTACGTATACACAGCTCAGATACGGTGATGAGCGCTCAATGTTGGGTACACTACAGGTGTTCGGAATTGAGCATGTTCGTTTCACTGCCATCGAGATGTGTAGGTGTTTCCTAAAATCGACATTTACATCTCCAGGTAATAGTTGAACGATACATTCACTCACTGCATTTTCATATTCAGTCTAGTACACAATGTAAATGTTTTGCTAGTTAGTAGTTGCTACTGTGGTCATCTCACGAATTTAGAAGTAGTATTTGGAATAACAAAGGTTTGAGTGTGATAAAACACAGTGTCACAATTGATAGTGTGAGAATGAACAGTGTTTTTCCCTAAATTTTGGTTCTTAATCGTAGGTAAATGGTTTGAAATTTGAACCATTTTGGAACCCCTGTACCATTTATGTGATTGTTGGCCCTTTGCATTATTATACGAATGTGAATGGCCTCACTTTTCAAATTCGGTTCATCACAATCTATTTGTTAAGATTGATTTAAAACACAATTACCATAGAAGTTGTATGGTAGGCTGTCTGAAACTTTATTTTTGTTCTCTCACAAGATTGCCTGGGAAGGTGAGGTGGGATTGTGCTTTTTGGTATCATGGGGTGGAGAGGGGGTTGAATGGTTTATTTGCTTGTTTATTGCCCTCATTTTGATTGTGTTACTTGACACTATGGATAATTAACGGCATGTGTGACCTCGCACACCCATCTGGCATGATAACTGATAGAGTGTGACCCTTCTGAATCAGAAATCATTATGTGAACTTGCCCAAAAGATTACAAACTGCTGAATAGGATTTTGTACATGTAAACTGTTGATAGATGCTTGAACGTCAAATATTTCAAAGGGAAGTCTCATTGGTGCATATACACAGATTCCATACTGTAACATTTACTGTGGTGTAGAGTCAGTGCAAATTTGTGCTCAATAATCAAAATAGAGGTAGGCCCCCCAATGCGATTGGTTTCATTTGTCATATTGTAAGCTTTAACCCCATTTCCTTCTCTAGAGGAACTTATAAGATGTAGTTGACATTAAAAACAAAAATAGCGGGAATCAATACAAAGGGTACATAGCACTTCATGGCTGTTACGTACTGCTGAAACTTTCAACTTGTCATCTTTGTATGAATCTATTCAACTGTTACTGTACTTGATTGATAGGGCCTGTGTTGTTTGATTTGAAAGCTGGAATGAACAGCTGATTTGAATGGCAGGCTCTATAGCGCTTGTGTATAATACTGAATAATCAAGCCTTTGACAAGCTTGAATTGAGCCGTACATTATTTTTTCTGTATGACTGTACTAAGTGATACTGTTAGTGTTATACTGTAAATGGAAATATGAAAGCACAACCACAAATAAAAACATAGATAATACCTTATACTTTCATTCTTGTATCCTAAACTTAATGACATTAATTTGACTCATTATCATATGCTGTTCTCTTTGAGAACTGATATCTTTCTCACTACACAATTTTTTGTAATCTCATTTTCAACTTGATTTTGACAACCCTCTTTTATGTGAAACTGGGATAAAAGGCATATATACATTAGCCCCAATTCCCCAAATAAGGGTTAATTCATATTCCGCAGGTGTTGGGAAAAAAACTAACCCTAGCTTAAAATCCCATCACAAAACCATGACAACGGTGACGTCAGTCTGCAAATCAAATTTGACTCTCTCTGTAGAATAACAGATGGTGGTATACTTGTGTCATTTATTCCAGTCATTATGGCCTAATTTCATTAATTTGACATGATCAGATTGATCCAGATTAGCATGGCATAGCAGCAGACAGATGATATAGTTTATTCAGTGTCTATCTATTTAAAGTGATGAAGTTTGTCCCAGTGACTAGAAAATAGTGAAAAGGATTTCAAAATTATGCGTATTTGCTCACCTATAGGGCCAAGAGCTGTAATTTGATGATTTTTTTCACTATTTTAATTTTTATTGTTACAGAAATTTCTTGTTCTACTCCCAAAAGCATGTCAAGATACACATTCTTCAGCTTGTCTACTCAGCCTGTACATGTGTAAACTGCACTGTTATTGTTGACAAGTGAATTCTTGTCTTGACTGGAATTCAAAGAACAATAACAGTGCATAAAACACATGTAGACGCCATGTTGATGAGTCAAATATTTTGTGTTTCAACCCTACTTTTTGGAGTAGAACAAAAGTGCAATTGATATACAAATATAAAAGTATGGTTAAAGAAATCATCAAAAGATACAGCTACTGGCACTGTAGCACATACATCACTGCAAGACATATACTGGTATTCAACATACATTAATGTAAGGCACAGGATGATTATGGTATACTAGTCTATTAAATGATAATAATAATAATGATAATAATTAATTTATTGTTTAAAGACCACTACACACCTTGTCTCAGTGGTCTGTACATTACAGAAAATTACTGGAAGAACTAAAATAAACGCAGAAAATACAAAATAACTCACAGAGGAAAGAGTGTAATTAAAAACAATCGATAAAATCAAGCAAGCTAAAAACTAGACTAAAGGATCCCACCTAAAAACAGCAAAGAAAATATTTTAAAAAATTTCACTAAAAATGATAAAAAATAAATAAACTATAAAACATGCAGGTAAAAAATATATCCAAGTCAACAGTAGCATTGACGAAAAATAATGGTTTTAAGAGACTTCTTATAAAGAGCGAATTTCTTTATCATCCGAAGTTCAGGCGGCAAACTATTCCACAGTTTAGGGGCATACATGCTAAAAGCTCTGTCACCATATGTTCTAGAAAGTTGTTTCCCGTGATCTTTGACAGAAAAGGGATTGTACAAGAGTTTGCAATATTACTGTGTTCACAGGCTGTGGAAACCATTTGATTAATATTATTTCAATACCATACAGCTGTACCAGACTAGGGTAAATATACTTCCACTGTTGATGTCTATCATTTTCCAGCTATGTATGTCACGCTTGTTTGCGCTTTCCAACCAGGTCTGTTCATGTGTTTAATAAAGCAGATTATTATATCCGTTCTCAAACAGACAACCCTTCATGCCTTCAAGGTAGAAAAGGTGAAATTAATTTCTGCTGAATATGGTGGAGTAATTGTCTTTCGGGTATACAACAATTGTTTTCCCTTCTTGACATTCAATCTCACAGGATTAGGAATAGGAGGAGGATTTACTCCTTGGGGTCCAGAATACATTTTTCATTAGGCTAAATTTACTATTGTACATGTAGTGTTTGACCTGTAGTACAAGTATACTAATTACTTTATCATATACCCATGCCCATATTGCTACATCGTAGTGACGTTCACCGTAAAATATCAGCCGTGATATTTCACGGTAAACATCGAGATATGCACGATAAACGTCATCGGTTGTATTGGTAGACTGCGGTGTTATTTTTGACAAGTGTGTTCTGATCCAGATCATAGTGCATTTTACACTTATAGCCACATTGTTGACAAGCTAAATATTAGGTGTTTCAACATGTTCTAGGAAGTAGAACAAGAACTTGCAATTGACAGAAAAAACACAACTAGAGAAAAATCATAAAAAGCTTCTACTGCCCCTTTAAGGTTTGGGGAATACACTGCTACGGTATGGAAAATTATCTGTAACTATCACTGTATTTTCTGCTGTTGTTGTTGTTGATACATGACATACATTTCTATATGTTTCTGTCGTGAATTTCATTGAAATGCTAGAGATGAAGCTCTCTGATTGAATAAACCAAGCAATTTTCTGAAATATTGAGCTTGTTGAGGTAAAAGTGAATTAATGGCATATACTGAATACCATTTGCTAGTGTTTGTTAAATATTTTTTTATTTCTACTTAAATTTTACCCATTCTTTAGATTATAATATCATGGTTGTATTTGTTGGTCATAGGGATTACATGTAATTTGACAATTTTTGTTGATAGATGGACTGGCTAAATTAAATCCTAATGCAAATATTTAATAACATGAGATTTTACTGTTGTATTGGCAAATCAGTGAATTTAACTTTAATTCAAAGAGTGTAAATGCTTCAGATGTCAAAGTTGTGAAATTAAATTTCTGTGAAAATTATCCCTTCACAATATTTTCTTCAGGGGACCTTTGGGATTTTGTCAACATACACTTTCTAATCACACATAACAATGTGTTGGCATCTATGTAGCTGAACAAGTTAAAGAAAAGACATTCCCCAGAGATCAGATCATGGGTGATTCGTGTACTTTGCTGTGACTTCAATCGCATTGATCGCTGGAATTAGATTTTCAAAATACCGTTTTTGAAATGTGATCTCACCTTGATGAAACTGATCAGCAGCTGTTGTTTGGAAAGAAACGAGCTAATCAGGATCTAATATGGCTGAAATTGGAAAAGCCATATCTACGTACATGTTTCCATGGATACCAGTGTGTTCATCAGTTTTAGTGATGCAGTTTGTTGCAATACCAATATCACAATCATCACCCTGTGATATTATACAAACTGATATAACTTCTGTTGCTGACAGTATTGTGTACATGTACATGTAAAATGACATAATTTTCCAAATCATTACCATTACAGGAAAGCTCCATTAACTTCGGAATACCCTACTTCCCTAGAGGATCAATTTCACAGACCTGCCTTTCCTACAATGGCACTACAATGGCACCAGCTGGATTAGATAAACATAACAATGGAACATTCACACCTTGGGGATTAAAAGTCTTCTGTTTGTCACCCGAGTTGGTCAGGCAAGGACTCGGGTTTCAGGTACCATGCAAGTTAATGCAGTCTTCCCCTAATGATTTCTTTCTAGGAATGTATGCCTTGAGTCCAAAAATGGAGTCAAATATTAGACGAAAAAACGTTTCCGCATCATTTTTACAATTAGAGACTATTACCATTGTTACTGCTAGTCTTAGTTTAAAAGAGCTCGTAGCTGTAAGTTATGTTGTTTTTTATCACAACTGGAAGTTGTGATATAGAGGTGGTTTCAACCGGTGTTTGATGTCGTCCATTTCCGTAAACGACAAAAAGTCAAAAACTGCTGAACAGACTGCGTTGATATTTGATACCGATACATAGACTGGTTCCAAGGTTCCAATTCCGAAAAATGGAGCCAAACGGAGTGCCGGTTAGATAGTTTTGGGAAATTTCTAACCCCCCTTTTTATCTAATTGATTTTAGGGGTCTTTCATATATGTAGTTTGGAATGTACACCAATCCTGCATTGTGTACTGTTTTATGAGTTGTTGAACAGAAATGAGGTTTTGATGAATGTTAGAAATACATGTATGCAGGATGGCTGATTCGAAGTATAGAGATTTCTATGGTTTTTAGGCATCAAAAGCATTAAAAAAAACATATTTCATAGTTTAGATCCTCACTTTTGAGATGACCCTAGGCATTTGCTAAGTATAACTTGGTTTATTACCGTGAAAAGTAGTAGTAGTACACTTCACAAGTCATAACAGGCAAATACAAAATTTACATTTCAGTGGTAATGTGGAGCCAGAAAATATAGCTGTTCGCTAGTCGAGCCTGGCCCATTTACAAAATTTAAATTAGTCAGGTCAACACGTACGCTGTTATACAAAGAGTTCTACAAACATTATTTTATATTTATATGATACAAATTTGATATCAGAGCGAGGTATTCCTGAAAATTCATACACAATGATGTGACGACTATTGTGATTTAACTAGTTCACTGTAGGTATTCCTGTAACAGATACTCTCTCAGTGCTTTTGTAAAGCTATGCCTGGAAGTATGAGCTTTAATTACATTAGGCAACGAGTTCCATAGTTGAGCACCCGTGTACGAAATTGCCGATTGACCTTTACATGTGTACATTTTCGGCAATGTTAAATTCATCCCTACTTTTTGACGGGTGTCATAACAATGATCCACAACTTGGAAATAGTCTATCATGGGATGTGGTACATTTTGATGATATAAATCAAACACAAAATTACCAACAAGCAACTTGTAAAGCTTATAAACATCTAAGATGCGTAATTTAAAAAATAAAGGTAATGACGGCGTTCTTAATCCAGAAAAAGTTATTGTTCGCATACACATTTTCTGCGTGATGAGAATGGAATTTAAATAGGATGAATACGTATTTCCCCATACTTCTAAACCATATGTAATGTATGGTTGTATAAATGATTTATAAAGTAATACTAATACATTTTGTGGTACAAAATTTCTTATTCTAAAAAGAATTCCTGCCTTCATTCTAATTAGTGCGTTGACTCTAGTAATATGTTTGTTTCCAAGTTAGGTTCTCATCTATATTTACACCAACAAATGACGCTTGATCAGACTGAATTAAAGGCACACTTTTAACACAGATATTACCATGTAAATACACCGATTTACGTTTCTGGTGAAAAAATACATAGGTGGTTTTCTTAATATTTATAGTGAGCTTGTTTGCATCACACCAACAGATTACATCTCTCAACTGGTTTTCTACTAGTGAAAGGTCTATACATTTCGTATCACTCGAGTATGTGTGGAAAAGATTCGAATCATCTGCAAACAGTCGGAAATCAAAGTAGTCAGATGAATTAGGTAGGTCATTTATGTAAATCAAAAACAGGGTCGGTCCAAGTATTGATCCCTGAGGCACTCCACACGTAACTGGCAATTTCATAGAACTAATACCATCTGCTGAAACATATTGGAATCTCTGATTTAAATAATCAGTAAACCAACGAATGGGGTTTCCTCTGACACCATAATTATGGAGCTTTGATAAAGAATAGAGTGGTCAATAGTGTCAAACGCTTTGGCGAAGTCTAGAAAAATTCCTATTGTAGTATTTCCCTTGTCAATTTGTTGCGTCAAATTGTTCAGTAAATTAATTAATGACAGTTTTGCACTGTGTTTCTCTCGAAATCCATACTGATGTTTGTAGAGGAGATTATACTTATTTAAAAACGTAACTAATCGATTATTTACAATCCTCTCCAAGATTTTGCTAAGAAGTGGTAGCACAGAGATAGGTCGATAATTTCCAGGAATGTCTCTTGACCCTTTCTTAAAAATTGGAACTACTCGGGCTACTTTTAGGGCATTTGGAATCGACAACTTGTAAAAGATAGATTGAAAATATAACAAAGAGGTCCAGAAATGTGTTCTGCAGCGTTGACTAACAGTTTTGCTGACACATTGTCATAACCAACGGCTTTTTTCATGTCAAGCCTGTTCAATTGACTAACAATTTCAGCTTCACATGTAGAAATAGAAAAAAAGACTGATTTGAGGGGTGTGAGAGAAACTCCTCATATGAAGAACTAGAGCTACAAATTTTACTCGCCAAGCTTGGACCAATACCCGTAAAAAACTTGTTAAAACCATCTACAATATCTTGAGGGTTATTGTAAGTTAACGGAGTACCCTCATCTGCATTTACAATGAGCTGGTCAGGCAAACAAGTACATGGCTTTCTGTTACGAGAGCCAAGCACTTCATTGATGGTATTCCAAGTTGCTTTTGAATTTCCATGATTTTCCCTAAAAAGGGTAGCGTAGTAATCTCGTTTTGCAAACCTTAAAACTGTTGTCAGTACATTTCTATAACGTTTATACTTGGAGACTTTGCTCATTTCATGACCTGATTTAATAACCTCAGCATATAAAGAGTGTTTTTTGTTAATTGACTTTCTTATTGATTTAGTAATCCATGGTTTACGTTTTAAGACAGATTTAAGTGACCGTGATACTATTGGAGCATGTCTATTACAACATTCAATAAAAATTGAAAGAAAATTATTATAAGCTTCATTTACATCATTATGCATGTAAACCTTATCCAAGTTTGTCTTGACAGCTCTTGTCTGAAATTATCTGGAGAAAAATTCTTATAACTTCTATAAAATACTGTATCGGTCTGAGATACACTACTATTGGTGTAGATATTCTCAAAGATTGTGAACACTGGTAGATGGTCGGAGATATCTCCAACTAAAGTACCAGAGTAGACTGGACAATGGTTTATATTGGTATAAATATGGTCAATAATAGTTTTGGAGGTATTTGTAATTCGTGTTGGCGTTAAAATGAGCTGTTTAAGATCTAAACATGTCAATTTCGTATAAAACTGTTCTACACTATTATCTTGTTTTGAGAAGTCCATATTTAGATCACCAATTAGAATGCAATGTGTTTTGTCAAGTTTGATACTATCTAGTACTTCTAAAATACTATTTTCAAATTCTCTTATGCTTGTATTTGGTTTTCTATATATGATACCTATAATGAAAGAGTAATTTCATCACAAACTTCTAGCCACAGTGACTCCGAGTGCAACACTCGAAAAGATAATACTTTATATTTTAGAGAACTATGGATGTAAGCAGCAACACCACCTCCCCTTCCCATTTCTCGACAGTTGTATTCTAATGCATAAGAGTTCAGATTGAACATGTCACTGTTATTCATATTCCAAGTTTCAGAGACTCCTATAATTTTAAACTTCTCATTCAATAAGTCCTCGTACAAAAGTTTGAAATCTTCGAAATTTCTATTCAGTGAGCGTACATTTACATGGGAAATTGCTAAAGACTGATCGAGTTTGGAATTAAAAGTGTCATTGAAATAGGAGGGAGTAATGGGAGCGTCCATACATTCAACTCTCTGGATATTCTCATTTACAAAAGTATCCATACTAAACTTAAATCACTCAAAAATTTTAGATAACTACTTCAATTTTTTGTTGTTGACATATTTCAAGTCTAAACTATCTTCATCAGGTCTCTCTCGTTACGAATCACTATTGACCGCATACCTTGATCTTTTTTCACATATATAATTCCGTTGTGTGACCATAAGAATTTATATCTCAAAGCTTTCCGCTTTTCATTGGATTGTCTAAGTAAATTGCGTCTATATGTTGTCAAATTCTCATTAACAAAAATATTATTCTTAACTGTGTAACCTAGCATGTCCGTTGTCGTGTTTTTTATCTTCTTTCTGTCCTTATATATCTTGTCACGTTTCTGTCGCCTTGTAAATCGTACGATAATCGGTCTTGGTCTTGGTCTTCGCTGTTCTGTGTCGCCTCTTTCTTGAGCTTGTGCATCTTGTCGTCCAACTCGATGTGTTACTTCTATGTCTTCTTGTACAATGTCTCCGTCGATTTTTTTCAGTACTTGCATCGCCACGTTATCGGTATTCTCGTCAGGGATTTCAGGGATACCATGTAGTTCCAGATTTCCCCTTCTACTGTACTGATTTTGTTCCTCAACTTCTCTTTCTAGCTCAGTCAATCTTTTCTCCAGGTTTTCATTTCTTTGTAGCAATTGTATATTTTTGGTCTCCAGTGACTCCACCTTGCCTTTCAATTCTTCAACAATGTTGTTGAAGAATTCTAGTGACGTTGATATTGTCTTCTGTGTTTCTTGAACTTCCTGCATTGCAGACTGAAGAGCGGGCAAACATCTTAGCTGAGTATGAATGTCTGTTAGCTGGTTATTGATATGCATTATGGCAGTATCTGGTGGAGTTGTTGCATTGGCAGCGTCGTCTGAACTTTTCTTTCTAGCTGTTGGAAAGCGTCTCTGTTTGCACTCCAGGCACAGGTACAAGTCGCCTTGTGTGAATGTCACACCTCTCTTCCTTGGGCAGTCGTGGCACTGAGGCATTTTAGCTTCTGATTTACATACAGATGACAGATTGGAATGTTTGCATACAGATGGAATAAATCTGAATGCAGAACAATAGGTTTTCAAACGTACCTTGACTCAGTTCCCACAGATCACCAAAGGATATCAATATTGAAATCCTGAATTTTCATCATTTTTGGCAGGGAAATTACTGTTCTTTGCACAGTATCTGACGCTCGGAACATTCACAAACACGTTGCTGTGAGCATTGGTGGTATGTATCCACATACAAGGTTGAAAATTGATGAATTTGTGCACACGAAATGATCGGAATTCCTCTCAGTAAAACAGCGCCCTCATCATGTAAACATCCTTGAGTCAATATACAGACTTTGACATTCCAGAGATTAAGTATCCACAACCTCACATGTTACAGTCTTTCACTACAATGGTATGGCCCAAACCCATTGTTATCAATGGAGAGTGTGGACCTGTCTACAGGAAATTGGGGTGAACAGGTTAGACAATGACGTTACAAGTTGTAGGTTAGTTATCAAGGTAGCACCAGCATAGAGTCCTGAGCATCTGTCCATGTGTTCTCACAGCAAATTACAGGGAAAAAAATTATTTGAGATGTTTCTCTCCTTTAAACAGAAGTATATTACAATTAAACCTGTCATGAATGGATTGCTCTGAAATGATCTGAAACACAGTTATTGCCCATTAGCAACAAATCTACAGCAAGATTTATGTAAAGTTCATGAACTTACACAAGGTATTAGACAAAAGATGACCATGACTTTGCTACTTTTCAACATTTATTTCATTCAGATTTCCTCAGCTTAGTGTATAATTTTGTAATCTTAATTACTGTCAACTTAGCTTTACTAACTTACTCTAACCTCATTATTCTTACACTACTGTTATACCTTATAACCACAAAATTTCAAGAGATGCATATATGATTGTCACTTAACAAACAATTTACAAATATGTCTTCTGCTTTTTCTCCATATACATACATGTATACATGCCTCTTTTCTCATAAAAATGAGCTTAAAATCACAATGTGAAAAATAGTCTTTCAGCTATATGTTGCTCATTGACTTCGTGGTCTGTCTAATTCACAGTGAGTGTGGTTGTTGATAAATGCCGATAATACTAGGCGGTCATTATGTCCAAGCGCCATTGGCGGTATTTTTTAACATAATGACCATAGGTCATTATCACATCTGGAAGTTGTGATATAGGGTTAGCTTCAACCAGTGGTGGACAGTGTCCATTTTCCGTAAACGACAAAAGTCAAAATCCGCTGAACAGACTGCATTGATATTTGGTAGAGATATTCAGACTAATTCCAAGGTTCCGATTCCGAAAAATGGAGCCAAACGGAGCAGCGGTTAGATAGTTTTGGGAAATTTCTAACCCCCCTTTAACTAATTGATTTTAGGGGTCTTTCATATATGTAGTTTTGGAATGTACACAAATCCTGCATTGTGAACTATTTAATGAGTTGTGGAACAGAAATGAGGTTTTGATGAATGTTACAAATATGCAGGATGGCTGATTCAAAGTATCAGAGATTTTCATGCGCTTTTGGTAATAAAATTGATAAAAAACAACATATTTAATGTTTTAGATTTCTCACATTTGTTATGACCCTTAACATTACAGACTTGATGACATAACTAGCTGCTGGACCTGTTTACTGGCGCATTGATTTAAAGACAAAGATCGTTTTATTTTGTAATAAGGACGTGTGGATTTCGTAAAACATAGTCTATTAGCCTGGAAATGTGATTTTTGCGAATATTGCTTACCCCACTGACAAACAGTGTGGTTTGAAAATGGCTGGAATTGGCTACTTCGGGACTTTGTTTTCTGTGTGCATTTACTGACAAACTCCAAGCCCGCAGCACCTACCAATTCAGTATTTCATGTACAGGTGTACCCAGAGATAGAGTAGTTTCACAATGTGCCAGTTGTGATCAAGTGCCATTGGCGCTATTTTTACCATTTCTTTTGCTTTTACAGTAAGTACAGTTTCATTTTCTATTCCCCTAGAAGCAGGTGGAGACACACAGTATACTATAAGCTTGTCAGCTCAACCTGTACAGGTGTAAACTGTATTGCTATAGTTGCCATGTGAATTCTTGTCCAGGTTAGCATTCACATGTCAACTATAACAAACAGTGCAGTTTTCTCACACGGACTCTGCATGGATTGTGTAATTACCGGTAAAAGGTATTTCAACATGCTTCTTGGAAGTAGAACAAAAACTTGCATTGACTTTAATACAAAACAAAATTAGTTAAAACAATCATCCAAACTTACAGCTACTTGCCCTTTAATACGGGCCTCAACACAATGGATTGGCTGTGATGTTCATGTTATAAAACGGAAGTTAGAGATACTGTCTCTTGTTCCAGGATCCACTTATAATATAGGGTTATTCACAAAATACGGCCCTGTATGGACGAGGGCTCAGTGAGTGACGTATTGGACGAGCCGAAGGCGAGTCCAATACATCACTCACTGAGCCCGAGTCAATTTTGTGTATAACCCTATTATTATACACCTCCTTCCATTAATCGTCCGTATAAACTAATTCTATGGTAAATTTTGAGGGATGCGGCATGCGCGATATGAGTGGAACGCACGCGATTGTTGAAATAAAATTGCTACAAACCCCTGAAAATTGCGCGTTGCGCGTCTCCCGTATTCGGGACTCCGCGTACTATACAAAATACGGAAAGTTATTGGACGGTCAAACTCCCATAGGTTACGGCAGTAGGTGTATAATAATCAGTTATCATACATCACCACTCAGTTTTCTTGCTTGGCTTAGACTTGGTCACTTGACAAATTTGAAAAAGTGATAAAACATGGTGTAGGAGCCTCTTGCCTGGTCGGTGAGGTGATCTTGACCGTTGCACTTGATCATTAGTAACTTGCGTCCTACTGAATTCTGTTTGGAGGCAGATACAGTATACTGCTACAATTGCCTAAAATTCAAGCATAGCAATGCAGTCCTGGTACCTTGTTTTGTGAAACTAATTTATAATTAAAGAACATAAAATTTGATATATATATATATATATATATATATATATATATATATATATATATATATATATATATTGGGTTATATATATGGGGTTATATGTATTTTGTATACAATGTATGTACACAAACACAAACAGACACACAGACTAGTTGGTGGATGTTTTGTATGGTAGACATTTGGTAATATTGCCTGATTTCAAATTTTAATTACATATACAAGTGTACACCTCTACTAAATTCATGTTTAAAAATGCTGTGCTTTCATATTTTCCAGAAATACAAATACTTTAAGTTGTGTGGCAGTTTGTTGAGTGGGTGGATGCACATTGTTTGCTCAGGGATACATGTATAGTGGTTTTCTGCTCAATGTGCTATAACTTCAAATGTCATTTTAAATGATGGAAAGTCAGAGACACATTATCAAATTGCAAAGTAACTGAACTGATAGAATGTCATCATTGTAAATCCCAGTGACAATGTGACAATGAAAGAAACCTAAAGCTGTCATATGATTTTTTTCTCATGTCAAGTATATACATGTATGTTTAATCCAAATACATTACCTTTAGTGGAAATTTTGCTTTGTGTTTTGAATACTTAACATAGAGTTCCATTGATATTGTCTAGATATCTTTTCTCAATACTGTGGCTGAAGAATTGTCTGCCATGGATATCAGGCTTCAGTTGTGTTGAATTATCAACAAGCAACAATACATCTAGTCTAACATCTTTTTTTGAGACAGACCTCACGTTATGACAGTTTCCAAGGGATGCAGAACAATCAAAGCTACCTTTTGATGATTCTAAATTCAAAGACGTGAGTCTATTTTATTTTATTTGCTCATCAACAGTGCCATCAGGCAGCCAATGACAGACAAGAAAATAAAAAAAAGAAGGATAAAATACACTAAAATTTAAACAAACAAAAAGTACTCTAAAAATCAAACAATAACAAAAACAAATTAACATGTCTTTTAAAAGTTGAATGAGATTCTTCAAAAACATCGACATCGCAAACCTTATCAATCAGATCATTAAAAAGTCGTGATGTACGTCCAATCAGGCCACTTTTTGTAACACCAACTCTACAATAAGGGATGTGTAATAGAGGTCTATGTCTAGCAGAGTATCTAGGTTTGCATAGACCATAAAAACCTGTACAATCTGTAGAGTCATAAGAAGATAAAAGGCATTTACGCACAAACATACAATCAAATAGTTTCCTAAATAAGAACAAAGGTTGAATTTTAAAAAGATTACAGAGCAAGTTATAGTCACAATTACACCAAGATGAAGAGTCACTGTGACATCCCTGTTTATCATGATGTAAATATCTAAGGAAACGTTTCTGAATTGACTCAATACTCTAGAATTTATACTTTCCATAAATGTTGAATTTGGTGATTAAATAAGTAATCATCATTGTTATCATCAGTTGTCTCTCATTCAAGTCATATTTCTAAACTCTAGAGGGTTACATTACTTTGTAATGTAACTTCCATAGGCAAAATTAGTCCAGTTGGTTTGGGAATTCCAAGGTGGACTGGTTTACTTTAGATTTTTGCTTCTTTTATCACCAGATTGACTCTGTGAAATGTGTGATTCTCTAAAACCGTGAAAGTTTAATGTTTGTTAATATGCAGATTGCACTCCACTGTGGCAACATGCAGTTATACTTATAGTGTGCTCTATTCATCTTGAAGTGTTAATTGTATTATCATTTTCGTCCTTTTGCGGTATTCACTTTTATTATGTTATTCTCATTTTTTAATCGTACTGTACTTAGCCTAAATGTTCAGTTTGCGCACACACATTTTTTCAAGTTTTGGAGAAAATTAGGTTTTTTGCTGTCTTGTTTTTGTGAATTTACCAAAATATAGATTGTGATAGAAGTTACACTGATTGGAAGTGTATCTGAATGCCAACTATCACTGTATCAGTGTATTTGAGGTCATTTGTTCTTCTACTCTGAAATTTTACTCCGTAAACATTGATCTATTTTTGTACAGATGAATGTGAAGCAAATCATCAACAAAGTTTTAAGATGTATTTTTTGATATACCGGTATATTGTGTCCCATGACAGTGCTACTTTGGTCATGGACATGATATTTTGAAAAAAAATTTGAAGTGCAGAAAGTTCAGTACCAATGATGCATTTCTTGAGAAGACTGACTGTGAAGTAACTTGCCATTGTGGTAAAGTTATTCTTGACTGGAGTCAGAAAGAAGAAAAAAAGATTGAAAAATTGTTGTTTGTTTGTGAACTTCAAGTTCAGAGTTTGTATAAATATTGAAATTTAATCCAACCATGTCACTCAGAAATTCAGAGCCTTACAGTTTAATACCACAATGGTACATGTTGCTATATTGTCAAAGTTACATAATTTACATGGTAATATCCAGGATCAAATTGAAAAAAGAATTGTTTGTGCTGTTAAATGATGAACGATAAGTACTACAAAGTACCCAGGGTTCTGTATCAGTATAGCATAATCCATCACTTAAAATTGTCCTTGTGAAATGATTACATGCATGTTATTGAGTCTGCTCATAATATTTTTATTGCTTGCAAATCTTTTATTCCTGAAAGGTCAAACTGAGAAGTTAATCTGGTTAGAAAGGATTTGTCTGAAAGATCTATACAAAATGTTACCTCCTGTGATCTGTTGAGGTCGGATGTTTTATTGTGAAAATTTTGATTAATTTATTGGGTTTTTCTTCAATTATCATTCAATATACTGCATGTTTTTCATCGTGATAACACTGATGCTCAGTAAAAAAACTCCATTATGTGAATTGAAAAACCAGGAAATGTATCACATATTTTGTTTCAGCACTCTGTAATTAATCTTTGATGACAGATGGCAACAATATGGCCATTCCAAGCTGACCTCTACCATTTATTTTGTGAATCTGATGTCAAAACAGATATCGCTGTGTGATTGATTGCTTGTGTCTCATCTGTGTGTGTGGTTACAGGTAAATCTATTTGTACAATGCAGTGCCTAAACACCTTTCAATTACTCTGGGTGAATATACTCCACTTTCACATACGGAAACATTTTCCAGCTCATTGTACATGATATCATAGACAGTCGAGAAAGTCTATGATGAAATGATGCATCATGTTTGGTACACATTTCTCTAAAAAGCAGATTTCTACTTTATACATCCACCTCAAACTGAAAAATATGATACAAAAATTATACATTTTTTCTATTATTAATGAAAATATTTTGATTGAGTTGACATTTTCTCTCTCTTTGTAATACCTGCTGATTAGATATTAAATGTTCAATTTTACCTATAATGTACCTGAGCAGATGTATGTGTTTAAACTAGTAAATTTTTACCTTTTTATGCTCTTCTTCTACTTTTATGGACTCATTTTGAAGCCTTTGGATAAAATAATATTTTCACCAAATTCTTTTTAGAATTTAATTTGTATGAGATAAAGACGTAGGTAGGTTGTAGCAATAGTTAAGTTTTTCATTTTTGATGCGTGAACTACATGTACCTAAAACCGTGTAGACCAAGTGAGAATACTTTGTTCACACCGGGACATTTTACAAATCAGTATAATCCTACGTGTAGGTAGTCCCGTTGCTTTACAATACTGGCAGGGCTTCAATAGAAAAGACTATACCTAGTGTTCTGTGTGTGTGTTGTTTCTGGCTCTAGGTTGAATGCGCCAGGAGACTAATATTCTGACACTCCAATTTTTTCCAATGCTTTTCTGGTCCAGCACTTGCAGGGTCTCACTTTGAAGCTCTTGGAGTAAGAATAGTTTCCTCCATCTTTTTTTTTAAATCGAAAATTTAATTTTTCACCATCAAGTTAGCTCTTGGGTGGCAGCTATTTTGAATTTCAAATACCGGTAAATCTTGGAAAATTATTTCTCTACTAACAACATTGGCATGAAGACCCCCACTCCTTACTTTATTTTTTTGTTTTGATTTGAGAGAAAATGTTAAAAATCTGCCATGTGGTACAATTTCTCTGTAGCAAAGCTTGGCTTCAGTACATTCAATCAATCAATCAATCATCAAACTGCAAAGTTTACATATATATACTGTGGCGCCAAAATCCAACAACAGTATTTTGCTCTGTGACTATCAATAACTAAACCATGCTGTATGCACCTGAGAACGTGTATTTTCAGTTTTCTCTTAAAGTTTGCAAGTTTATAGGGATTCTCTGATGTTGATTGGTAGCACATTCCATTGTTTAGGTGCAAATGAAAATGCATGACGTGATGTTTTTGTAGGTTGTACATGTCAAAAGTTTCTTGGTGGATGAACGGAATGTACGAGTTGGAATCTACATGTAGGGCTGGAGTAGATCATTGATGTATGCAGGAGTCTACATTGAAATTAGGAAGAAAATATTAGCAAGAATTACATTTCATTGTCACAGTGTTAGCCCTTTGTGTAATACAATTTTTGGAAATGTTCAAAAGTGATTGACTTGTCTTTTTGAATGTAAGTATTCCAAGGAACAAACTCTTTCTAATATCTTTTTGAAAGTCTTAAAAAGGTGTCCTGATATTTGTGTAGAGTCTGCGTATCACTTGCATGCCTGATTAAAAATTGAAAAATTGTACCAGTCGACAGGTATAAATATCGTAACATTTACGGGAAAGGTTTCTACAAATGATCTTTTTCAATCACACCCACACTTCAGCACAAGCTTTCAAATCAGGAGACAGCCCAGAGCAGAGATGATGTTTCAGATATTGCCGACACTTTGTTCCCACGGAAATCTGAGAGTTCATCTTCATATATGTGACGGAGATAGAGAAAAACTGACGACAACATAGTTTGTGAATTATTCAGTTTTGTCAGGGGTGTATTTCATTTAAGCTAAACGATATCCAGAGAATAATTAGCTTATCAAAGATGAAAATGAAACTGTAATCCTTGAGAAGATGATAACTCTTGCATGACTGTAGAAAATATGTACAGTTACCTTTTCAGTTGATGATCTGAGAATCTTCAGGATAATAAATTATTCAGATATAAATATACTGAGTGGGCTTAGCTTGACATTGGACATTTCAACACTCTGTCCTCTGATAGTTTCATTCTCCTCAGAGGAATTTTCCAATTTCAGGCTTCTTGTGTGACTAAACAACAGTTTAGGTCAGGAAATAATTTTAAACTGTTCCTTGGAAATGCTGCTCCTATGTACTTTAAAACAATTTGAAATTTGTCATTTTTTTTTAAATTTAATTTGTTATTTTAAATTGTGCTTTTGGTCATAGTGCCCTATAGTCTCTTGAGTTTTTGTGCTGCAGGACTTTGAATGAGACTTTTGTATGGAGTCTGTGCAGGACAGCTATCAACAAGTTCAATTTAGACAGATTTTAGCTGTAGTTTGTAAAATCCAGATGCCAAGTCATCAGTAACAATGTAAATAGTGGGAGAT
Organism: Ptychodera flava; assembly: GCF_041260155.1. Lineage (NCBI taxonomy): Eukaryota > Metazoa > Hemichordata > Enteropneusta > Ptychoderidae > Ptychodera > Ptychodera flava. The sequence goes on from NC_091937.1 coordinate 35,868,413, forward strand.
TTGTAAAAATCCGAAACAAATATTTTAAACGATTTCACTTGCCATCTAGAACCTTTGTAACTTTGCCAAAAAAAAATGTGAGAAACAATCCTTTTCTTTCCTGGCCTTAACTGGATGGGCCATGTAAAATGTACAGAACCGTCTTTTACAGTAATAACTTCTCTCGTAAAATGTATGCCATTGAAATGAAAGAGTTACTTCTATGGGGAGAGTGTGTGTTTTGAAAGTCAGAGCACAGGAAGGTAATAAGTTCTACTTCTAACTGGCTTGCATCAAACATGACTATAAAGGCAGGAATTGAACGATAAAAGAGAGTTCAGCCTTGTCTTGCAATGTTACCATGGTACAGCATGCTTTGTTAAAATGTAGTTGCATAAAGGTAATGCGTGCCTATTAACCCCTGTGTACCAACATAGTTTCCTTTTGGAAAAAAGGATTTATTGGTTTGAAGAGACATACATGTATTTTACTGCCTTAGTGGTAGATATTTGTCTGCAAACACAAATTACAAATTCTAACCTGTAACTTGTAGGATATTGGGTAAAATTGAAAATCACAATATCAAAATTATTCAAAGCCACACCATGATGACCATGGAAATATTTTACACACAGAGTTACCTCTGTAGGAAAACAAAGTGTATGCTTGATATAAAGATTTTAGCAATCTTCATAGAAAGGTGAAGTATTGTTTTTGATTGTCAAAAATGGTAATCCCTGACACATTATATGTTACATGAATAATATCAATTGTTTGATAAAAATACTTGTTACAAATTATTGTATTGTGATATTGGATTTACACATTGTACACAAGTACAGGTACAGATGAAAGATGGATATTACATGTGTACATGTATGTCTGTGTTGATGTACAGTTTACATGTAGCATGTCACCATGTGTACCAGTGGTCATCTAGCAATGTAAATAACTTCTTATCGGAAGAAATACATATATTGAAAAAAATGTTCTGCCTCCCAACATTTGTTCTACAAATATGGATATGTTATGTAGTGATAAATCTACTGCATAAACTGATTTCTGATATTGAAAAAAGGAATTCTACTCAAATCAAAAATTATTACAAAACAAATTGCAAGATCAGTTTTTGTGTTTCTTTAAGTAGTACTGATCAGGAAAGTGAAAGATTAGAACTTTAGATCAGACTTTGCACAATGAAAGTTTCAACCGTTTCTTACCAAATCAAGAATAAAAATCAGGGATCACCGTGCAGAGTGTGGCACTGGAGAAACAAATGACCTGTCATGTACCAATAATTCAACTCAAAATGGCCACAATCCCTTTATTATCTCAATGAAGAACAATTAAATTTTGTATTTTTGAAAACTGGGAAAGTGAAAAGTTTTCTGGCTCCAAGAGCTTTAAAATGAGCTGCAACAAGAGGTAGACCAGGAAAGAACTGTAAAATGTTGAGGGTGAATATCTGTCCCTGGGGTGTATTCTACAAAGTCGGCCATTTTTCATGAATTTTGTTCGATACAAGACACTATTTATAATGTTTGACATGTTGAAAGATAATGAATGAATGGGTGACCATGCATACATTTGACCCTAATTTTAGACAAATTAAATTAAACCATCACGAAAAAGAATTAATGGTCATGACCATTTATTCTTTCTCACGTTGGTTTTCATTCAGTATCTTTCAACATGTCAAACAATATAAGTAGTGTCTCGTACATGTATCAAACAAAATTCATGAAAAATGGCGGACTTTGTTCCTTTAATCCTAGTAAATCATTATAAGTATACCGGTACATGTACATGTGCATAAGACTGACTGATGTATATACAGTACACACAAGCATTTTATTTAGTGCCGGAGAGAACATAAATCATCTATGACCTACAGTAAAGATCATGTAGCAAAAGTGGTATATTTTTCAAATGTTTATTAGGTGCCCTTTTCTATGATATTTCCTCCTCGAAATATTTATATGCGCACTACATATACTTGAGCTTTGGCATCATGAACTCCAGGAAAATGAGTGAGCTAGTTCTGTGCAGTAATTGCCACTCAAAAATGTGTGTTTGCGTCATTCGTCTCCTTGATAAAATACATGACACCTGGTCAATGTACTTCTCTGATGGTTTCAATTTCTATTGCAATGTACCGGTACATGGCACGTCAAAACAAGGTGTGAGTACCACTTTATATTTACGTATCTGATTGAGTTTGTGCAGTGCTCTCCACTCCAGCACTTAGAGGAATCACATTGTAAAGTATTATGTACATGCCAGGTACATGTGTTAAAGGGACAATAGCTGTAAGGTTTTATAATGTTTTTCAGTATTTTTGTCTTTACCTTCTGAGCGCTGTAATTTTCTCCCGCCAAAATTTTAGTGCAAAATTTTACCAATTTTTTTCTTTAATTTTTTGATAATTTTTGACCAAATGGATATCACATTTCATTGGCTACAGTTTTTTCTCAAAATTTTGGCAAACATCTGGGAAAAATTGACAGGGGTTTATTTTATGAAGGGACAAAAATGCGCCCAAAGGGTTAATGTCAACTTCTGTTTCTTGTTCTACTGCCAAAGCATATCGAGATACACATTGTTCACTTGTCAGCTCAACCTGTACATGTGTAGACTGCATTGTTAATGTTGACAAGTGAATTTTAGTTTGACTGAAATTACAATGCAAACAATAGCAACACACTGAAGGTAGTATGTTCCTAAATGAAAGACCGAAACTTTTGCTCAAACTTTCATCAATGACTCTTTCAGCCATACTTTTTCAAAATAAATAATAAAATCGGAGGTTCCGACCATGCAAGTTTTGGTCTACTAGAGAAACAACTGTACCTGTCATTTACCGATATTTGAAATTCAAAATGGCTGCCATCCCTGTGTATACTCTGTAGAGAAAATAAAATTTTCGATTTTCAAAAAATAAGACTGAAAATTTTTCCTACACCAAGAGCTTTAAAATGAGGCCGATTACAAGTGATACATCGGAAAAGAATAAAATTTTGAAAGTCTGCATTCTACCTTAACACATATACCCGGTACATGCTGAGTTGACAAGCTGAACAATGCAAGTTTCAACATACTTGTACTTTGGGTAGTAGGTAGACAAGAGGTTGCGGTTAACATACAAATTGAGAATAGTGAAAAAAATAATCAAAGTTGCAGCTACTGTCCTATTAATGTTACAGCAAATGAAACATCTGCAACGTCTTGTCTGCAGGTTTGTTCTGAGGGTGTGCTACTACATTTTTGAAACTGTCAATAAACATTGCCAAAACCATAAAATAATAACAATATAAATGTACTGCATCCTGACCCATAATACATGTATATAAAATAATAACAATAATGTACTGCATCCTGACCCATAATACATGTATATAAAATAATAACAATATAAATGTACTGCATCCTGACCCATAATACATGTATATAAAATAACAACAATATAAATGTACTGCATCCTGACCCATAATACATCTATATGAAATAATGACAATAATGTACTGCATCCTGACCCATAATACATCTATATGAAATAATAACAATAATGTACTGCATCCTGACCCATAATACATGTAATAAAATAATGACAATAATGTACTGCATCCTGACCCATAATACATGTATATAAAATAATAACAATATAAATGTACTGCATCCTGACCCATAATACATGTATATAAAATAATGACAATAATGTACTGCATCCTGACCCATAATACATCTATATGAAATAATAACAATAATGTACTGCATCCTGACCCATAATACATGTATATAAAATAATGACAATAATGTACTGCATCCCTGACCCATAATACATGTATATAAAATAATGACAATAATGTACTGCATCCTGACCCATAATACATGTATATAAAATAATAACAATATAAATGTACTGCATCCTGACCCATAATACATCTATATAAAATAATGACAATAATGTACTGCATCCTGACCAATAATACATGTATATAAAATAATAACAATATAAATGTACTGCATCCTGACCCATAATACATGTATATAAAATAATAACAATAATGTACTGCATCCTGACCCATAATACATGTATATAAAATAATAACAATAATGTACTGCATCCTGACCCATAATACATGTATATAAAATAATTACAATATAAATGTACTGCATCCTGACCCATAATACATGTATATAAATAATGACAATAATGTACTGCATCCTGACCCATAATACATCTATATGAAATAATAACAATAATGTACTGCATCCTGACCCATAATACATGTATATAAAATAATGACAATAATGTACTGCATCCTGACCCATAATACATGTATATAAAATAATGACAATAATGTACTGCATCCCTGACCCATAATACATGTATATAAAATAATGACAATAATGTACTGCATCCTGACCCATAATACATGTATATAAAATAATAACAATATAAATGTACTGCATCCTGACCCATAGTACATGTATATAAAATAATGACAATAATGTACTGCATCCTGACCCATAATACATGTATATAAAATAATGACAATAATGTACTGCATCCTGACCCATAATACATGTATATAAAAATGACAATAATGTACTGCATCCTGACCCATAATACATGCATATAAAATAATGACAATAATGTTCTGCATCCTGACCCATAATACATCTATATAAAATAATGACAATAATGTACTGCATCCTGACCCATAATACATCTATATACAATAATAACAATAATGTACTGCATCCTGACCCATAATACATGTATATAAAATAATGACAATAATGTACTGCATCCCTGACCCATAATACATGTATATAAAATAATGACAATAATGTACTGCATCCTGACCATAATACATGTATATAAAATAATAACAATATAAATGTACTGCATCCTGACCCATAATACATGTATATAAAATAATAACAATAATGTACTGCATCCTGACCCATAATACATGTATATAAAATAATGACAATATAAATTGTTATGTAGGTCATTTCCCCCACACTCATCATGACCTGAGTTCAATCAGTCTAGAACATTCCCAAGGTCACTGCCCTTGATGACCTCACAACCTTGAATTCAATTAGTCATGTTTGGAATGTTCTGGAAAGTTGATTAGTTGTGTAAGGGAGATAATTTTAGAACAGTAATTAGCATGTCAATAAAGGTTCTAGATTGTTCTTACATGCCTTTATAAAAGGGACGTGCACAGCTTCCAGTCAGACTTTTGGGATCGTGTCTCTTGTGTGTTACTAAACTCCAGCAGTAGTCATTCTCAAGACTTTTCAAGACCTTCACTGTCAACGCTGGATTTATACTGTGGTCTTTGTGCAGCTTCAAGCCTGCAAGCCAAAGGACTGTTCATTCATCCAACTGACTGTTACAACTCTGAGACTGGAGCTTTGCCGTCCCAGCTGAGATAAGTAGTCTGTACACTTTTAAAGCTTGTACTCTGTCCCTAACTTAGCAATTAGTTTTGTTTTCGTAATAAATTTTGTTTAAACGGAAACTGCTGAGTTCACCCTTTTGTTCGTTTTCTCTGCACGTAACAAATTGGGGGCTCGTCCGGGAGACGAATATTTTGAGCCGTTTGACAACATTTTGACAGCCTTTTCAAAACTACTGTATACTGTGAACTCAGTGAAATTTAATCATGGCGGAATTTAAACCAGAGGAAATGGATGACCTTGATCAGGACACATTTGATTCCCTCAGAAAAGACGACCTCATTGCACTGGCCAATTTCCTTAAAGTAGATGTCAAAAGATCTATGCGCAAGAGGGAGATACAGTATCGTATTGCCAAACATCTAGTTGATTTAGGCCAATTTGAGGAATCCACCCTGAAAGATTATGAGCCCGAGTCTACCTCTGAACTCAGAAAATTAGAATTAGAAATGCAGACAAATTTGGAGATCAAGAAACTAGAATTACAAATGGAAAAAGAGAGACAGGCATTAGAAAAAGAAAAAATACAAATGCAGTTAGAAATGGAAGAAAGACAGAGAGAGAAAGATAGGCAGGAAAGATTAGAAATGAAACGTTTAGAGCTTGGACAGTCAGGAAAATCCTTCCCTTCACACGGTTTTGACATCACTAAGCATTTCAGGTTAGTTCCCCCTTTCCAAGAAAAGGATGTTGATAAATATTTCCTTCATTTGAGAAAATTGCTCAGAGTCTGATTGGCCTAAGGAGTCCTGGTCTATGCTTTTGCAGAGTGCTTTGGTGGGTAAAGCCAGAGAAATTTACATTCAGTTGTCAGTAGAGCAGGCTTCAAATTATGATTCTGTGAAGGAATTAATTCTCAAGGGCTATGAGTTGGTGCCTGAAGCTTATCGTCAGAAATTTAGGGATTGTGAGAAGGTGAAGGATCAAACTTATGTTGAATTTGCTCGAACAAAAGAACAACTGTTTGATCGTTGGTGTTCTTCGGAAAAGGTCAGTCAGAATTATGACAAATTACGACAGCTTGTTTTGATTGAAGAATTTAAGAGGTGCATCGGAGTGACATCAAGACGTTTATCAATGAACAAAAGGCAGATACATTGGAGGTTGCTGCACGTTTGGCCGATGATTATTCATTGACCCACAAATCTTCATTTCTCAGCAAACCATCCCAGTCCTTTTCATACAGAAACAATGCAGGTAAATTTAACTCGTCCTTTTCATCCAAGAATTTTTCAAAGGACAGTAGAAAATCAAATGACAACAGTTCACAGAGTTCAAGTAACACTTCCACATCATCAAATCCCAAGTCTCAATCTCCTTCTGACAAACAGTTCGGTACACTTTCTTGTAATTATTGTAAGAAAGACGGCCATTTAATGTCAGAGTGTTTCAAATTGAAAAGAAAACGTGAAGGTCAAAGTGGTCAAAGTGGATCTAAGCCCACCGGCTTTATTTCTTCATCAACTCAATTAGAGTCTAATAATGTGTGCAACACATTTTCTGAGGTTAAACCCCTCTTATCCCCAATTAATGAGGTCAAGGTCAATTCTTCTCAAGATAGCATTATGGGTATTTTCGAGCCATTTATTCATAATGGTTTTATATCACTTTCTAGTGATTTCTCTTCCGCTACCCCTGTCAAAATTTTAAGAGATACCGGGGCTTCCCAGTCTCTTTTGTTGGCAGATACCCTGCCGTTTTCTGAAAAGTCATTTTCAGGTTCTAAAGTTCTTATTAAGGGGTAGATTGTAATGACTACATTCCTGTTCCTCTCCATAATGTCTATTTGTCTTCGGACTTTGTTTCTGGACCTGTGGCTTTAGGTATTAGGCCTTTTTTGCCTTTTGAAGGGATTCACCTTCTTCTTGGAAACGACCTTGCTGGGGACAAGGTCATTACTAATCCACTTGTGACTGATAATCCTAGTTTAGATCAGGATCCAGAGCCAATTGAACAAGAGATACCCGATTTATTTCCTTCATGTGCCATTACTCGAGCCATGTCAAAGAAAACTTCCGAGAATCAAAATACTCTCAAAAATAATGTCACAGATGTTGACTTAAATGACACCTTTCTCAGTCAGGTGTTTGACACGGATCATTCCGTTATCCCTCGTGGATTTGAAACTTCCAGTAAAACTTCTGCTGACCAAAGTCAGACATTTTCTAGATCAAATCTCATTGCAGAACAACACAAAGACCCAGATATTTTGTCTTTGTTTGACAGGGTAGATGATGAAGGTAAAACTTCAGATAGCTCTGTTTCCTATTATACAAAGTCTGGTATTCTCATGCGTAAATGGAGACCTCCAGATGTTTTGGTTGATGACGATTGGGCTATAAAACATCAAATTGTGATTCCAAAGCCCTATCGTGCTGAAATATTGCGCCTGGCCCATGAAACGCCCTGGGCTGGTCACTTAGGAGTAAGGAAAACTTATCATAAAATTCTCAGTCACTTTTATTGGCCTAATCTCAGGCAGGATGTAGCACATTTCTGTAAAACTTGTCACACATGTCAAATGGTAGGAAAGCCGAATCAGACCATTCCAAAGGCCCCTTTACAGCCAATTCCTGCATTTCAAGAACCATTTAGTAGGATACTAATAGACTGTGTTGGGCCCCTACAAAAACAAGATCAGGAAATGAGTACATGTTGACAATTATGTGTACATCAACTCGGTTCCCAGAAGCCATACCACTGAGAAACATAAAGACAAAGACTATAGTGAGAGCTTTAGTCAATTTTATTCACTTTATTCGGCCTCCCCAAATGTGTCCAGTCCGATCAAGGCTCCAACTTTATGTCTGGTATTTTTCAACAAGTAATGGATCAGCTAGGCATTAAACAGTATAGGTCATCCGCCTATCATCCAGAAAGTCAGGGTGCTCTTGAGCGATTTCATCAAACTTTGAAAAACATGATTAGGACCTACTGTTTTGACACAGAGAACAGTGGGATGAAGGAATTCATTTTTGCTCTTTGCTGTTAGAGAGTCAATTCAGGAGTCTCTTGGTTTTAGCCCATTTGAGCTTGTATTTGGACATACAGTCCGTGGCCCACTTAAGCTCGTTAAAGAGAAATTCCTATCAGACGATGATGATTGTCTGAATATTTTGCAATATGTGTCAGATTTTCGTACAAAACTCTCTAAAGCATGTGAATTAGCCAGAGAAAATCTTGAGTCATCTCAGCAGTCAATGAAAACCAGATATGATAAAAGCACCTCAAAACGGAAGTTTGAACCAGGTCAAAAAGTTCTTGTTCTACTTCCAATTCCTGGCAAACCACTCCATGCTCGTTACTTTGGGCCATACCTAATTGATAAGAAATTGAGTGATTTAAATTACATCATAATAACACCTGACAGGCGAAAACAAAAACAGCTATGTCACATAAATATGCTTAAGCCATATTTGGATAGGGATAATCCTACTATAACTCAGCCTGTCAGTGCAGTCAGTTCAAACCATTATGAAGATAGTGATACTGAAACTGACTTGAGTGAAAATACTCTAAACTCAAAGCTGGGCTCGGTCAAGCTTCAAAACTCAGAAATCCTGGAGAAGCTGGAGTCTACAAAGTTGGCACACCTCCAGCCAGAACAACAACAACAGGTGAAAGAACTGCTCCACGAATATAAACACCTATTTCAAGATGTTCCAACGAGGACAAACGTCATCTATCACGACGTTGATGTTGGGGACAGTAAGCCTGTAAAACAACATCCATACAGACTGAATCCAACAAAAGCGAAATATCTCCAGGAAGAAGTCAAATACCTGCTGGACAATGACTTTATTGAACCCAGTAAAAGTAACTGGAGTTCGCCGTGCATACTTGTTCCCAAATCAGATCACAGTTATCGTATGTGCACAGACTTTAGGAAGGTCAACACTTTAACAAAGACAGACACTTTCCCAATCCCGAGGATTGATGACTGCATCGACCGAGTGGGAAAAGCCAAGTATGTGACAAAATTTGACCTACTGAAGGGATTTTGGCAAGTCCCTCTGACGGATCGTGCTCGTGAAATATCCGCCTTTGTTACACCAGACGGATTGTTCCAGTACAAGGTGATGCCATTCGGAATGAAGAACTCTCCGGCAACGTTCCAACGGATGATCAACGACGTCATATCCGGGCTAGATGGGTGTGCAGCCTACGTTGACGACGTCGTCCTGTATAGTGACACCTGGGAGGAACACATCAAGCTCATGCGGAAGTTCTTTGAGAGACTGAGTAAAGCAATGTTGACTGTCAACCTTGCAAAATCTGAGTTTGGTTGGGCGAGGGTGACTTACCTCGGACATACTGTAGGACAGGGTGAGGTAAAACCTGTTGATGCCAAAATCAGTGCCATTTCAAGTTTTCCCATACAAACTGCAAACGACAACTGATGCGCTTTCTCGGTATGGCTGGTTACTACAGAAAATTCTGTCCAAATTTCTCCACAATTACTGAGCCTTTGACTAACTTACTTAAAAAGAAAGTAAAGTTTGTTTGGTCAGAGCAATGCCAACAGGCATTTGATACACTTAAAGCCATACTGCAAAGTGCTCCAGTGTTGTCTGCACCAGATTTCACTTTGCCATTCAAATTAGCTGTGGATGCTAGTGATACGGCTGCTGGTGCTGTTTTATTGCAAGAGGATAGTCATGGGGTAGATCATCCTGTTTGCTATTTTTCACGCAAATTTAACAAATCCCAGAGAAACTACTCTACAATTGAAAAAGAGTGTTTATCTTTGATATTAGCTTTACAGCATTTTGAAGTTTATGTTACTTCTTCAAATCAGCCAATAGTGGTTTATATTGATCACAACCCTCTTGTTTTTCTGCAGAAATTTAAAGGCAAAAATCAGAGATTGCTAAGATGGAGTTTAATGTTACAGGAGTTTAATCTTGACATTAGACATATCAAAGGCAGAGACAATTTAATTGCAGACTGTCTCTCTCGTATTTAGAAATTATTGTTGTTCACTTTCAAGAAATTTTATTGTTGTTCACTTTCAAGAAATTTTACTTTAGAGTAAAACAAAATTTGAGTACTTAAATCCTTTTCAAGATTACATTTGTAAAAGAAAGATTTTTCTTTGAAAAATTTTCTTTTTTTGAAGAGGGGGTGTGTTATGTAGGTCATTTCCCCCACACTCATCATGACCTGAGTTCAATCAGTCTAGAACATTCCCAAGGTCACTGCCCTTGATGACCTCACAACCTTGAATTCAATTAGTCATGTTTGGAATGTTCTGGAAAGTTGATTAGTTGTGTAAGGGAGATAATTTTAGAACAGTAATTAGCATGTCAATAAAAGGTTCTAGATTGTTCTTACATGCCTTTATAAAAGGGACGTGCACAGCTTCCAGTCAGACTTTTGGGATCGTGTCTCTTGTGTGTTACTAAACTCCAGCAGTAGTCATTAAGACTTTTCAAGACCTTCACTGTCAACGCTGGATTTATACTGTGGTCTTTGTGCAGCTTCAAGCCTGCAAGCCAAAGGACTGTTCATTCATCCAACTGACTGTTACAACTCTGAGACTGGAGCTTTGCCGTCCCAGCTGAGATAAGTAGTCTGTACACTTTTAAAGCTTGTACTCTGTCCCTAACTTAGCAATTAGTTTTGTTTTCGTAATAAATTTTGTTTAAACGGAAACTGCTGAGTTCACCCTTTTGTTCGTTTTCTCTGCACGTAACAAAATGTACTGCATCCTGACCCATAATACATCTATATAAAATAATAACAATATAAATGTACTGCATCCTGACCCATAATACATGTATATAAAATAATAACAATATAAATGTACTGCATCCTGACCCATAATACATGTATATAAAATAATAACAATATAAATGTACTGCATCCTGACCCATAATACATGTATATAAAATAATAACAATAATGTACTGCATCCTGACCCATAATACATGTATATAAAATAATGACAATAATGTACTGCATCCTGACCCATAATACATGTATATAAAATAATAACAATAATGTACTGCATCCTGACCCATAATACATGTATATAAATAATAACAATAATGTACTGCATCCTGACCCATAATACATGTATATAAAATAATGACAATAATGTACTGCATCCTGACCCATAATACATCTATATGAAATAATAACAATAATGTACTGCATCCTGACCCATAATACATGTATATAAAATAATAACAATAATGTACTGCATCCTGACCCATAATACATGTATATAAAAGCAAACTTTGCACAACATAATGTACCAGGCAAAGCCAAGTACATTTGCCATGGAAGGTTGCTTGGGAAAACGACTCAGTGTCATAGAAAGTATTTGATATCAAAAAATATTTAGTGTATTGCTTTATGCCTTATAAAATTAATATATTATCCTTTTACGTCAATCTGGTGCCATAATTATGGTTGTGTGACTTTGTAAGAATCATAACCTTACAGTGGTGCAAATTAACATTTTTTAGACTGCCAGAGTACGGCAGAGAATCAAAAAGTTATTGCATTCTTGTTTTTTTAGCTACTATAGACTATAGTCTATAGAAGCTATTGGGATGGGTATCCGTCCGGCGTCCGTCGTCAGTCTGTATGTATGTATGTATGTATGTATGTATGTCCGTTTGTGAGGCGTCCGTCCACTCAAATATCTTGAGAACCGCAGTACTTACTGATTTGATATTTGTTGTGTAGATGAAAAATATGATTTTGAGAAACTATTTTTTTTAATTTTTTGATATTGTTGAAAATAGGCAAATTAATGCCAAAAAAGGTGTTTTTGGTAAAAAATCTTCTTCTTCATAACCGCTGGTCAGACAGCTTTGTTATTTGGTATACAGGTCCCTAGGGGTAACCCAACTAGACTGTTCAAATTGTGATGAAATATGCAAAATCTGTATTTTTAAGGAATTTTTTTGTCATTTTGGTCAAAATTTGACTTACATTGTATGTAATTCTTGTACTGTATAAACCCTATCAATTCACCCAGAAAAATATAATTAATATGATTTAATTAATTGAATTAATTAGGAAATCATCAAAGCCAAAATAATTTTAGTGTAGAATTATCAGAAAGTTCAACTTTTTTTGACAGTTCATAGTGAAATGCTTACCATCTTGGAGGATTAAAACATGTAAAGGCAACTTTCCTGAATCCCAACTTTGACATATTCTGAACCGTCATTTATTGTGCCCTGTATGTTATCTAAAAGAAATTGCTCAAAATAGTCAATAGAGATAGAGATAGAGATAGAGAAAGTTCTAATTTCCATTTATGGTTGACTTGGTAAGGATAAAATAAAATTACTTTTTGAGGAAAAAAATAGAGTGGTCAATTAAAAGAGTGGTCAAAGTGATAGGGTTTTTATGGTAAAGCTGGGCTGTATAAAGATTCCTCATGTGCTATTTATAGCAATTATGCAATCTGTGTAAACAGTGCAATGAAAGTGTAACATGATTCCTTATAATGCTTTTGATGACCTTGAACTTCTTAAGTTTCAAACCTTTGTCTCTTCAGTGTGCTTTCTCTGAGTATGTACAGTCTCAACTTATTAAACAGAACTCACAATGTTAATCAAAGATATCCACCTTCTTAATCAATACATGTGTCACAAAAGGTTATTCTCTACATAACTCAACAGAGCTCTGTCAACTGTTGAGTTGCTTGTTCTTTCAAAACGCTGGTCAGACAGCTTTAATATTTAGTTTACTGTCCGTAGGATGACCTTAGTGAGATAATTTCATACAGTAAGGAAATACTTAATTTTGTATCCATGTCTATAGTAGCTTCAGGGACTTTGGCCCTATGTTTGTGTTTTAATATTGTTCTTGTCGTAGACACTGGATCACTAACAGTAACTTACTTTGGATTGTTACCTTTGGATTAGATGATTAGTCAGACTATCGGTCTGCACAAGTAATCAGAGTCCAATTTTGGTTTAATATATGAATGCTGCTTTCTCAAGATTGATGGCACTTCTACAACCACGCATTATGATCCTCATTAGCATACCTGATATGATTATGATATGATAAAAAAGCAATTACAAAAGAATGTTCCTTATCAGTTTTGTTTGACTGTAAACTTTTGTCTGGTAATGATTTCATCATGAAAAACACTGGATATATCTAATAAAATCAGATATGCTTGTTTAGTTTTGCCTTGAAATATCTGATTACAAAGAGTCAGTCAGAGAAGCTGATCACTAGAGATTTCCACTGACCAGAGAGAGTGATGTTTAATTGTATGTCAGAATGAAATTTCAGTGTTATCTTATTTCTTATGAAAAATAGTCTCTGCATTTTAATAAGTTAGGCATTTTGAGTTCAGTTATAAAATATCTGATGTACATATACAGTGTAGGTGCAGAGAGAGAAAGATAAAGTATTACAGATGGTTTCCATTGTTATGATGACTTGTGGTTTACAGCATGTGTCAATGGTTTAATGTTTTATTTTCATAAAAAAGCTGACATTTTGATCAATTAGATCTAACATGTAGAGAGAGACAGAAAGTGTATTGTGATAAACTGAATACCAGATCCCCTGATAGGGTTGAAGGAATAGAAAATGTTCTTTACTTTTATAACATAAACATAGCATGTACATGTACTTCAGTCTGACTGTGTTGTCAGGCTTTGCTGACTGTGAAAACTCCAGCTACACAAGATATTACAGCTTAGTAATTACAGTAGGTGGAACAGCTTTGAAACATGGCTGGCAAACATTAATTGGTAAATGATCAATTTGGCTGTCGCCAAAAAAATGCACATGCTGAAGAGCATGTAGTTCATTGCGTTTGTTCTGTTCTCTAGATTTTCTACAACAAACTGATGCAAATAGAACTCTGTACTGATAATTATTGTTTGGGCTAAAATACATTTCTCATTTTGAATATGTATTGCTGGAGGAATATGATACGGTACTTGTCAGATTTCTTTGAAATTTAGTTCATACCCCTACAGGGAGGATTAGCTCAAACCCGGATTTTGAATGGACCATGATACAAACAAACCCATGTGTGTAAACGCGCATAGACGAACGTGTATTTCCATATGCGTTAGTGCACAATTGGGTTTGTTTGTACAGCGATCACATGATCTCATGGGCGTACTGAGTCTGTAGAACCGTTGGGGAAGTATTTATGTAAACGTCTTGGGTTTTCTGTCTACAAAATCTTGTGAATGGCACTAATTATTTTTTGTGCAAAAATTTGGAATGAATGACTTATATTTGACTTGCTTCAGTAAATTTTATGAGTTCTGAGTTAATACAGACTTTGTCATTACATTTTGTTGAAATTTTTAAATCATCTATCTGTTCAGTAGTTTTCAATGGGCACTGTTAACAGCAGACAATTATCACTCCACAATAATGGAGTGTATAGATTTTATAATGATCACATTTTTCGCTGTTGTTACATCCACAGATTACAGACAGATTTCTCTCAGACTAAAAACAAGGGAAGACAAAATGACAGAGAGGATACCAGTTCATGAACAACGGCTTGGCCAGCTGTTAGATTCAGTTCTTCATGAACACAGTAAGGACATAAAGGCATACAGCTCTGGCCATCTGAATCACAATAAACTGTACAAGCATCCAACAAAGGCATCACATGTGACATGGGAGAGTGCCAAGAAGTCTGTGCCAGTCATGAACCAACCTTCAAAAATCCCCAAGCCACCAAAGGACACGCAGACTGTGAACAACATGACCAGTGCAATGTATAACTTCAGTATGGGGACCAGTGGCAGCCTTCCGTTGCCACCAGTGGAATCCCGAACCAAGAGGCAGGGAAGTCCAAGCCCTAGGTCTACAGGATCACCCTCCCCCCTCACAGCGCCACCTCCCCCTCCCTCCCCAAGATTAATGAAACGAGCACAGGAGGACATGAAAGACCTCCGAGCGAGTTCAAGTTTGTCGTACAAGAGCGATAACATATACATTGAGGAATTGAACCTCCCTGAAGTGATGTTACCAGCACTTGGGATGCGAACCCAGCCAAAGTCGGTGAAAAAAGTGGAGCCAGGCCCGCTGTCGCAGGACAGCAAGTCACATGCATTTCAGAAACAGAGGTTTTTCCAGACACACCTGGGTGAAGTCACCAAGAAAGACCAGTACAATAAATTCCAAGACTTTGAAAACCATGTGTTAAGGAAACCTGATGCCAATGAACAGAATGTACTGACAGGGAAGAAAGCCGTTGAACACCTGGAACAGAAACTGCAACAGGTAATGTTAATCACCGTTATTTGATTTTTTTAATGCTAAATTTTTAACTCTTGCGTTGTCCAAGATACTGTATAGGCAGGGCTCAAATTAGTGGGAGACCCATGTCCACAGACTACCAACCTTTTGTCTGTCAGAAAAAGTTTCACTGCAACCATATAAATAAACTATTTTGCAAGCGGAATAGTCTCTTAAATGAAAATAAAGATTCCCAGCTATACTTTTGTAATAAATCACAAATAAGCATAGACCATATTTGTGATTTATTACCAAATAAAAGCAGGAAATCTTTATTCTCGTTTTAGAGACTATGTCTATGAAATTGCAGGCAAAATTGACTACTCAGAGAACGAGATGACTGCTGCCCTCTATGGGGCCTTAGAAATGTCCTTTGTCTTGTACGAGTGTTGGTTGTCATGTTACATGATTGCTGCCCTCACAGTTCAGCCAGACACATTTGCCAGTAAAGATAGATTTGACAGCAACATAGCTTATAAAAATTCATCATATTGATATTCGTAACTTAATGCAGCTTAGTAATTGTGACCCCTGTAAGATTGTAACCGTTTGGAGAGATGCGATTAATTTGTGTAAAATAAGTCCTCAGAAAAATTCTCTGCAATGTTATTGTTAGCGTTAAGTTTCAAGTTGATAATTCCCTATCACTGGAGTTCTCTTATAATGGGTCCAGGGCATAACTTTATTGCACAACAACACACTTCAGAAAGTGTGGTATAGAGCAAGTACAAAATCAAACGTTACACACATAATTGGATGAGGCTGCTGCTTGGGGAGATTTGGTAGTGCTAAAAATATATCTTAAAAGAAGAACTTAATCTTCAAAACTCATAAATACAAAGGAATTTTTCTCTATCACTCAAATGTTCAATTTTGAAAATGTGACTCCATAGATGAGAAAAGGACATTTCTATATATGCAACATATTTACCACACTGCATGATATCAATGTGTCCTCATCATGTTTATCCATGAAACCTTACATGTTCGCCCATCAAATTTCTGTGCACTGTTTTAGTAGTGAGATTAAAGTTGCAAACAGCTGACCAGATTGGTCTTCCACTATAAGTATCCAGAATGTATCTGATATAATCAATCCACTTGGAATGATGCTGAACACTGAGTAGTATATGCAGCACACAGTAATATGTCATCTGATAAAACCAATCTATGCAAGTGCCTTAACATGTGTCTTATAACAGAGAACTGAATGGGATATCTACCCAATTCACCAAGAATACCAGCTCTGGGAGCTTGTTTAGAAACTCCAAATAAATATCTGTAAAAGGAAAGGCTAACATCATTCAGAAACTTCTACTTTATGCGATCAAAAAGATCTAGAGCTTTAACAGGGAAACTTTCATTATGTGACATGCCCTTACGGCTAAAAAGGGCCTTCATAGCTTTCAACTTCAAGTTTTTGAAATTCATAGCTTTCAACTTCAAGTTTTTGAAATTACTTTTAAATTTGCCAATCAGAGTGATTACAAAGAAAGCCAAGGTAATAATATTTATTCTCCAAATCATTGACTTGGTTTGCTGAGCACTATCAAATCAATGCCCATCATCACCCCAAAACTACCTCTGTTTCACTGACTGGTGGCTGCTGACTTGATCACTGTAAAGTATACTTATCATGAGAACATTGCCTTTTTATCTTAATATCTCAGATGCCATTGACTTGATGTCTGAGCCTTTTGACTTACATATCTAAGAGTGGGTAAAAAATTACAGATGACTCAAAATAGACAAATTTTGTAATTTTGCAAGATTTGCCATTATTTCCAATAAGCATAACATGAAGTAAACAGTGTGTGAGGTAGACAGTTGTGAACTTGTTACTGCTGAAAGTATTTTAATCTACAACAAAAGAGCAATTGACAGAGGAAAATTTTTGAAAGAATTTAAAAGATGAAACTATATTGACTGCTTGTTTTTTAGTCTGGACTGAAGAAAGGGTATTAATCAGATAGAAAGTCTGGAAAAAGATAAATTATTTGTCACTGCAAAGGGGAAGAAAACAGAATGTGGTTGGTTAATGTAATATCTTCAAAAAGACAAATTACTTGTTGGTGCAAAGGTGTAGAAACCAGACTGTGCTTGTATAGTATAATATCTTTAATGTATGTCCGTGGGTAGAGAAAATGCAATATTTTATGGAAGATGGTACCTTCGTAAGTTAGTGGCTTTTAATTTCTTTCATACATAAGTGCAAAAAATGTATTACACTAATCATATACACTGGAAGATATGCTGAAAGGATTTCTGTACTCGTGTTCTATCATACAGAAAGCACTTTTAGTTGATATTAAACAACATACAAGGTAGGGATTGGGCCAAACCATTGTGGCAAATTGCAAAAGGGGTGTAACATATTCTACCGATATACAGTTGCTGTGCCTAAGCAATACTGGTGCCTGCAACTTCATGTATATAGAATTCAGCCTAAGGCAAAGTTGAATGTCTTTTTTAGTCCCCACGGACACCGTCCGGGGGGACTTATAGGTTTGGTCATGTCCGTGCGTGTGTGCGTGCGTGCGTGCGTGCGTGCGTGTGTGCGTCCGTCCGTTCACGCAGATATCTCAGAGATGCAAGAAGCGATTTCATTCAAACTTGGTACAAGGATAACTTCATATGTCATACAGATGCACATCAATTTGTTTTGTGATACGATCCAATATGGCCGCCAGGCGGCCATTTTATTACGATTTTTTCATGTACAGAGCCATAACTCAGACATGTTTCAACCAATTTTATTCAAAGTTGGTACAAGGACATTGACCAATGTCATAGATATGCACGTCATTTTGTTTTGTGATACGATCCAATATGGCCGCCAGGCGGCCATTTTATTACGATTTTTTCATGTACAGAGCCATAACTCAGACATGTTTCAACCGATTTTATTCAAAGTTGGTACAAGGACATTGACCAATGTCATAGATATGCACATCAATTTGTTTTGCGATACGATCCAATATGGCCGCCAGGCGCCATTGTATTACGATTTTTTCATGTACAGAGCCATAACTCAGACATGTTGCAACCGATTTTATCAAGCATTGGTACAAGGACATTGACCAATGTCATAGATATGCATGTTGATTTGTTTTGTGATACGATCCAATATGGTCGCCAGGCGGCCATTTTATTACAATATTTTCATATACAGTGCCATAACTCAGACATGTTTTAACCGATTTTATTCAAAGTTGGTACAAGGACATTGACCAATGTCATAGATATGCATGTCAATTTGTTTTGTGATACGATCCAATATGGCTGCTTAGTGGCCATTTTGTTACGATTTTTTCATATGCAGAGGCATAACTCAGGCATATCTTAACCGATTTTATTCAAAGTTGGTACAAGGACATTGACCTATGTCTTACATATGTACGTCGATTTGTTATGTGATACGATCCAATATGGCCGCTAGATAGGCAGCCATTGTATTACGATGTTTTCATGTACAGAGCAATAACTCAGACATGTTTCAACGGATTTTATTCAAAGTTGGTACAAGGAGATTAACTAATGTCATACATATGCATGTCAATGTGTTATGTGATACGATCCAATATGGCTGCCTTGCAGCCATTTTGTTACGATTTTTTCATGTCAAGGGCCATAATACTCTAAGGCATATCTTAACCGATTTTATTCAAAGTTGGTACAAGGACATTAACCTATGTCATACATATGTATGTCAATTTGTTTCTTGATATGATCCAATATGGCTGCATGGCAGCCATTTTGTTACAATTTTTTCGTGTCCTTAGCCAAAACTTGGGCATGTCTCAACTAATTTTATTCACAGATTTTATTCAAACTTAGTACAAGGACATTGACCTATGTCATACATATGCACATTGATTTGTTTTATGATACAATCCAATATGGCCGCCGTGTGGCCATTTTTTTCCGATTTTTTCATGTCCGGAACCATAACTCAGACATGTATCAAGCAAATTTATTCAAAGTTGGTACAAGGACATTGACTTATTTATACATATGTATGTCGATTGGTTTCACGAGATTGTCCTATGTGGCCACATGGTAGCAATTTTGTTATGGTTGTTTCATGTCGAGAGCCATAACTCTGGCAATTAAGTCTCAACTGATCTTATTCAAAGTTGGTACATGTACATTGACTTACGTCATACATATACATGTTGATTTTTTAACAGTAAAATCAAATATCGCTGCATGGCGGTGATTTTGTTACAATTTTCAGATGTACAGAGCTATAATTCAGACATATTTCCACCAGTATCATTCAAAGTTGGTACAAGGACATTGACCTATTTCATACATATGCTCGTCAATTTGTTTCACGTCATGTAGCAGCAACATGTCAATTATTGAATTTTCGTAAGTAGGCTTATATGTCAAGAAAATACGTACTGCATCAAATTCATGAAACTTTATACTGATGTTAAGGTCACATTGCTTTAACATTGAACATTGAACATCAGTGTCATTTTAATTAATTTGTAATTGCATAAGTAATGAACTTCCTAATTAGGATGATATAGCCACAAATTAATACAGCGTCAAATGTGATGAAACTTGATACAGATGTTGATCTCATAGTGTTGTAAATACTGCATCAAACTTTATGAAATATGGTACCAGTGATAATCTGTCAAGTGATAGAATTGTATGCAAAAATGTTTTGCAACATCCTGTTGATTAATTCCTAGTTGACTCATTTTATGAACTTTAGGATGGTGGCCTACATTGGTTTTATGTTTTCATCACCATGGAACTCATTCTTGGCCATTGAGCGCCATCTGTATCAAAGTATTTTTATCACAGACCTAATTAATGAAGAGGACTCTATCCTCTCTGAGGACATGTAATCAAAGTACCCATTATTAACAAGTGGGGACTGTGTCATCAACAATGACTTGTTAAAGTTGGTACAAGGACATTGACCAATGTCATAGATATGCACGTCAATTTGTTTTGTGATACGATCCAATATGGCTGCCAGGTGCCCATTTTATTACGATTTTTTCACGTACAGAGCCACAACTCAGACATGTTTCAACCGATTTTATTCAACGTTGGTACAAGGACATTGACCACTTTCATAGATATGCACGTCAATTTGTTTTGTGATACAATCCAATATGGCCGCTAGGCGGCCATTTTATTACAATTTTTTCATATACAGAGGCATAACTCAGGCATATCTCAACCGATTTTATTCAAAGTTGGTACAAGGACATTGACCAATGTCATAGATATGCACGTCAATTTGTTTTGTGATACGATCCAATATGGCTGCTGTGTTGCCATTTTGTTACGATTTTTTCATATACAGAGGCATAACTCAGGCATATCTCAACCGATTTTATTCAAAGTTGGTACAAGGACATTGACCTATGTCATACATATGTACGTCGATTTTTATGTGATACGATCCAATATGGTCGCTAGGCAGCCATTTTATTACAATGTTTTCATGTACAGAGCCATAACTCAGACATATTTCCACCAGTATCATTCAAAGTTGACATTGACCTATTTAATACATATGCTCATCAATTTGTTTCACGTCATGTAGCAGTAACATGTCAATTATTGAAGTTTCGTAAGTAGGCTGATATGTCAAGAAATATGTACTGCATCAAATTCATGAAACTTTATACAGATGTTAACTGATGTTAAGCTCACATTGCTTTAACATTGAAAAAGACATTTATCAGTGTCATTTTAATTAATTTGTAATTGCATAAGTAATGAACTTTCCTAATTAGGGTGATATAGCCACAAATTAATACAACGTCAAATGTGATGAAACTTGATACAGATGTTGATCTCATAGTGTTGTAAATACTGCATCAAACTTAATGAAATATGGTACCAGTGATTATCTGTTACGTGTTAGAATTGTATGCAAAAATGTTTTGCAACATCCTGTTGATTAATTCCTAGTTGACTCATTTTATGAACTTTAGGATGGTGGCCTACATTGGTTCTATGTTTTCATCACCATGGAACTCATTCTTGGCCATTGAGCACCATCTGTATCAAAGTATTTTTATCACAGACCTAATTAATGAAGAGGACTCTATCCTCTCTGAGGACATGTAATCAAAGTACCCATTATTAACAAGTGGGGACTGTGTCATCAACGATGACTTGTTTTGCAGTGTCATTGATATAAATATTGATGACCATGGCACTCACCCTGTACATCAAATATAAAGTACCTTGATTAAAACAAATAATCCAACTATTGCCAGAAAATGGAAATTCAACCTCTGTCACAACACAGAAATCAAACCTCTGTAAAAAAAAATTCCAAGAGGTCCAACTGCTGTTACAAACAGAATCTAACCACTAGCTGTCACAGAACAGAAATCCAACCAATTTCTGTGTTTAAAATACACTATCTACCCGGTACGTCAAGTTCCATAAACATACTGTATGTCACTGTCAGAATCCAACTGCTGTTATAGATCAGAATCACTCCTTTGTCAGAATCACTGAATTATCAAATCTTGTCACACTGAAAATATGAATTCACAATACTTGTAGGAGTTGACTTGGGTATAGGAAAACAAACTTTTGCATATTTTGCATTTTCAAATTAATCATAATTTTCATATTTCTGTTATGTGTGTCATTTTAAGACATATTTCATGGTCGTTTGGCATTAATTACCCTAATTAGAATGTTTAACATGTAAAGTGAAGAGGTTTGAGATTATTGTCAGTTGCAGTTTATCACTTGATTTATTTGAAGTCAGAATAAAACGTACCTTTTATTGAGAAAAAAAATTATCATTAAGTTAGGGAGTCTAACTTGAGTAATGCGTACACAATGTTTTTGTGTGACTATATTCACTTCAACACTAGACCAGTGTGTCCTCCCACACTGTGCAGTCACAGTAGTCCACAGTATGTGTCGCAGTATATTTATGTGAAATAGTCTATCCTCAGTTGTCTTTCAAGTTCACGTGATGTGTGGTTTCAAAATCCTGATGTAGGATTCCTGTGTAGAGGTCAGTGGATTGTTTATAATGTTGTTTTGCTGCATGTTAACTCTCAAGGCAATGCTTCTAAACATGCCAGTGAGCCAGTATACGAACTGTTCCACATGTAAAAGTGCATGCACACATTGGTACATTATATTTTTTTTGTTGTGGAAATTTGATGCAAAGCCCAAACTGAATGAAATTGTACAACATCATAAAAAATAATCATTCTATTTGTTTTTCTCCATTCTTCAACATTCATTGGAGTTTTTCAAAATGATATTTTTTCACGTGTAATATTAAAATAGTTTTAATTTATTTTTATATTCACCACATTAGTAGACTGAGAAACTTAAGTAGCAGGTAGACTTTGTCATAACGAGGTAAAATGTGCTTGGGTCTGTTTGGTAGAATCATCATGACAAAAACACTGTGTAGGTGTAATACTATAATGATAGGTAGAAAGAGACAAATATAAGCAATTTGTAGAGTTTGTGGCGCTGCCAAGCTTTCATTTTCACTTTCCTTCCTGCAGACATCAAAATATGACATGACTTAATATCTTTTGGACTCAATCACATTTGTAATATAATGCTGGCAGAGTTGATATTTACAAAAATATTAATTATTAATAAAATTGCAAAAAGCCATTTTGTTCCGATACCTTTTTGATAAAAGTTTCAAGAATGTTTGCATGCCTCTAAGATGTACACACAAACCTTTGAATGTGAAAGTTTGTTTATCCTTATCTATTAATTTATTGCGCTCTCTGTCTGACACACTCAAACAATTACAAACAAAATTTTGACTTAGATTTATCACCAACAGAAACCTTTTACCCATGTGTTCACCATCATTAATTTCATGCAAATCACATATCTGGTCTTTGAGAGCTTAGAAGCTATCCAAGCTAGGTGTAATGTCAGGTGACTGCAATCTTGTTTTGCATTCTGAATCAGCATTCTGCCTCACAGAATCTGACATCATACCGGTAAACAAAAAGAAGCCGGTTTGATGCAATTGAAGTTGATGGCATGAAATTTTAACCATCAGTAAATTTTCCCAGTCTTTTGCCAACAAAAATTGGACATGGAACATGAGTGCATTGGCAATAAAACTGATTGGTTTCATGACTTCCTCTGGTATCAGGGCACAGAAATACTTAGCTTGCAGTATTGCAGTCTTTGTCTGGAAGTCTTTGTCTATGTTTAAAGTAGACTTACAACCAAAAGGTATCAGTAGGCATATTTGTGTGCAAGTACCTTAGGTGAACCTTATACAGTTTTATAAATATTGTGATAATATCCTTAATTTTGTATTTTTGCTGAATTTTTTGGTGATTTTTCTCATTTTCAGTAAAAATTCTTCTTCTCTGAAACCGCCAGCTCAATCGCTCCCAAATTTTGGTTGTCTCTTTGCAAGGGTGTTACTGTTCTAATTTGTTGAAATTATGACAAAATTGGGAAAATTACTATTTTTAGCAATTTTGTCATTTTTGGTCAAAAAATCTTAAACAGTATTTCCTTTTTAAAACCCCTGGACAGACAGCTTTCATATTTGGTACACAGACGTACAGAGATGACAATAGTTAGATATGTTGAAATTGTCCTGAAATATACAAATTTGTATTTTTAAGACAATGTTGTCATTTTTGGTCAAGAAAACTTGTTCTCAAAATTACGTGTTTGATAGCTTTGTAACGTACAAAGTCCCTTGTTTGATAGCTTTGTAATTTGGTATAAAGTCCTGAAAGATATTGTTAGATAAATTTTCTCCTGAAAGTGTTGGGAAACCCCCAAATTTGTATATTTCAGGTAATTTTCTCAGTTTGTGACCTTAAATGACCTACACCAACCCAGGATATGTTGTGAGACAGTTTTGAAGGCTGTGAACATAATTTTGTCATATTTGGTATCAATTTGTAGAAAAATTTGATCCAGAAAACAAAGCTTAGGTGATTTTTTTCATTTTGGACCAATTTTTGCAACTTTTCTATGTAAGACATACAAGAACTGATGAGAAATTTGGATCCAGGATAATCTGTTACTACCTTAAGTGCTGTTTACATGAGAATGATAACACTCATGGCATTGATTAAAAAATCTCCAAGGTTGTAAATGTACTTCCTGTCATTTGGTCTTATGTAATACCAAGGGGCGGAACATTTGATATTCAGGAGGGGGTAGGGTCTAGAAGATTGGTGATGTAGCATTACTTTTTTACCAGATCCCTTGTGCAATTTTTGCCCGCTCCCACCTTTTCTTTTTATCAAGCCTTCTCTGTTTTTTGTTGTTGACATTTGCTTAAATGTATTTAGGATCTGCTTCTCCCATTGCTATAGAAGTTGATATGCATGTTCCCAAAGATGACCTCAAGTACCTAAGTTGGAGACCTTATTTGCTTTTGTCATTCTTTTTTTCCTGGTTTAAATATTTCTCAAATGGACCAATTCAAACCGAATGTGAGCACATAGTGTCCTTGACGGTATTTTTAGGATATGTGGGTTACTTGATATACTGGTATTGAGTTTTGGCTGTACTGTTAATGAAATGAAATTGACACCCTCAGGTTTGAGATATGACAATACCTTCTACTAGGTTTTAAACTATACAAGTGACAGTGACACATACAAACTGTATACCTGTAAATTTGCTAGGTCTATTTCAAGTGTGTATGTGTAGCAGTAGTATTACATGTATCAGTTATCCTGATGTGTTTCACAACATGATTTTATCTTCAATAATTGGTACCATTTTGTCACTTTACCAACACAAGTCATAGCTAGAAGTACTGATCAATAGAGACCCATGTAGCATTCATCAAAGGGTAGTCCGCCCACATTGCCTGGAGATTGCAGTATCTCCCGCTGTTTTTAATTTCCTTCTCATGATACACCTACTCGCCAAATATGTAGCAGGCAGAATATAATTATCATGCAGTTTATATATTAGTGGCTATAAAACAGGATGAAAATAAATTACTGTGACAGTGCCCATCTTAAAAGTTTACCATACTGGCCAACCAATAGAACACCAAAGGCAAAAATTTGCCATCCTGGTGATTTGTGTAATTCTTCATATATTTGCGTGTTTTAAATTGTATTTAGCTCATGCATTTTTTGTGTGAAATGTTTGTCAGATGTACATTCCTCACAACACCATATTGAAGTCAGAAATGTGAGTTGTCTTGAACGCAGTGTTATCATGTTATGATGTTACATGTCAGGGGATAATTCAAGTTGAAGGCACTTTGAGTCCCCAAGAGAGATCTGATAGGTAGTCTTGTAAATGTGTAGCGTTGCAGTATGTACATATGAATTACACATGAGCAACTTCAGTGTAGATCTTTATTCTATGAGAGTCCAACTGATGACAACCCTCACACTCACAGCCTATGAAAGAGACCTTGTCGACTTGTAATTGTGCTGTCATTATGCCATTGACTAGACTCAAAAAGGTAATTATCTAATGTTCAAGAGGATAAAGAGAAAGTGATGATGGGCTTTGTTGCTTTGGAAAAGCTACTAGGTCTGTCATGCATGATTGAACTTGAATGATAACATAGGGAATTTAACCTTTACTGATCAAAAGATGATAGTACATGTAATGTGTGTCTCAGGCTTCTTCACTAGCATTTTGCAGGGTACTAGGACAAAGATTTACTTCTAATGAAGAGAGAACTATTGACCTTTAAGCGTTAATCTTTGTAGATACCAATACTTGTGAAGTATTCTTGAAAAGGGACAGTAGCTCCCAATTTTTGTTATTAATTTCATTCCAGTAAAAAGTGCCTGGACAAGTTGAACACAGTGCAATGACATGATCTTGAGAGTTTACTAACAGAACTAATTTCATGAAAAAAAAAATCAAACATGAAATCTAACGGAGCACTAAACAATGAGAAAATCTTGTGTGTCACAGTAGACCATATGGACTACTAGATTTTTTAGCCAGTTTAATATTATGTGAGAGAAATGGCTGAAAATTTCAGCTGTACTGCAGAAGGTTACTCAGTAGTGTAGGTAATTAGTTCTGTGGAAATCAGTATGAAATGATAAAATATTAACTCTCTGAATAATGACATGGGAATTGGTATTCTCAAAGCAATCAATATCCTACATCTCTTCTTAATCACCACATCTTAAGTCATAGGTGAAAAGACTGTTCGGCAACTATAGTATTCTTCAAGATTCTTAGGCGGGAAAGTGTTTACCATTTAGGTACTTCAAAACTGTCTTTGGTCTGTACCTGTTCATTTGCAGTAAAATGTACTACGTGAAGATGTTCTCTATTAGGTAGATCTATTAAAGGTCTGGTGAAATGCCCATGTTGCAAAATCACAGAAATACAGTTGATGGTCTATAAAACAGTTACATTCATTTCTTTTTTCGTTTAGCGCGCGTGATTATGAAATATGGCAAAAGAAAAATGCAATGTGGGCGTGTCCCCCGAGCCTCTCCAGTCGACTTTTTTCGGCTTTCCGAAGTTTGCCCGACGCCGTATCTCATAACGGGAACTAAAGTATTTCACACCTCCGTAAGCTCCCTACGGGGGGTAACTTCTAGGGTTTCCGCTTACATGATCAGGATAGTGTCCTCATTCACTATGGGAGAACGTTGTTCTTTTGGTGGCTGTGACAGCGGCAAGAACATGAACGGCTCAACTGTAAATTATTTTAAGTTCCCGTCAAGTGTTGAGTGTTTGAACCATAGGATGTGCTTGTCTCTGCTGGTTCGTACGATCGGCCACGGTCCCTCGGCTGAGCCTGCCTCGCTACTCGCTACACAGAAGGTTGGGACCGCAATGCAAATCAACAGCATGAACACCAACACTGAACGTTGTGACTGCCATTAAAATGCACTTGTCTACAACACGGAACGTCGAGACCGCAATGCAAATCGACAGTAACTTAAAACGTAAATGGGACCGTGATTAAAATGCACTACAAGTACAACCACAACACGGAAGGTTGAGACTACCATTAAAACGAACAACAACACGGAACGTAGAGATCGCGATACCAATCATGGAGGTAGAGTCCTCCTTGATACAAATCGACAGCAACATGGAACGCGTCGTTGGGACGGTAATTAAATTGAACTTCAACGGGGAATACCGGACCACGAGGACCGCGATGCAAATCGACCGCAACATGGAATGTTGAAGACCGTGATGAAAATCCACAACACAGAACATCTAGACCGCAATGTAAATCAACTGCAACACCGAACCTTGTTGCCTCGATTAAAATGCGTATGTCTGCTATGTATAGCAAAAGTTTCAATTCTCGCGAGCGAGCGTTCCTATGCCCGCTGTACACTAGACAAAATGACGTCAAATTTATGTCGAGGGCTCGATTGCGTGTGTCTTAGTTTCAATTCTCGCGAGAGCTATTTATGCATGCATGCTGTACACTAGACTAAATGACGTCAAATCTCTCGCGAGACTTGGCACGATTGCAAATACGTACGACGGAAAGAACGCAATAATACGGAAGTAGACACAGTTTTTGCGAATCGCCGAGAGAGAAGCGCAGATTAAACAAAAGACTAAAAAACCCACGTTTTTTCTTTATTTTACCATATTTTTTAAACAAAAATCAGTTTCGCCGCTGTGGCGAATTAGGATCGATTTTTTTTCGCCACTTCGGATTTCGATTTGCATTGGCGAACGTGGCAAATGGGCAGCGCGAACAGTGTTTTGTTAGCGGATACCGGGCAGAGATAAGGCGGCGTTGGACCGCTATTCGATGTAAATGAACACACCAATGACGTCACAGACGGCCAACCATTATCCCCGCTATGGGCGTGACCTGAGTGTCGCAAAATGACCCCATGAAAGCCGCGCATAGAAATATCAAAAAAATTAACACTTGCGCGTACTTTTAGGTTGCAATTCTGTTGCGAGTGTAATAGTATTGACCCCCTGGAAGATATTCAGTCACACGAACGGGACCATTTCACCAGACCTTTAAGAAAGGTAGAATTCACCCCAGGGACAGATATTTGGACTCAAAACTTTTACAATTCTTTTCTGATCTACCCTTTTGGGGGCTCATTGTAAAGCTCTTGGAGTATTGAAAATTGAAAATCTCATTTTTATCACAACTGGAAGTTGTGATATAGAGGTGGTTTCAACCGGTGTTTGATGTCGTCCATTTCCGTAAACGACAAAAAGTCAAAAACTGCTGAACAGACTGCACTGATATTTGATACCGATACATAGACTGGTTCCAAGGTTCCAATTCGGAAAAATGGAGCCAAACGGAGCGCCGGTTAGATAGTTTTGGGAAATTTCTAACCCCCCTTTTTATCTAATTGATTTTAGGGGTCTTTCATATATGTAGTTTTGGAATGTACACCAATCCTGGATTGTGGACTGTTTTATGATTGTTGAACAGAAATGAGGTTTTGATGAATGTTAGAAATATGCAGGATGGCTGATTCGAAGTATAAGAGATTTCTATGGTCTTTTGGGCATCAAAAGCATTAAAAAAAACATATTTCATAGTTTAGATTCTCACTTTTGAGATGACCCTAGGCATTTGTTAAGTAAACATCCTTGAGTCAATATACAGACTTTGACATTCCAGAGATTAAGTATCCACAACCTCACATGTTACAGTCTTTCACTACAATGGTATGGCCCAAACCAATTGTTATCAATGGAGAGTGTGGACCTGTCTACAGGAAATTGGGGTGAACAGGTTAGACAATGACGTTACAAGTTGTAGGTTAGTTATCAAGGTAGCACCAGCATAGAGTCCTGAGCATCTGTCCATGTGTTCTCACAGCAAATTACAGGGAAAAAAATTATTTGAGAAGTTTCTCTCCTTTTAAATAGAAGTATATTACAATTTAAACCTGTCATGGATAGATTGCTCTCAAATGATCTGAAACACAGTTATTGCCCATTAGCAACAAATCCATAGCAAGATTTATGTAAAGTTCATGAACTTACACGAGGTATTAGACAAAAGATGACCATGACTTTGCTACTTTTCAACATTTATTTCAATCAGATTTCCCCAGCTTAGTGTATAATTTTGTAATCTTAATTACTGTCAACTTAGCTTTACTAACTTATTCATACCTCATTATTCTTACACTACTGTTATACCTTATAACCACAAAATTTCAAGAGATGCTATATGATTGTCACTTAACAAACAATTTACAAATAATTATTGTCTTCTGCTTTTTCTCCATATACATATACATGTCTCTTTTCTCATAAAAATGAGCTTAAAATCGCAATGTGAAAAATAGTCTTTCAGCTATATGTTGCTCATTGACTTTGTGGTCTGTCTAATTCACAGTGAGTGTGGTTGTTGATAAATGCCGATAATACTAGGCGGTCATTATGTCCAAGCGCCATTGGCGGTATTTTTTAACATAATGACCATAGGTCATTATCACATCTGGAAGTTGTGATATAGGGTTAGCTTCAACCGGTGGTGGACAGTGTCCATTTTCCGTAAACGACAAAAAGTCAAAAACCGCTGAACAGACTGCATTGATATTTGGTAGAGATATTCAGACTAATTCCAAGGTTCCGATTCAGAAAAATGGAGCCAAACGGAGCAGCAGTTAGATAGTTTGGGAAATTTCTAATCCCCCTTTAACTAATTGATTTTAGGGGTCTTTCATATATGTAGTTTTGGAATGTACACCAATCCTGCATTGTGGACTATTTAATGAGTTGTGGAACAGAAATGAGATTTTGATGAATGTTACAAATATGCAGGATGGCTGATTCAAAGTATCAGAGATTTTCATGCGCTTTTGGTAATAAAATTGATAAAAAACAACATATTTAATGTTTTAGATTTCTCACATTTGTTATGACCCTTAACATTACAGACTTGATGACATAACTAGCTGCTGGACCTGTTTACTGGCGCATTGATTTAAAGACAAAGATCGTTTTATTTTGTAATAAGGACGTGTGATTTCGTAAAACATAGTCTATTAACCTGGAAATGTGATTTTTGCGAATATTGCCTACCCCACTGACAAACAGTGTGGTTTGAAAATGGCTGGAATTCGCTACTTCGGGACTTTGTTTTCTGTGTGCATTTACTGACAAACTCCAAACCCGCAGCACCTACCCATTCAGTATTTCATGTACAGGTGTACCCAGAGATAGAGTAGTTTCACAATGTGCCAGTTGTGATCAAGTGCCATTGGCGCTATTTTTCTCTATACCGTAGACTTAGCACAGGGATGGTGGCCATGTTGAATTTCAAATATTGGTAATTGTTAGATAATTTGCTTTTCTAGTACCAAACTTTGCATGGTGACGCCTGATTTTTATTCTTGATTTGGTAAGAGGATGATTGAGAGTGTTGTTAAGGAAAATTTTAGTCTTTCGTTTTCAAGGCACATGCTACCAAATACAAAACAACATTATTAATATGATTCCATACACTAGCATCAGCAATAACAGTTATACCAGTATTATTACTTCTACTACTGTGATTTTTATTACAGACGCTAGTGTACGAGAGTCATTCATTACATTTCTACTGCTCATATCAGTAGCTCAGTATTCCTATTTGGAAAAGGAATGCTTGAGCATTTGGCATTCGGAAATTTTGAGCAAATATTTAGATCTTCCAGTTTTGAGGCATATAGTTCTGTACAGAGTATACCACAGGTGTACAATGTACATGTACCTTAAAGTTTGTAACCAGTGAAATTGTAAGATATTTGCATGACTCTTACAGTATTTCTCACATTCACCAAACAATTTGTGGAGTAATTACACTGATACAGTGTCCGAAATAATCGGTGGCAATGGTGGCATTTGCCACCAAAAACTGTCAATCTGCCACCAAAATTTTTTTCTGGTGGTATTTTTCTGCCACTAAATTTTGGGTCATCATGTCATTGATCCTACGGCTTGAATATTGGAACACTGAATGAACACGCGTTGTCTGACGGCGGAAAAACTCATTAGCAAAAAAAACCCATACTTATTGCGACATTTTTGCATGAATGAAAACATAGCGTGAATCAAAACTTGTGATTGGCTAATCTCCATATCGATGACAGCAGCTTTTGTACACTTGACATGTTGTTGCCCTTTGTGATAGCCGCATATGCAGTCATACAGCACAAGATAAAAGCATGTTGTGACATTTTGAAAACAAAGCCAAACTGCAGCCTGCATGAATTAAATAATAATAAATACTTGCAATTCATTAGCCAGTACAGGGCTCAAACATTCCTATCGCCCGACGCCCGTGGCTAGTGAATTTTGGGTTCGGGCAAGTAAAATCAATATGCTTCCCGTCCGACAGGCAAGTGCACCAGCGGTTGAATTCACTAAGCTCTGGACAATTCAAGCTTGAAAACGTATTTCATTAGGTCTGTACACGCCTACAATCATTGTAAGTCCTTCAACTTTCAGAAGTTTTTTCTGAAAACCCTTGAAAATCCGCCCGACATTGTAAAATAATCGTTCTTGCTGTCGTACAACACAAAAAGTCGTAAAAACAGAGTTTTGCGACATGTTCTCTCCGACGACACGGAGTGAACTCATCACTGTTTTGTATGTGTGCGGTAAAGTGGTATGCTCTTGATAGGGGTTGCCATTCTCTTTGTGCAAGTGTATGAGTCGTATCACAGTCGATCGGCTTCACGCGATAGTGTAATTGCACCATGTGCTTGGTAAATGGATGTAAACTTATTCGAAGCCATGGATCTCGGCAATGCTTACTGTTCAACGTAAATCAACACCCAGTTGAAAAAGTACAAGTTTACATCGTAGTCGAAACGGGCTCAGTCGACCAAGGAGGTCACATATTGCAGCTATACGTAGTGCGTGAGATGCACACAGTTTCAAATTACGTGACCTGGGTTGTTAGGGATCGGCTCTCACTTACAGAAAACAAATCTGCACTGAAGAGTAACGAAAACGAAACTTGAATCTGCTCTCTTGACGAATACATTTATCAAAATAAAACTTTCAAAGATTGCTGTGCTCAGTGAGCAAACATGTAAACAAAAAGGGTTGCAGATGTACATGTGAGTATGCATTGGCAGATAAACACTAGCAGAGCAGTTGTTAGTGATCTCATCTTGATAATAAAGAGCAGCAGCCAGCCATGCACATTGTAAATCACGCAATCTTATTACTCTTATGCAAAGATTTTAATTTGGATTAGGTTGTGGAAAAATCCAAAATTCAAAGATGTTTTCTAGATGGCCAACTCTACAGAAAAGACTAAAGTATTCTCACATTTCTTCTGCGACATTTCAGATTTGGTAATAGTCCTTCATTTTAACAAGATGTAGTTCATGTTTGAATCTGTTTTTTCCCTCTTTGAATTCACTTCATATGGCCAAACTCTTGCTCTCTGTTATAAATTACTGGTACAGTTATTAGAAATTTAGGGTAAGTAAATTTTCCTCTCGGGCAAGTAAAAATGAAATTCACGTGTCCCACGGTTAGTAAGTTTGAAATTTTTTTTTTTCGAGGCCTGCAGTATGGGTTGACTTTTTGTGACGTGTACTCACAATATTTTCAAGAATTTAGAAATTAGAATGAGTATGTGGCAAGGACAAAATGTTGTATTACACCGATCCCATGATGTATTAAACTGCCACCAGATTTTTCATAATTGCCACCTGATTTTATATCTGGTGGCAAACTTTTGCCACAAGAAATAAAAAAGTATTTCCATCCCTGTGATACCTCACTATCAATGACTAAAGGTATTTAAGTTATTTATTGGCTACACTCTTTTTGTTTTCAGTTATTGATGACATTGGATGAAGTTCATCGAAGTGGCGCTCCAAATTTCCATCGGCTTCAACTCTTTGGTGGTATCTTTGAAGATCTGATAGAAGACACACCGATATTTGGTGACATTCTCAAACGAATAAAGGTAGGACTGTGAATTCAGCAATTTCTCAATCAGATTTTAACTCACAACGTTACCTTCTCATCAAACAAAACAGTCAGCAATCAAAACTACTCATGTGGGTCAAGACCACATAATCAACATTTGCTAGTAGCAGTAACTTCTGCTATTTTTCTACTTTTTTGTTTGTCAATTGCAAGTCCATGTTCTGCTCCCTAAAGCATGGCAAAAGACCCAATGTTCAGTTGCAAACACAGCATCAATATGTGCAGAATTAGTTGTTATTGTTTACATTTGAGTTTTAGTCCAGACCAGAGTACACTTGCCAACAATAATGATGACATACACACATTGATGACATACACACATTGATGACATACACACATTGATGACATACACACATTGAGCTGACAAGCTGAATACTGTGTATCTCAATATGCTTTGAGAAGCAGAAAAAGAACCTATAGTTGACATCAAAATCAAAAATAAATACAAAAATTATCAAAAGTAATCAGCAACTGGCTCATTAAACAAACAAATGTACAGTTAGCTAACTAGTGACTTTGCTAAATACATAACCAAGCTTAAATTTTATTGAGGTACAAACATTGTAAATGTTTTACTGTGAATTTGGTTTGAGATTTTCCAAGCTAGTGATATTGTACATTACTGGTAGATAATTCTTTCTACCATGACCAGTTTGAACACGTATGGGTCTATGGAGAGATGTTTTTTCCAGGATCAAGCTTGTGATATTTCCATACATCCATCCCATTTACCTATGTAGCATTTTCTCATTCTTTTAATTTACCGGTACCAAGTTTCAAATTTTGCTGTAGCTTCTACCTATTACACATTGTAATCTCCCTCCCCAACATTTTTATACCCCAATATTCAATTTATGCTGATTGGGGTAATGACCTGTAACTTACTTATGGAGCAGTCATACAGTAGTTTAAACACTTCTATGGTAAAATTGCGTAATTTATTGCTAAATGTCGTCACTGAAGGATTTCCGGAAATTTAGGCTCTTTTTGTGTAAATAAATTTCTCAATTATTTCTCTCTCAAGTGCACCTACTTTTCACAGCCCTTTGCACAAAATGACTTTTTGGCCAAACTATCTATACCTCTCCTAAACAAACAAAATTACCATCTCAGCATTTGAAAGAATAATCATAGTACTTTATATGACAAGAAGTATTGTGCATTAACCCTTTTCCTGCCAAGTCGGTGAAAATCCGCTTGAAATTCGGTGTAGCCAGAATCTAAGCACTGGTGACCGTTATTCTCCCAACCCGGTGGAAATCGGGCCCTTTTTGGGTACCCCCTTTCCTGCCAAGTCGACGGCACTACGTTTTGCTATCCCCTGTGCGTTTAGGGGTCATCCGAGGAGAGGTTTTCTGACAAGGAACGCCTTTTCCCCTCGAAATGGGTTCGCAGGGAGTCGATAGACAGGGAAAGGTGCAGAAACCTGTCCGCCAGTCCCCCACACCCGAGGGGGGCTGGGTTTTTTTTACCGCTTTTTTGCGGACTTGGCAGGATAGCATGGTGACGTTTTCTGGCGGAGTTGGACGTACTTGGCTGCCTGGCACTATAGAGATTGCTGCCGAACTTGACCAACTCGGCAATGCTAATCTAGAAGGCTACCTCTTGCAAACGTTGGCAGATATGCCGATGGTGCGAGACGAAAGTCACTTATTCAGTTGTGCGTGACTGAAAATGAGAACGTATTTTGACGGGACGGCTCGACTTGTTCCTCCGATGGAACGGATATGAACGACTCGGAAATACCATTACAAACTGGTGTCCGACGTACTAAGCTGGGCTTCAGCTCTGCAAGTTCAAGCCAGGCAACGTCCTTCACCGCCTTGGCCGTGCCATTCAATGGACGTAGCTTTGGATTTTTTATTTATTCCATCGTCCGAAGTATTGGCTCTGGTTTGCAGGCAAACGTATCCTCTTGCCGACACATTAGTAGCTACGTACGCTGTTTGCGTACAGAGAATTCAAAAGGTGACATAAGGTCAATATGCTACGGGGATACCGCCTGCAGTTAGCGGGAACTGCTTTTGTTATGCAAACCAGCTAGCAGTACAATATGGCTGCCAGGCATGTGGACACGTCGATGGCTAGAACAATGGAAGCATATTACGTTGCACCCGTGCATCGCAAAAGTGAACTGAAGACTTGGGTGTAGTGACTGGTTATCACTGGTTAGCTGCAGCCCAAGCCATGTCGGTACAAACCCGTACCTGACTGAGGACCACTCGATTAAGTCAGTAATGAACGGTAACACTCGTAAGCCAACTCCCAACTGAGCTGGCTAAACTACGTTGAGCTGTGCTTCAATGGCTCAGCCATGTCGTTAATACAACGGCAAAAACGTACCGTAGTTTTTGTGCTACACTGCCAAGTCGTTGAAGGTACGTATTCAATTGACCCTACCCTGGGGAAACAGGACAGGTTTGACGGTGCTTCTGCACCCCTAGCACGACCCTCAGGGTCTCTGACTAACAGACGAGTGAGGTGATGTTTGTGCCTAGCGGACGTGCGTAATACTGAAGGAGTTTATTTCCGAAAAAATAAACATGAAACGGCAATAAAATGACGCACTCCCAGGGGCAAACAAAGCCGGTGACCTCAATTTTTTTCTGCAGCAACCCTTGAGCTCCTTCCCCTGTCTACGGGCATGTAGAAATTATCGAAGTCTAACACGTATAAGTACGGCTAAAACTACCCTGAAAATGGGCGATTTCTGCCAAAATGCCTGGCAGGATAACATGCAGGAGAGCCAATCTTTTGCAGGCACATATTATGGGGCGGTTTTCTACTGACTTGGGAGGATAACGGACAATGGCGCTCGGCAGGAAAAGGGTTAAGGTAGAACGCACCTCGGGGACAGATATTCGGACTCTCAATCTTTTTCAATTCTTTTCTGATTTACCACTTGTTAGTGGTCATTTTAAAGCTCTTGGTGTAAGAAAACCTTTCACCAGCTTAATTTTTCAAAATTTGAAAATATTATTTTTCTCTGTAGCGTTAACATGGGGATGGCGACCATTTTTAATTTCAAATATCAGAAAATCTTGCATTATTTGTTTCTCTTGTACCAAAATTTGCACGGTGACCCCCCGATTTTTATTCTTGATTTTGAAAGTGAATGTTTGAAAGATTCCTTAAGGAAAGTTTGAGCAAAAGTTTAAGTCTTTTACTTTCGAGGCGCGAACTACCTTAACTGGTAGTTTGGAAAGAATTCTCATATGACATGCACAAGCTACTGGTCAAACAAGACACTGCTACTGTTTCCAAACTTTAAGCAACTTAATCTGGCTCTGCATATCTTTGTAGGAGTATTTCAGTTTATTTTTGTCTTTTTTCAGAGAGATGAAGATTACTTTGATATTCAGTGTCAACTTTGTCTCCTGAAAATATTCTGTTCCTGTTTCAT
This sequence comes from Ptychodera flava, assembly GCF_041260155.1. Lineage (NCBI taxonomy): Eukaryota > Metazoa > Hemichordata > Enteropneusta > Ptychoderidae > Ptychodera > Ptychodera flava. The sequence continues at coordinate 35,905,428 of NC_091937.1, forward strand.
TTAATTTTTAGAAAACATATGCCAATAAGTTATTAATCCTTGCTACCTTAACCACACTTTTCAATCCCAGGTTCTCGCATTAGTGGACTTCTCCTCCCAGTCAAACACTTGGCCAGTACGATGTTTGATTTCTATAACATTAATTATACAAACTGATCTCAACCTTTCGTCACCTTTTGCTAATCCTGCAAACAGAGCTTATACAAGCATTTGATTGGCGGTCGGTTCAAATCGCCAACGGTCATTGATTCCCCACCAAAAACGCTCGAATTTCCTAAAAAATTGTCTTCCAGCCGCATTAGACTTTCAATATAACCACAGTTTGATCGGCAGCAACTTCGCGCTGACCTCTTGGCAGTCTGTCTGCGTTTTTGCGGCCGAGGAAAACTAAAAAGTGACATTTTCTTGAACATGTGCCCGCATGTTGCCTGTTTGCAGGTGTCTCTACACAATGAACGCCGCCATAGCTTCGCGTCCTTTTAAAGGGAGGCTCCGCCTTTAAATAGGTTTTGTCTTGTGCTAGACAGTAAACTATATGATAATGAAATGCATTGAGGATAAAAAGTTGATTTCTCACCACAGCAAGAGGTTTAGATAGTGATGTCATAAGTACGTTTAACACAAATATAATGGCTATCATGGCAAAAATTCAGTTTCTTGGTGAAACTAGCTTAAACCATTCATCTTTTCATCTTTTTAGGCATCTCTGGCATTAAATTGCTGTGAAACCTAAAACTTTACTCTTGCTTCTGTAATCATGTGTTTTACCTGTAGAAATTTGCAATGTTTAAAATATGGTTGATCACCTTAGACTTTCATGACTCACTCAGATGGCACAATCGTATTTAAGGTACCCAGAATTCTCTATTAATTCACTTTTTTGATATCCGTTATTGTGTGAAAAAAACCAGATGTTATCTGTTATTGCATGAAAGATGATGCTTTTTGCCTTGAGCAGAAAATGAATGTGTAAAAGGCATAGATAGATAGATGAATGAAAACTTGGAAAACAAGCCTTGAAAACATCATTTGCTGTAGCTGCTGGACAGGATGTTGTTCCATGAAGAAGGAGCCGTGAACAAAGGCACACACTCAATGAAAACACAGATTGACAGAAAATCCCAACTCCTCAAATTGCCGGGATCAAGCTTATGCCGAACACAGTCCAGCTCTATCTCTGCTGGAAGTAAATTAAAATGCACTGAGTGTGTACAACCTTATCTAAAAAGTGCCGAGGTAATCCTGAATCCATATCCTTGCCAGATTAGCAATCACTAAATTATTGAGGTACATGTGTACTTAATACTGAGGATGTAAGGTTGCCCTTGGAGGAGATAAATTGGTCACTTCAGGTTAAATTGGAAAGAACTTACACAATATTTCCACAGCAGGAAGTATTAAATTTTATAGCTGTTTAAATTAACAGTTATATCAGTTATGCTGTTCACCTAATATTACCATGCTGGTTTTATTGTCTGAAACGATAATTAACACTCTGTATGACTCTTGTTTTATTGAAAAATTCTAAGTTGATGAAGGATACTGCACCCTGATAATTTTGTTGTTGATTCTTTTTACCACTTCTGTCCGTCATTCTTTTTATGCATTTCTGAATTCAAAATTTTCTGAAATTGTCAGATTCCCATTCAGATATGATGGATAGAATATTAGTCCTGTGGCTTCTAACAAAGAATAAGGATAGCCAAGGTGTGCGACAAGTTAAAAAATGTTCTTCTACCGGATACAGACCTCTGATGCTTTGCCCTGAAGTGTATTAAAATTTTCAAAGTTAACACAGATGTTAGCTGTAAATTCATCCAATCATAAGGATTCCCAAAAGTTGTTGCCCAGTGCATCAAAATTTCAAATATACAGGACCACGAAAGACAGAAAAACTTAATTTACAAATTTATTTTGAATTGTTTATCAGTGAAAAAGAGGAATGTGGAAACCTCAGATTCCCCATTGAGAAAAGAAATGCTGTACAGTTGTTGTTTTTTCTTGTGAGGGAAATTACAAATTTAAATTAAACACGTATTATCACACATGCTTTTTGTTAGTCTTAAAGTGAACATATTCAATGTGTGTAAATACTTCAGGTGAAAGTTAGCGCTGCAAATACCGGTATACCAGTATTAATATATTTTGTTGATATTTTCATCCAAATCTTGGACATGGTGTTCTTTGTCAGTTTTAGTTTTACTTCTAGTTCTGGAAAGGTGGAAATTTTCTTGCAATATTTGTGTTCATTCTGTATATAGATCACTAAGTTTCATTTGGTGAGTCATTCAGTGAAGTGTACTGGTACACCATCACCATGGCAGATCTTTATATGAGGTGTACTGTCAACCTTCCTTCCCAGGATTGTGTTTCAGGCCTATTGTTTCTACCTGCCATCTTCAAACAAGATACTTTGAATGGGGTCATGGGTTTAATGTATGTTACAAAAATGCTTTAAGATAGGATGCACCATAGGGACTCACAAACATGGACAACCCGTTGTGATATAATCCAATATGGGCATCAGGCAGCATTTAGCTTCCATTTTTTCATGTCTACAGCAATTATGCAGACGCACCTTAACTGATGACATTTAAACTTGGCACAAGGACGTTATTTAATTTTGCAATTTTATCCAATATGGCCACCACATAGCCATTTCTTTCATGTCCACAGCTATTACTCAGACATCCCTTGACTGGTTCCTCTCAAAATTGGCACAAGAACATCACACTAAGATTTACTTCATGTAAAATTATTTTATGATACGATCCAATATGCAGGAGAGTTTCTCAGAATTTTGCAATGAATCTTCCTGAATCTGTACACAAATCTTAATTCATTTTCATAAATCAGTGCGGTACAAACTGCAAGACTACTTATCCACCCCTGTGCTCTGATACTGTCCATTGTTTAGCCCCCTTGGGCGAAGTCTTATGGAGACTTATAGATTAGGCTCTGTCCGTGCATCTGTCCTTGCATCCATCCATGTGTACATCCATCTGTCCAGGGAGATATCTCAGACATGCCCCAGTCAATTTCTGTCAAACATTTGCACAGGAATTATACACTCTGGCCTATAAGTGCAAGATGCGAGGTATATTGATATTCAAATATGCAGATTACATTAATGAGCATTTTTCGGTATTAAAATTCTATGCTAATGATCCTTAATTAATGTGGAATATTCATGTACCTCGGTCTTGCATTGTATACACTCTGGCATACATATACAGATAAATTTATTTTTTGATATGATCTAATATGGCTGCCAGGCAGCCATTTTGTTTCCATTTTTTGTCCCCTTGTGCTTGAGGCCCACTAGGCCAGGACATAAATATGCACGTCAAATATTTTCAACTATATGATCCAAAATCGTTGCCAGGTAGCCATTTTGTTCTGATTTTTCCATGTCCAAAGGCATTACTCACCCTTGCTGGGACCAATTTCTCGGCATAAGACAGAATATTCAGACTTTATATATATGCATATCAAATTTCTTCACAATACAATCTAAGCAGCCATTGTGTTCTGACTTTTCATACCTACTGTCATAACATATAGCCACATCTGTAACCCAACTATTACACAAATTTAGCTAAACTATAATTCCATTCATACTGGGTACTTCAACAGTGTACATGCACATCAATACAAGGTCAAGACTTGGTCAGCCATTTTCCGGATATGCTTTTACCAATTTTATCCCACTTCATGATTTCCGTCAATGGTTTCCAAATTTATTATACAAGTAGGGACTAATTCATTTACAATAACTTGTTAGACATTGTTTCATAAGACATCGCAATACACTCTTTGCCATGCTGATACAATTTTATCACACATTCATAGCCAGTACCATGCAAAGCTTGAGTTTTTGCTTCTGTTATAGTTGCATGTGGCTTTCATGAGTGAGTTTTTCTATTAGCTCCGCTGTCAGCGACGCGGAGCTTATCAAATAGGTTGATTTTCCGTCGTCGTCCGTCGTCGTCGTCGTCCGTCGTCCGTCGTCCGTCGTCGTCCGTCAACAATTGCCTTCTCCTCTGAAACCGCAAGTCCAATTGCTTTGAAATTTAATATGCAGTTCACTTAAGGTGACCTCACTTCAGTTTGTTCAAATCGTGGTGGAATTTGCATATTTGTATTTTTGGGGCATTTTTTGGTGTTTTTGGTAAAAAAATTTTCTTCTCTGAAACCGCTTGTCCGATTGCTTTTAAATTTGATATGCAGTTTGCTTAGGGTGACTTCAGTCAGATTTGTTCAAATCGTGGCGAAATTTATATTTGTATTTTTAAGGCAATTTTTGTCATTTCTGGTAAAAAAAATCTTTAAAAATCTTCTTCTTCAAAACTGCCAGTCAGATAGCTTTGATATTTGGTACATAGGTCCCTAGGGATGATCTATTTCAGATTTGTTCAAATTGTGCAGAAATATGCAAATTTGCATTTTTAAGGCAATTTTTGCCATTTTTGGTCAAAAATTTATTTCTCAAAAAGTACTGGTCTGATAGTTTTGATATTTGGTATACAGGTTTCTATCAATGAACTATGTAATATGTGTTGAATTTCTGATGAAATCTGTAATTTTGTATTTTTGGGGCAATTTTGCCATTTTTGGTCAAAAAATGTGTATTTCCAAAGTACTCATCCGATAGCTTTGAAATTTAGTATACAGGTTCCTACAGATTAACTTAATGATAGTTATTGAAATTATGATGAAATCTACAATTTTGTAATTTTGGGGCAATTTTACCAGTTTTGTTAAAAAATGTGTATTTCCAAAACTACTCATCTGATAGCTTTGAAATTTGGTGTACAGGTTCCTACAGAGGAACTAAATGATAATTACGAATTATGATGAAATCTGCAATTTTGTAATTTTGGGGCAATTTTTGCCATTTTTGGTCAAAACATGTATTTCTCAAAAAGTACTGGTCTGATAGCTTTGAAATTTGGTATACAGGTTTTACAGATGAGCTAAGTAATATATATTGAATTTCTGATGAAATCTGTAATTTTGTATTTTGGGGCAATTTTTGCCATTTTTGGTCAAAAAATGTGTATATTCAAAACTACTCATCTGATAGCTTTGAAATTTGGTATACAGGTTTCCATAGATGAACTAAATGATATTTATTGAAATAATGATGAAATCTACAATTTTGAATTTTGGGCAATTTTCCTATTTTTGGTCAAAAAATGCGTTTCTCAAAAAGTACTTGTCTATCAGCTTTGAAATTTGGTATACAGGTTTCTATAGATAAACTAAATTTGATCTTTTGAAATTATGATGAAATCTGCAATTTTTACTTTTGGGGGCGATTGTTGCCATTTTTGGTCAAAAAATTTATTCTCAAAAACTACTCATCAGATAGCTTTGGTTGACATGTTCTTAGGGATGATCCTATGTGATACACTCAAAGTATGATGAAATCTTCAATTGCATATTTTTGCAGCTTATTTTAGCCACTTTTTTCTGGCCACTGCATCGAGCTATCAAAGATTTCCACCCTTCTTCATCAACGTGTGTCAAAAATAGTTATTCTCTACATAAACACAGCGGAGCTATATCGGCCGCTAGGTCGCTTGTTCTATTAAGTCTGAATATTTTTCATGAATATCAAATGACTCAACTGTCATGGATTAATCATAGTGTGTTCAGCTTGCTATCCTTTCATTGCATGAAAACATTTTGACAGACAGTATGTTTAACTTTGAATTTAAGAGTGACATAAGATAATGAGATAATGCAAAGTCATGAATTTAAAGTTCCCCGTGCTAAATCGAGTGATTGTGTATGCTAAGATTTGCACAGTAATTGTAATGTTCTTGAGCCTGATTTGAAAATTTCTCCATTAGAATTTCATTAAAATTGAAGATATCTAGAGCCAAAATAATGTGTATGAAATACTTTGAAATGAAAAACTTTCAATTATTTTGTGCTTCAAGTGCTGTAATGTCTAAAAGCCAACACTTCTAAATCAGTATGACATGTTGAATAGACTACCAGCTATGCATTTGAGCAGATGGCCTTCAAAGCTTTACAGGGGATTTCATCCAGTCTATCAAATCAGAAATATTTGATCTACACCTTCAATGTATTTTCAATGTACTCTATCCAGTGCATATATTGATAGTAAATTAAATGTTGTTTCAGCAAATGCAATTGTTACACATGTCAATTTTACTTTCCTCATTAATGTGAATTGTCATAAAAATAGCATTTGATTTCTCAAAGCCAATGCTGTACTGAAACGAAGTCAAATGGTGTTGAGCTAAACGTTTAAAATGACTTTCAAAACATGAGATAAACATGATTTACAACAGTGCACTTAATGTCCCCAAACTTGATATACAAGTGTAATGGATGGTTTGCCATGTACATGTACCTGCTAGCATCCTCAAATGTACAAAGCATTGGCAAAGATGAAATAGTGGCAGAGCTCATACAAAACCGCACATACTGTACATGTATGTCTCTAGTACCTTCCAAGTATTGTCACAGCTCCTTTGAAGTTCTGTGTATGTAATGATAAATTTATTGGTCCCCATGGAGGAAGTCCTGACAGACTTGTAGATTTGGATGTGTCCGGCCACATATCTGTACGTTCAATTATACAGTTACCCCAGACACGTCCAGGCCTATTTCTCTCAAACGTGGTACAGGGATAATTCACTGCGGCATGCATTTGTACCCGGTACATCATTTCGTCTTTTAATTTCACCAAATACCAGTACATGTATACCCACCAGATATCTGAGGCATTCCTAGGCCCATTTCTTTCAAACTTATGTACGTTGATTTATTTTTTGATGGGACCAAATATGGCCGCCAGGTGCCCATTTTGATATATTTGTTTGTTTGTTCACTCAGATACCTCAGACAAGCAGAGCCAATCTAAGGTTAACATTGTAGCTTACACTTGTGTGTTGATTTATTTTTTGACACGATCAAATATGTCCGCCAGGTGGCTATTTTGTTACATTTTTTGTCTGTTCATGTATCTCAGACATCCCTGAGGGGACTTCATTCAAACTTGGCAAAAAATATAATAGGGCCATTGACATTCCAAATTTCTATCAGGTTTATTGCAAACACACATTTTGTTTGGCTTCAGCAAACCACCATTGAAATGAAAATACAGCACCTATATACATACTAGACAATTTATATGCATATTTTGGAAAATGAAGAGCTCTACTTTTTCAAGCCTGCATGATAATATCTCTCAGAAAATATTTTTTTCCAAAATACCAACAGCTTTGCCACCTTGACACTACCATGGTACAACCACAATCTTACTGTGTGGGAACTATGTCATCAATGATAACTTGTAGCATTGTAGCTCATAAACCAAGCCAAACCTTGAAGGAATCTGACACTAACATTTTATAACCACCTTTCATTTCTGCCTTAAACCTTGAAGATAATGTCTAGTCAGCCATTATCACAGGTAGGCTTGCAAATCTTCAAGATTTTATTGCAACTTTGTCTTGATTAAGATGTAATAAAAGTCCATAAGTCATCCATCTAACCCTTCAGTGCGGAATCAGTAATGTGTTACATAAATACATTATTGATGTGTTGCAATATAAAGACTTAACTTTCTATTGGGCTGTTTTAATGGAGTTGCCAATGTTTAATGACAGAGTTCAGTGGTTCCACAAAGCTAGTAAATGTCAATAAATTCCGTCTAGCAATAAAGATTTTGAGTGTGAGTACTCTTTTGACATACAGCCAACATGACAGCTGCTGATTTGATTGAGGGAACAGTACAATCCATCTAAATTTACTCTATAATGAGTTTTGTTCGAGTTTTATTAAATCTTATGGGCAGGATAAAGGGTTGAATGAACAACTTTCGGTTCAGTCCCGTCCAAGTAGGAAAAAAAATGCCAGATGAAAGACGCACTTTTCCCCTTCTGCAAAGACCCTCTGGGTATAAGTCACCTTGTTAACAGCGGTGATTTGTGAAGCGGTCTTCTTGAATCAACATAGCTCTAGGCATTTGTATTCCTACTGTACTTGTCGTTCTTTGAATGTGCCGGGTCATAAACCATTGGGACGTGAATATCCTCGTAGGAAGGCAGTAACGCACAGTTGCTGTGCCTGGCAGAGATGTGAGTCTGCCTGGTAAATGTCCCAATGTGTTGACAGTTCTGATTGCACTGCATCAAAGCAAATCTGCACATCAGCAAGAGAGGCATTCCTGAGAAATGTTGAGGAAAACTGAAAATACCATTTGCAATCACGTGGACTCATCCCATCTCTTTGTTTTCCTCGTCTGACAAAGGCTTCATCTTGCAACACCTGTGAAATCCACAGATGTAGTATATGATATTACGGTAGGTTTTCCTAGGCCGAAACACTCCTTGTTGTATGCAGACTGTCTGACATTTTTGTAATTTTCATTTTTATGATGGACACATCTCAAACTGTGGTATCCCACAAATATTGCTCTGATACAGGTAGCTCTGCATGAGTTAAATCTCTCATTTCGTCTCCCTTACCTTGGAATAGTAAATTCCTCATCCTGAACTTTGGATTTTCCTATGAATGATTAAATGAATAATTAAATAATACATAGAGGAATAAGGATATCATGATTGCACTTTTTTGTAGATGACACTCATGTAAGCACCTATACTGTAGTAAGCAAATGACCTACTGACGATTATTATATGAGTCTATTTCAGCTTCATCATGTTACTGCACAATACAGATAACAATAATTTGACAGATTACTGTAACGAAATTCCAGTACCCTCAGATAATTCAGCCAGTATTTTCTTGCTACCAAAACCTTAGGTATATCCCATGAAACCACTCTATATCTATTGTACTGATTACTCACTCCTTTGTGAATGCCGGTTTCCTCTAATGAATCTCTTCAGAGGAAAGACATTGGTAATTAGTTAAAATAACTATGTGGTACAGAAGGTGAGATAAGCTAAAGGTCTGCCCAATCTGTAGAAAATTGGTGGAAAGACTAGTATGATTATCAGAGAGGGAAATTACTGTAGGCTATGATAACCTGCAGCGGAAATTACAGGGAAGTATCTACACCGACATGCATGTAGTATAATTACAGACAAACCACACTTCACAGGGGAAGTAACAAGTTATAATATACCTGTACGTACCCTGTATGCCTGCAAGAATAGGTGTACTTGTGTTCCATACTGTTGACAAAACTATAGGTGTGTACTTCTTACTCAATGGTGTGTTTTCTGTGGTAAGCAGTAAAGAAAAACAGTTAAATATGATTCACAAAAATTTATGATTTTCTTTGCAGTTTAAACCAGGTGATCACAAAAATTCAAAAATGTTTCTCTTTGCTGCCCTTCAGTGTCACTGTTAACAGAGATATTGGTATACAGGGTTCGAAATAATACTTGTCTGCCTGTCCCAGACAGATGCTTTGAGGCCAATGAAAACATAGGTACAGTAACTGTAAACAGTTTTTACTGACTTTAGGTAGAACACGCCTCGGGGACAGATATTCAGACTCTCAAACTTTTACAATTCTTTTCTAATCTACCACTTGTGGGGTTCATTTTAAAGCTCTTGGTGGTAAGAAAACATCGTCTTAGTTTTCCAAAAATGAAAAATTTTCTTTTTTTTCATAGAGTTAACACAAGGATGGTGGCCATTTTGAATTTTTAAGTATAGGTAAATCTTGGGTCATTTGTATCTCTAGTACCAAAATTTGGCTAGTGACCCTGGAATTTTAGTTTTGATTTTGAAAGAGAATGGAAAGTTTTAAATCTTTCACTTTTGAGGTGCATACCGGTACTACCTTAAAGTTTAACTAACTATACGATCCCATGCCAAGTAGTTGAAAATAAATGTAGGTACATTTACTGACTTAGTAGGGGGGTGGGGAGTGACAGGCTGGGCAAGATTAGTGTATATGCATGCAAGTATACAGAAACCCACATGTATATGTACCGGTATACACATATATGTATCTGTACATCGGTGCATACATACTAACTATGCACTACCTATGTCTGTTACTATTCACAGCATGAGTATGACCTGTACATGGGTTCCCTATTGGACAGCCAGTCAGCTCAGTCTAGCCAAGTACTATACCAACAGGTGCAGAATCTAACCACCAGTGGTACGGCAGCTGCAAAAGACGTTGTGGAAGAAAGGCAACGAGTCAAGGACCTAGAGATGGATGCCAAACAATTGCTCAATAAGAATGAAAGGTAAGCTCACTGATTTAAACCGTTTTCAATGTATTATTTAACTCATCGTGAAAGTGGACATTGGATGAACAGATTTCAAAGCTCTACCTAAATGTTGTATGTGATGTAATAATCAGATGTTACACGTAACCTTTCTGGTACTGTAATAATTAATGCAATGTACCAGTACTTACATGCATTAGGGCAAAACTTTGATCTACCGGTAGATCATTACAAGCATTTCCGAACCCTTTGTCATCAATCCTTGTATCAGTCTCTAGCCATTTTGCAAATAATCACCCACCTTCAAGACTTAACATTGAAGTAAGTCAGCTGTATTCCTATTACAAGTGTCAAAGTGCTACCCAGTGCAGCTACATGTATACCAGTGACAAGTACCATTGAGAAACTTTTTCATGAAGAATTTAGATCAGCTATTCTATTACTCAACTTGTGGTGTGATCAATACAGAGTTGACAACAAACGTCTTTGAAGGCATTTTGCATTTAACCTTTCAATTTCAAATTTTCAGTTTTATGTCTCTGATATCATATCGATGTTGTCAGTTTCCTTGAGGGCATGGACTGTATTCTGTAGCCTACTAGCACTACAGTATTAAAAGTAAATGAAAGAATCTAAACAATGAATGTAATTGTATTTTAAACAGAAAATCAATCACTGATTACCAGGGTCATTAAATTGCGGCCAGGCCTTGAAAATGAACTTATTACACAGGCCAGTCTCTGAGTTCAGTCAAAGCCTTGTAGCTTTCAGCATTGTTGTCATAGAGATAGGAACATATCATAAGGATGTGATTGAATCCAGAAGAGAAGTTCAATCCTTGACTATGGGTGTCAATAAAATCAGGGCCAGCCAGGCCTTGGAAATGAAAGTTGGACAGATTTGCAGCCTCAGAGGAATTTACTCAAACTGTGATGATGGTTTTACCATGACTAAGTGAGATACATGTAGGAATACCTTCAGGACTGTGATTGACTCCTAAACAGAAGTTCAAGGATTGACTGCCAGAGGGTCAATAAAATCAGGTCTTTCTAGGCCTTGGAAATGAACGTCAAACAAGGAGCATCCTTTGCCAATTTATTCAAAATACCGATATGATGATGGTTTCACACAATTCTCAAGGTGGCTGCAGTTAAAGTACATGTGGGAATAGAATGTAGGAATATGATTGAATCCAGAACAAAAGTTCAACAACTGATTGCCAGGGGGTCAACAAAATGAAGTTAGGCTAAAGAATTGAACTTTAATTTTGGCAACCTTCATGGAGTCTTTTCAAAATGTGAATGACTGTGTCACAATAATTTGTTACAAAAGACAAGGAATCAAATATAAGAAATGTCAAATCCCAAACAGAAGACCAATTACATATTGCAATGGTCAGCACTGGTACAATCAAACTGAGCTTTGTAAATTAACTTTCACAGAGAAGCTTCTCAAAAATATATCTCACAATGACAATTGACATGTGACAATTGAAAGTACCGGTATCTTTCAGTGTTGGTTATGGAGAGTTATCATAGTATAGTGTATTGGCTTTGCATTTTGCATGTTTAAACCGTAATGTTTATTACTTGGCATAGAAAATAGTTGGGTTGTAATTCTGTATCATAGCTGGTACTGGAATACATGTAGTTAGGATTGACTTGAACAGACCTCAAAATGCCAAACTAAAGACAACTAAACCTGTTCACCAGTCCACAATGCCCTATAAAAGGATAACCAATTCAAGTACTATTGATGACAATGGTTTGGTTCAAACATTGGTGATGAAAGAGTAACTGAGTTGTTATCAACTTATCACAAAGTAACGACTCAGAGACAGGGGTTTAGCCAAAATCCAGTGGCTATGGCATATCCAGGCGTGGGAGAGAGTTTCCCATGAAGCCAGTCACAGATTTGAATGAGCCACAATCATCCATTATATTACCATGCCCTGTCCATTGCGTTTTAATTGGTCAAGCTGAACCACGTGACTGCCCACAAATACACAGTAATGGTTTGTTTTCATGCCCGTGAATATGAGAAACACATTTAACTTTACAGCTAAAACGAAAATTGTGATTTGTACAAAGATCATAATCAACCACAAATAAAATGAAGTATTTGTGGGCCAAGTTTAGATGCTTTTTTCAAAAAATCTCCGGATTTGCAAAATTTTTGCAACACGCACACTACTCACTGACAGGTTCTGGGGCCCCGTTGTCGTTCGCACGGGAAATTTTTGTAAATTTTGACGGTTTTTTAGGGTTCGTTGATAATATAATTGAAATAACAGACTCCGCGCTGACCATTAACGTTTATTCATGGGCGCGGGCTAGAGGAAAGGCAAATTAACGGGCTCGGCAACACTCGCCTGTTAACTTTTGACTTTCCTCTCGACTTTGTCCATAAATAAACGTTAATGGTCAGCGCGTCGTCCGTTATTTCTATATTATATTACCATGCCCTGCCCAGTCGCATTTTGATTGGTCGAGCTGAACCACGTGACTGACCACAAATACACAATAATGGTTTGTTTACATGCCCGTGAATATGAATAATAAGATTAACAACTCAAAGTATCGTATCTTTACAGCTCAAACGTAAATCTTAGTCAATCACAAAATAAAATGGAGAACTTGTGGGCCAATTTGAGATACTTTTTTCTGGGCCCAGTTGTCGTTCGCTCCGAAAATTTTCGCAAATTTTGACGGTGTTCTCTGGTTCGATGATAATATAATGGAAATAACAGACTCCGCTCTGACCATTAGCATTTATTTGTGGGCGCGGGCTCGAGGAAAGCCAAAATTAATGGGCTTGGAAGCCTCGCCCGTTAATTTTTGGCTTTCCTCTCGCCCTTGCCCACAAATAAACGTTAATGGTCAGCGCGTCGCCCGTTATTTCTATAATATTGTCTGCCTAGCAGAGTAGAAAACCATTGTTACAGTTGTGTACTGTGGTTACAGGCACAGCTGTACAAGTTGTAGACTACCGGCAATATCCTCTGCAATCACACAACTTCTTTATCAGTGAGTGAGTTGCCATGCAAAAAGAGAAATAGACAGAAATGCCTTCAGTTGCACTGGAGCCAGAACAGCAGGTGGAATTACTTTGAAGTGAAAAATCTGTCAGAATTTCATATCCGCTTCACGCCAGATATATTCGCAGTAAGCTCTCTGTAAATATTAAAGGTCAGTGTATCAGCAACAATGGAACCCTATCTGTAGGTAGTGAGGGAGTGACTGCCAAATATCCACTGTGATTCACCTTAGTTGGAAAAAACTCAATGTCTTCCAGGAAATTTAAGGAGTTGGATATTAATTTTCACACTAGAGTTGAAATCTTTGGCACTAGCCTCAGGCAAATGAGATTATTTCCTTAATGTTGAGTTATGTATTTTGATTTATTTGCACAGAAGCTAAAGTATACCTTTTTTGGCAGGAAAGGACTATGAAATATAATCAGAATGTCCTTCAGGAAAATTTAATTTGCTCCAAAACTCCAAATGAGAGTGAATTTTGAGTAACAGTTTAAGACACTGAATAATGGTTGTGTAACAATCTTTAAATAATTTTACATGTCCCAGGTAGTTCTGCTACAATGATTCAAAAGTCACGGCAACATTTATGCATGATTGTAAAGAGCCGGTAGCTATAACTTTTCACCACACTTTGTTATGCTACCTATATGTATGATGAACTGTTTTGCTTACATTTTAATTCTAGTCCTGACCAGAATTTTTTCTGCAATGACAAAGCACTTAAGGTAGAACGCACCTCGGGGACAGAAATTCGGGCCTTCAAATTTTATCAATTTTCTTCTGACCTACCACTTGTGGGGGCTCATTTTGAAGCTCTTGGCAAAAGAAAAGTTTTCATGGTCTTAGTTTTTCGAAAATCGAAAATTTTATTTTTTCCCATAGAGTTAACACAGGGATGGCGGCCATTTTGGATTTCAAATATCGAGAAATCGCAAGTTATCTGTCTCTCTAGTACCAAAGTTTGCACGGTGACCCCTGATTTTTATTCTTGCTTTGGTAAGAGAATGGTTGAAAGTTTCACTGAGGAAAGTTTGAGCAAAAGTTTAAGTCTTTCACTTTCGAGGTGCATATTACCTTAACACATGAATATGCTGAGTTGACAAGCTGAATACTGTGTATCTCAACTTGCTTTTGGTAGTAAAGCAAGAAACTGTAGTTGAAGCAAGAAACTGTAGTTGACTTTAAAAACAAAAATGGTGAAAACAATTGTCAAAAGTTACAATCAAATGAAAGTAAAATATTGTACCGGTAGTATTGGAAGATTACAAAATTTTGTACACATTTGGTTATGCTATACATGTGTAGGATAAGAAAAATTGTACAAGTAATTATTACTTGTAATTAATTTTTATACAACATTGTTTTGCACACATTTTTCTCATGTTCATACAATTGGCTATTATTTGAAACAATATAATTTCTTTCTGTGCATCCAGTTTGAGAAATGAACTAACACAGGAAAAGATTGCCCTAGCCAATGATCCACCTCCTGACAACAAACCCAAGAAGACCATCACCAGATACCATGACGACAAACCCAAAGATGTCACAGAGCAGATCGCAGAGCTGCACTATGCCATCCTGGAGCAGGCTGAAATCCTGCAAGAGTTGCGCGAGGAACTGAAGGAGAATTATGTGCCCAATTCAGTGTGTCAACATCTTGAACAGTGCGTCAAGGAAACAGAGGTGGAAGTACAGAGAGTGCTGAGTACAAATGACTACCTTGAAAGAACAATTGAGGTAAGATATACAGCTTGATTGTAACATCTTGTATCAATGCAAATATTGGATAGAATGCACTGATTGCAAGGTAAAAATTTTGGGTTAGACTGGATAATGCAGTGCAGAGTTAGATGTAAAGTACTGGTATAATTCAACACTAGCCTAGGAGGTAAATTTGTAATTATTCATAATGAAAAGCACCCCCAGACAAGCACTGACTGAAACCATGTGAAACATAGGCCAAGCGTTCGTTAGGTTTAGGGAATTTAAAGGTATACAGTTACCTGTAATCTAAATATGCACATATATGATGAAAGGGGCGTTCCTTGGTGTTCATTATGCCCATGCGAGGGCGCTGTTTTTAAAAAGCGGCCACCTGCATAACATTTTTGATTGGTGAGATATTCTCTTTATGGTAACTGTTGCAAAATTGGAACAGGTGACAGTATACCTTTAACACCGTCATTTCAAAGAAATGTGTGCATTCAACAGCAAAAGGACAAAACATTAGAAAAGTAGGGCATGCATATCTAAATATGAAACAAAAGTAATTGTAGAAAATTAAAGAAAGTGAGTCAGCAAATAAAATTCCTGATTTTCACTAATCAAGACAGTGAAACTTCATTTACACCATAAGCTTCAAAATGAGCCCCCACAGGTGGTAGCTCAAAAGAAAATAGTAAAAGATTGAGACTGAATATCTGTACCTGACGTGCATTCTGCTTTAAAATAATTAAGGGAGAAATTCACAACACAAGAAAATATAAAATTTGCGTTGAGGTACTCTCACAAGAGGTACACATTCAATGTATTAACTAAACAAAAAAAATGATTGATCGCAATGTGTGGGTGAATGGGAATCGCTTCTGCCTTTCCACTTCCAGTGATCTTTACCGAATGCTTTCCAGTCCTTTGTTGAAGGCAGGTCATTTCTCAGCATTTCACCGTCACAGCACAACAAGTTTGACACTAGTCTCTGCAGAAGGAGAACATAGCTGATTAAATGTCAGCCTGGTGGGATGGGATTTCCTGTATATGGTATTAAATCAGATCAGAATTTCCTAGTCTTGTCTTGCGTATTGTACAGCTGCTCCTTTTTTCTTTATTTTGTTCATTAAAAATTGTATGGATGTTTTAAGATAGTGCATCATACCACAGTCCCTCTATAGAGGGACTGTGGTCATACATACATGTAGGTTTAGTTGATTCTAGCTATTTAAAAATTTCACTTTGACGTAGAGGCTGTCAACCAAAATACACCAAGCTTTATTATACCAGTATGTGTGTTGGTGGTAAGAGACACTGATACAACTTTGTCATGTCGAATTCAGATCTCAAAATGCAGTCATGCATGTTTAACCCAATCCAGTCGTGATCTTTGAATAAAATGTATCTGCTCTGAAGCAACAGTGTATTACTCTGTCAGTGTCATACTGGTAGTTCTATCTTCAAAGTCAATCCGCCATTTGAATCAAAACTACTCTATTATGTCATTTCTCACTGTGATTTCATGTAGCAGTTTTACATTTTGGCTGTGAAATTTTAGTCAGAGTTCTCTGAAAAGTTTTTCACATGGATCATTGTGATCAATTGAAGGCAAACCTAAGTCCAGCGACATTGACCGTTTATCCCCTCCAAAATCACCCTTGAATAAAATGCAGCTCAAATTTGCAACATAATTGCACGCGCCAACGACTACGGAGCGACGAAAAGAGACTATTGAAGTAGACGACATTTATGGAAATGAGCTCGGAATTCCATGGGCGCGAAAGGGCTCATGG
This sequence comes from Ptychodera flava, assembly GCF_041260155.1. Classification (NCBI taxonomy): domain Eukaryota; kingdom Metazoa; phylum Hemichordata; class Enteropneusta; family Ptychoderidae; genus Ptychodera; species Ptychodera flava. The sequence goes on from NC_091937.1 coordinate 35,922,167, forward strand.
GAGGAGCGTGCGTGACGTCATCGGCGATACAGACGATTGTAGCTTGCAGCTGAAGGAGTTCTGTAAACAGTTCAGCGCGTTTGTAAGACGACTATGGAGAGTTCGGACAGCGATATTTCTGACATCGAGTATTAATTTTCCCCGACTGAAATCAAACCATACTAATTTGAACCAAGATATCATGAAAGCATCTCCACACATCGTTCATATTTGGTTGTTTGCGTTTTGTGTATGATTCCACGAAGGGAGTCACTGTGCTTGTACAGACCCCGAACTGAATTGGAGACACTGAGTGACCCTGCGATCCTTCAACGCTACGTTTCTAAAACATAGTTTTTCTTTACCAGTCGCTTAAAATTAATTTTTGGTTCGTGAATGATACGGAAGGATTGACTGATTGTATGTGTTACCATAGACCCTCGAGGGTCTATGGTGTTACCATGTAAGTCGAGCTTGGCCAGATCTTTAAGGTTGCGAAATCTCCGATATGTATCGGAAAAATATTTATTCGACAAATCTATAGTGTCGTCTATTTTTCGAAGTTCGTTTCGAACTTAGGAAGTCGGGCTTACTCAGATCTACAAAGTGATGAAATCTCCGATATAGTGGATATTTGCCAGCTATTTAAAAAAGACAGTATCGTCTATTGTTGTAAAGAATGTATTTCATACAAGACCAGCCAAAACTCCCGATGATGTCCGATATGTCCTCTGTTCAAGTCCCGATCGATCGCCAAGTAAAAATGTATTACCTTGAATGTAATTCGTGCCAGGCCCTCCCAAACTCACGGTGATATCCGATCGGCCCTCTCGACGAAGTCCCGATAGTAGTGTATGAAAGTTCGTGTGGACATTTAATGAACAAATGCTTTGCATGTAAAACATGTATTTCGTGCATGAATAAATCTAATAATGTAAAACATACAGTATTCTTGACTACCGGCCATGGATGCTATTTTTGAACTTATAGTCGGACAGAGGTAGTCGGATCTGTTAGGTGGTGAAATCTCCGATATACATCGGACATTTACCCTCAATTTGACAATGTATCGTCTAGTATCAGAGTTAAAGTCCTAAGTCGCCGATATTTATCGGATAAATATCTTATTTCGCAGACCCGGCGTGCCGACACCACACAGTGCAAGTAAATCTAGTGACAGTTTTCGGACAGGGTAGTGAATTTCGCTCAAAGCCGTTTCATAAATGACGAGCACTGCGAAATCTTATTACCATATCCTTCGAAACTTTATTGCGCTTATCCTCAAACTGTTAACAGGACGGAAGTGTTATTTAGGGGGTCAAAGTTGCCAAATTGTTGACCCCATGTTGAGTGCGTAGTAATTGGACTGCTATCGCAGTAATCGGACGTCGTATTTCGAATGTGATTATAGGGGCTAAATATTGATATTTTGAAACTTCAAACCCCCGATTTTCAATTTCGATGTGTTTAGAAAACTGTTTGTAAAAATATGTGATAAATTAGTTACATCTAATCCATGGACGACGCAACTATAAGCTTATTTCGACGTGTATGGCGCTTAAATATCGGACATGGGCTGTCTCTGTGTGTTGCGTTAGACACCTTGTATCGAACGGTGTGGCTAAGTTTGTAGCCCGAAATAGCTTCTACCGAAAAAATATCCGAAACGGGACACAGCGTCACTTGACTTAATATGCTGTCACATGACTTGTAAAACACTATCAATACAGAGCGAAGTGAGTACAACGAACAGCATGTCATTAAATGTCCGAAAACCGAGGTCGTCCGAAAACAGCCACACTGAATCGTCTGCATTAGCCTAGGAGTCCTGTGCAATTGATATTTATCGGGTAAATATAATATCGGCGATTTGTCAGACCAGCCGTGCCGAGACACAATAGGCAAGAAGTCATTCCAGTATCTTGTAATATCAATATTACCAGATATAGTCCCGAAATTGCCTATATTTATTGGGTATATATCGGCGATTTCGCAGACCCGGGCTGTCGAGATAAGAGACGCTTTGTGTAGTTTCCGTCTTCGGATTTTAGAGTCCCGAAATCGCCATATTTATCTGGTTAAAACCGGCTATAGTAGGCTGACTCAGCATGTCAAGATACGAACCGCATTGTGTAGTATAGTCTTGTATCGGTATCAGAATCCCGAAATCCCTTATAAAACAATCATCATGAAAGAAGTAGAACATAACTTTTTATCTTTTAAAGATTTTAAAACTCGCCCGACTTTCTTTTAGCCACTGTCTTCGAAAAAGCTGTTCTGTGGGACGACGATAAAAGCTGACTCAGTTTGTTCTTCCTTGAGTGATTTTTGCACTCAAGTGAACAACAGTTAATCATTTTTTATGCTACTGAGCATTTAAGAGTCGTAACGTGCAGAACTGCACTGCTGCAGTCATAGACTCCAATGCTTTGGTAAGCTGTTACACACGTTCGTGTATCGCCGATGACGTCACGCACGCTCCTCCCATGAGCCCTTTCGCGCCCATGGAATTCCGAGCTCATTTCCATAAATGTCGTCTACTTCAATGTCCCTTTTCGTCGCTCCGTAGTCGTCGGCGCGTGCAATTATGTTGCAAATTTGAGCTGCATTTTTATTCAAGGGGGACTTTTGGAAGGGATAAATGGTCAATGTCGCTGGACTTAGGTTCCCTTTAAAGTTGGCAGTTGGGTGAAAGGGTTAAGCAAGTTCATTGGCAGTGTCCAGCAAGTGTACATGTTTCTGTAAGTCTTTCTCTGTTTCAGAAGAAAAACATTTTTACTTGATAATGCTTTTGAAAGTAATTTTGGTGGGTTTTGTCACCACCATATATTTGATTAATTTTCTTACAGATATAACTTGTGCAAATCTGTTCAAGGTCCACTTGCTGTAACTTTTGATACACTTTCCATTATTTTTTTATTTGTAAAAGGTAGTTTCTTGTTTTATCTCCAAAATCATTCAGAAATTTTCTTCAGATATTCAAATACGTCCCGTGTTCATCATTATTTTCTTATTGACGAAATAGCCACACTTATTATCTTCAATAACCACACTTATTGTCTTCATTATCGTAAATAACCAAGCGGAGCTATATCGTCCCTTGTTTGATACTATACATGTACATCATGCATGCAGTACTTATGAATATTCATATAAACTGACATTGCGCAGAAACATAAAGCTGCATGGTGGTGAAGCATTGATTTCTATGCAAATACCGGTACAGAGCCATAGAGCTTAAATCACAAGGCATAGGGTCTATGTAGTGTTTGACTGGAAGGAGAACTCCACTACGGTAATGCGAGCCTGCCTGCCTGACCAATTTGGGTGGCAAACAGAAGACTTTTAATCCCCCAAGGTGTTAATGATCCATTGTTACGTTTATCTTATCCAGCTGGTGCTATTATAGGAACTTCAGGTCTGAAAAGACTCGCTCAAGATGATCTGTCTGATAATCCCTGATAACCAAGTAGGGAAGTGGGGTATTCCTAAGTTATTGGAGCGTTCCCGTAATGCCAATTTCGAAATTTCCAAAGAATTTAACTCCACTCTGGCTGGGTCAAATTTTCTGAAATTTTCACATTATGTTCTTTAAATGCTATTTAACAAAACGACTATTTTGTTTGGCAATAAAGTTCTTACATTTTGAATAAGAGGCATTTTAATTTTGCTAATCATGATTTTAATCAGTTTTTTTGAGTGTCAGTCTTTAAACCCTTGCCATTTTAGAATGAGGATAGATAATGCCAAATAAAATAGTCGTTTTTTTCTACACATACTCTTCTTTCAAGTGAAATATTACATTTCAGAAAATAACGTCAAGTTTTTTACTTAATTTTTATCATTAATACCAAAATTAGGTTTTTTACCCCAAATATACACCCACTTCATCCTTTGAGTAAACTACTGCTAACATACTAAACTTTAGAGTCTCTGCTTTTTGAAAATATATAGTATGAGGGGGTTTCCTTGTCATCTTTGATGAGAAATATTGCTTTGAAAAAAATTGTGTTGGCAACATGCAGCTCCACCTTGGATTTGTGATTATAATCATTTCCATGCAGTTTGAAGCCTTGTACATAGATATCAATAATTATAGAATATGCATGTATCTTTGACAAAGCTTTGCTAATAATTGATACATTCTAATTAATACTTGATGATTATTTGGGGTATGTTGAGATGAAGGATTAATTAATAATCACCATATAATGATGTCTTTATCCACAGACCTGATGTAGCAGTATTAGGCATAAGGATTAGTTTTGCTACTCGAATGACGCAAAATCCTGGATTAGTTTTTTGACAGAAATGATTTCTTCTTTGCAGTAGTTTAATCCTGATGATGTATGCTTGCTGTCATCTTATAGATATTTCATGATCGGAAGATGATTTTCCCTTGAGTTTTTGGAGAGAACATGTATAAATGCAAGCATACATTGCTGTTTAGGTCGTATCAGGATTTCATATGCATACCTTAATTACTTAGGTGATTGTATAATATCTAATAATCCATGGCCATAACTGTGGAAGTTTCTGTATCTGATTTCATTCTTTCTCATAAACTCACAAAGCAGAGTACAAATTTCTGCTAATTTTAGAATGGCCCTTGGGGACTGATATTCAGACCCCTGAATTGTTAGAAATCTTTTCTGATCTACCTCTTAGCGTTCATTTTAAAGCTTTTGGAGTAAGAAATATTTTCACATTTCAAAAATGTTTTTTTTTTCCCCAAAAGAGTCAACACAGGGATAGCAATAGTTTGAATTCAATACATTGGTAAATATTAGGTTATTTTTTTCTCTATTACCAAATTTTCAATGTGACTTCCCATTTTTATTCTTGATTTAGTAAGAAAAGGTGAGTTTGAGCAAAAGTTTAAGTCTTTCACTTTCGAGGGGCTTGCAACCTTGTATGGTATGACTGTGCAAAACTTGTGTCTGTAGAAAGAGATTATAAATGACATATGTTTCTGTCGCCCTTCTGTTTCAGCAACTTGAGAATGAACTGGAGAGGTTGCTGGACAAGTCAGGTGCCGAGGAAAGTGATAAAAGGTATGTATGTAGTTTTGGTATTTGTTCTAAAATCACCAAAGACTGTGTTGTCAGCTTATTCCTGATTTCTTCCTGTCCACTTCCAGTAACTGTGGTATCTGCTGTATTTACACATCGATACCACAGATGTGTTTACAGGGTGATTTTAAAAAATACTGGTACTGATAATTCCATGGTCCACTGCAAGGGGGAAATCACTCATTTTACCGGTAGGTCAGGAATACATAAAAGTACTGTAATTTATGATTTATCACTCTCATATAGCATTGCAAGGTTCTGTGCATACTATATATCTTAATTTACTTCAATGCTTCATTTTAAGATGATGTTGCACATAACACAATGTAATTTGCTCAATATTACTTTTTTGCAAAGATTTGTACAATTTCCATTAATTTGTCTACCCAGGATTAAAATATTGGTTTGGTTCACCTGTTAGCATGACAAGTAGCCTTAATTTGGGTGAGAAAAAGTTTAAATTTGTGTAAATTTATGTAAATCACTTAATTTTCTTGCTTCTTTTTTCTCCCATTTTCAACATTTCAAAAAAATTTAACTTAAAAACTCTCACTCGGTCAAATTTTGTGAAAATTTCCACAATACCGATATGTTCTACTGTACCACTGAGTACTAACATAGTCATCCGAGTATAAGTCCCTAGATCAGCAACATAAAGTACTACAAACACTAATTAAGGCAAGACACGGTTTATATTTTTCCATCAGTTAAAGTTGAAATCGAGAAAGATGAACTTACAAGGTCCTGGTAAAAGTTATTCAACCTTAAAAGATGACTACACCAAGCAATATTTGTGCAGTCATTTTTACAGCATAACAGTATATCCACCGCTTTCAGCAAATATAGCCCATTTCAACATAGGGAAATGAATTCTAGGAACAAATGCCCCAAAAGAACAAGAAACTTGTCAAATTATTTTTTATGAAAATATTGAACTTTACAATTGATTATTGAAATTCAGAAGTTAAAATTGCATCATCTTTGATGCTGTTTATCTGACATGTGTTTGTCTGAAGGCAAAACATACTAATAACCTTTGTATAGTTACTATAAATCTTGCACACTTAAACTGATGTCTATTACAAATCTCCCTGCATGTGTAACCGTAGACCTAGACTTGCTCAAAGTCTGTGGGTGCATAAACATCACAACAGAGTAAATTGAAGGAATAAATTTCAGCATTGCGAGGTGATCGCAACATTGAAGCAGTATAGCAGACTGCCGCGTAGATTATAGTGTGAAAGCGATGGCTTGGCCAGCCAGTAACAACTGCATACACAGTCTAACGTAGACACTAGGGTATGTGGTTTAACAGTGTGGTCATTAAAAATAACAAGCAATCAGAGTCAATTTATTTCAGTATCAGCTGACCATGGGAAATGTGTAAATCCTTGACTAGTAATTGCTTGTCTGTATTTCAGCTTATGCAGGAAATTTTCACTTTAAGGTGTAGGATGCGCCTCAGGGTTAGATATTTAGACTCAAGCAGTACCGCTTCTTTTCTGGTCTACCACTTGTTGGGGGTTCATTTTGAAACCTTGGAGTTAGAAAAACTTTCACCGTCTTAGTTTTTTGAAAATAGAGAGTTTGATTTTTCTCCATACATGTAGAGTGAACACGGGGATGGCAGCCATTTTGAATTTCAAAATATATGCAAATCTTGAGTAATTTGTTTCTCTAGCACCAAAATTTGCATGGCGACCCCTGATTTTTATTCTTGATTTTGAAAGAGGATGGTTGATAGATTCCTTGTCTTTCACTTTTGAGGCACATACTACCTTAATCCTGTTGTTCCAGATGTAGATTACATGTACAATATAACATACAGAGTACAAGCACAATGTCTTTTCACCCCTTAGTTAACTAATTGGCCTCCACAGTTTCCCCCAAACCTATTGTTGTCAAATGTAATGTGAGAATACAGGTATAAGGATCACCTGCGCTGCCTCTCATTACATACTTACTGTGATGGAAAATTGCAAAACAGTGTTTGTAAATTTACTCCTAGTCAGGGTTTTTGCTTTGCTTTAAAGGTCTTATCAGTAATTGATGAGGACTCTCACGTTGCTTCAGAAAATTAAAGTAGCCACGATTGAATCGATCTGGAAACTTCGTAACCCAACCTTGCTCTCACACCTCCTTTATTAAAAAAACTCTGAAAGACACAATCTTGTTCATTTGTAAGAAATGTAGTGAATAATCTTAAAAAGTATTATTTTGTAAGGTGTTAACGTACCAAAAAAGTAGTATCACTTCAAAATTACTTTCTATTCATTTCATATTCAGCAATTCCAGTCTTTCTTGTATGATACAATACAATATGTATGTGTGAAGATGAGTACACCATTGAAAGTTTGCCTGATTCTTTCATCTCCTTTGACTTCACTGTAGTTAAGTACTTCACGCCTCGAAATTGAAAGACCTCTTGCTTTAACTTTCCTCAATGAAACTTTTAACCATTCCTTTCCAAAATCAAGAATTAAAATTTTGTCAAATTGCAAAATTTGTTACTATAGAGACAAATGATGCAATGTTTATCGACTATCAAAATTCAGAATGGCTGCCATCCCTGACTTAACTTTTTCGAGGAAAAAAAAAGAATTTTGGGTTTTCAAAATCTAAGCCCGAGAAAAACTTTATTTACTCCATGAGCTTCAAAATGAGTCCCACCAAGTGGAGGACCAAAATTGATTTGTAAACCTTTGAGAGTCTGAATACCTGTCCCAGAGATGCATTCTACCTTAATCAGGCACATTTCAGATTGTGAGAATGTCCCGGTAATGTGTTGTGGCGTTATAACAATCTGTACTTGCTTTATCTATATCATGACTGACTGAGACTGTACATGCTTGTTTTCACAGGTTATTGCTGAAGAAACTGAATTTACTGTCTGACAGTGCCACAGAAACAGAAGTATCTGACTCTACAAGTGTTACCGAGTCTGCTAGGGATGGACAATAGTGTGTGGTACATATGGCTGTTAGGAATGGACAATAGTGTGTGCTATATGAGAAAAGATCATCACGACAGGAATATTCAGAACTGGTATTCTACCCTGTTTGGAACTTTTAAAATTTACAGAGTGACAGCTAAGCAGGGATTTATCACAGTGTTTCAAACTCAACACTGTATTGGACTGAATTGGACCCCAACAAATTGCAGTGTCCGTGTATTGTACACCCTTGTACCCCTCAGTTACCGGTGCACAGGTCCAACCACATGGCACTAACATTGGGAAGGATGAACCAAAACAGGTGTTTTAGGGGTCAGATATACATGTACTGGTATATGCATATGTATATTCCATGGATGAGAATGACAAACAAATGCTGTATGTGATGAGCTGCTGTGATAACACTTTCCTACCTGGCCTGTGGTATCAATAGAATTGATGAGTGGCTTACACACAGTTTGAAAGATTTGAAAATATCGGAAAATACTGAAAGACATTCTTGTCTGTGAGTGTATCTGCCACTGACAGTCATAACTAGCAAGAATCCAAGAATGGGACAGATTACTTGCATGGCAGCCTTTGTGAACAACTCTATCAGTATTTTTGTTTGTGACACTGTCAGTCCAGATTGACTGAGTGTCTTACTGAAAGAGGTGTTGTATTCTCTGTAAATAGTTGATAAAATATTTACACCTTTAAATATGTGATATGTCAATGATGGAACTGTGTTTATCACAAATGGAAAGACATTTATTTATGATATCACAATAGTTGTGCATATTATATTGATAGATTTTCACGGAGCAGGCTTGAGTTACGCTAAGTGATATTGTTTTTCATTCATGAGACTGCTCACCAAGACCATCTATCATCATCCAAAACAGTAGGATTTTGATTCAGTGCACAGCTCCCGGGAGTTTGAAAATGCACTGCTATGTCCTTTTTCACATTTTGAGTTCACTCCCATCAGACAGAATAACACATTACTTTTGTTTATAAGCAGTATCCTTTTTGCATTTCACCAGGGTAGCTGTGATTAATTCTGACTGCAAAGAAGATTTCTAAATAGCAATGGTTTTTAGTGAAGCGTAAACTTGAGGGAGTATTTCAGTCTTTAGAATTTTTATGAAATTTACTGAAATTTCGCATGTTTTTGTGTCATGAGCATTACATTTCAAACTGTACATGTTTAGTCATTTCTGGTCTGTCCAATTAGTACAAGCATTTGGATCACATGATATGTCTTGAAGTGTCATCCACTGGAAATGTTGGAATTTTATCAAAGCAAATAGAACAGCATGCAATTACATGTACATATACATGTAAGTTATGTGAGTGAAACCATAAGATAGAAAATTGTACATACGGAGAGTATACAGGTTTATGTGAAAGCTTTCGTTGTTTTTACAAACAATAGTACAATATATGTGTATTTATTTGCTAATAACAAATTATCACTATCAACATGAACCAGTATTTGTATCAACCTACAATTACAGTATTAATGTTACAGATGTGTAGAATTCAGTGGTCTTGGGATTGTAAATAAATATTTCAAATGATTTGCCTGAACCAGTGCATTGTTAACCAGAACATCTTTAAGTGAATAAATAGTAATAAGGCATTTAAATACATTTAGTTAAAAATGGACTTAAGAATACAAGAATAATTTCCAAAATCACTGGGTTTCATACTATGACAGTGGTCTTTTGAGAATGCTAAAATACCAAAAACACCAACTTAAATTTTACCATGATTGTGAGAGACACAATTATGTTTAACCAAAATGATGTTCTAATTTATAGTGGAAAGCAATAAGTTGCTTTAACAGTTACATGTATTCCACTTGGTGGAATATTTTTTTATCTGCTTTGAATCATCTTCTCTTTATCTTAAATTCTATGCCAATATTTTTTCCTTTCACATTCATTGTAAATCATTTTAAGTGCAGCCATGATAAGATGGTTTTGTTATTTCACTTATAGCGAAAGAGTTCAAAATCCAGTACAGTTTTGTTTATTCCTTTTCATTTAAGGTAGTATGCACCTCGAAAGTGAAAGACTTAAACTTTTACTCAAACTTTCCATGATGAAACTTTCGGCCATTCTCTTACTAAATCAAGAATAAAAATCGGGGTCACTGTGCAAATTTTGGTACTAGAGTAACAAATAACCCAAGATTTACTGATCTTGAAAATTCAAAATGGCTGCCATCTGTTAACTGTATGGAAAAAAATAAAATTTCGATTTTTCGAAACAGTAAGCTGGTGAAAAGTTTTCTTACACCAAGAACTGTAAAACGAACCCCCAAAAGTGGTATATCAGAAAACAATTGTAAAAGTTGAGAGTCTGAATATCTGTCCCCGAGGCGCATTCTACCTTAAAGGAAGGGAGTCGTTCCCACCGCAGGTGCATGTCTAGGACATACAACGGGTCTGTTCGCACAACACAATATATTCCAACATTTCTTGTGCATATTCAAAAATATTAAAATGTTGGAAGTACCAAAACTGGTGATTGCAGCCAAAGCAGCGTCATATAAACAAAGGGATGCAAGAAAGGTTGATTTAGCAAAGTCTTACAGTGATTGGAAAGCTATAAAGTCTTGCAGTGATTGGAAAGCTATAAATCTAATGAGCAATGAATATGCATCAAATGCTGAATTAGCTTCATATTTGCACAACACTCATCACAAGTTTCTTCAAAGAGGCAAAATTTATCAACAAGAAAGTTACTCGGCGTCAGATGGGACAACACACCCCCCCCCCCTTTCAAAGACCATTTTCAGTACCAGTGTTGCATAACATTGTGTGAGGCAGTATTGATGGGAGATTTCATAATGGATGGCAAATAATCAATGCAAGATATGTCTGGAAGGTGACCATGATCACCTTTCAGTATTTTTATCCCATTTCAGGAAAAAGGGGAGAGATGCCTGTCTGTATTTCCGGGTTGTAAATGTGACAAATGGTTTTTCATGACCCACAGTAATTTCCAATCACTTCAGAGTGACCAAATTTCATAGCCAAATATCTCTAGGTGTCATGGTCTTTTAAAGAATTACATCATTGCCACAAAACAAGTATTTCACACATGCCAAGGACTGTGGTGAACACTTACTTTACATGCAGCCATTGAAAACAGAGAGATTTTCAACCATTCATTTACTGTGAGCAGTCAAGATTTTATGGACGCTATAATATGAAATGACAGGGAGTTATTCTGCCAGTAAATGTCATTAGACTTGTAATAAATAATACTGACAAGGCGGTAAATATTTTTGTGTTTTCAAAGAGGAAAGGAACTGTAATGAATAGACCTTTGATTGAAATTCTTTCTTCAAAAAATGTAGATTTTCAGTAGGATTGATTCTCAATTAAATTTTGCAGGTTTTTTCTGCCATTCCAATATTTCTCACCTTTCAGTGAGTGGTGAAACACCCTGTTGGTTCTTAAAGCACCATTGGTAATAAGTAAACTTATTAATTTTGTAGGTGGACTGCATGGAGTATAGTTTCAAACTATAGTATTATTCCCTGGAGTCCACTGTTTTTTATGTCTCTGTAAATACCCAGGATAATTTATGACTACAAAAGGAAGATAAACCTGTGAAAGTTTTAAATAATTTCTTAATAATATGTTCTATTGTCTTTTTCTGAGGACACTCCCAGAATGCAGTAATTGTTTCACCTTTCAACCCTGGCTCTCCATGTCCCTTCACTCAGGTCCACACTCATTGTTTGACTGGACCAAACCATTTGAGTGGAAAGGTTACAGGATGGACCATCATATCACAGATAGTGGTGGTCAAAATACTGATACTTTTATGCATGTTTGACTGTTTGTAGTTTGATCAGTTATCTTCATGAGTTTGCAGAGCATGCATATCTTTTTCAAAATCCAATATTTTTCTTTTTCACTATGTTTTTGTGCTAATCAGCATGCAAGGTTTTCAGAGAATTTTCCTTACTACTAAATTTTTCCACAATATTGACCCCTCCCCCAAAGGGCTAATTGTCCATTCCTCAGCCGTGATGTGAAGCAATGGAAAGCTTAGTACTTAATAGCAGATATTGCACTGCCGGAGGCTAGGATAATATGAAGTCATAAGCATTAACATCTTAGCAGTGGTATCACTCATACCTAGCTTTGTCATGTGAAAGGTTGCTGAAGTGGATTAAAAATTAGCAGACAGCAAAGACCCCATCACTTTCTGTCAACAAAATGTAGATCAAGAAATGGAAATTCTGTACAATTAACATCTCTGGTTATGCTGTGTGTTGCTTTTTCCTGGTGCATTATCCAGGTGTCTGACAGACAATATGTGCATAAAAGTTATGACAAGAAGCAACATTTATATATATAAATACATATATAAATCAGTAAAACATCGGGGAATCAAGAAATGTTGGATGCTTGTTTATCTTAACTTTGGATATTAGATTTGTCAATTTTGTATTAGAAGTCAGTTCTGTTGTTCAGAATTTTGAAATATGCTGAGTCATTGATTGATATAAGGGAGCTTTCATTTATTTTGACAGGGGGTGGACCAGAGGAAATTTGAGCATGTACATTCATAGTTTGAAATGTTGTCCTCGCCAATTTCTGTTTCTCAAATATGACACTCTGTACCAAACTTGTTGATCATGACCCTCCCCATCCTCAGTTTTATCTTTCGATTTTGATACAGATATGTTGCATATGTAATTACCAGACATGAAAAGTTATTGCAGAAACAATTTTTTTTCATTGTGGTGGACTTTTTTGTGCAGGAGGCATCAAACAATCAAAACTACATTTTTAATAATGATACCATCATATCAAATAAAGAAAGTTCTGAGCTGTATTAAAATTTTAAATTTTCCTTCACATATTGGCAGTTCTCAATACATTACACATGTTTCTGGGCTTTTTATGCAAATTAATTTAGAATATTGAGAATTTTCGTTCCATTTAAAAATGTAAAATTTGCAAATTTGTCCCTCCCCAGGACATGTTTTCAGATTATGACACCCCTCCTTAACAAATGAACATCTCCCAGACATGGAAATCCACCAGCAGATGCTATGAGTACAGAAAGCTATGACATCACTTCTGGTGTAGGCCTACCATGACATGGTAATGAGCTTACATATCCAGGACACTGTGCTGAACAATATAGCAGAGTTTACCCTTTCACCACAATGGTTCGGACCAATCCCATTGTATTCAATGGTTAGTGTGGACCTGTTTACATGGAATTCGGGGTGAACACGTTGATAGTCGAGCTCTCACATGATGTATCAACAATCTTGGTTGTGTCAGAACTGATAGTGTACTAAACAACTCGTTACTTTTCTTTTCTCTATTCGCTACAAAGAAACTTTTCCATTCCTCCTAATCACCCTACTCTCATGTTGATTCAACATCCAACTTATGAAATTTGATATAATTTTGAGCTAAGCTAGATCCCTACCCTGTCAATATTTGAGTTCATGATTTGCCTAGGAGAGTTCAAAAATTTTGATACAAAAAAGTTTCTGTAAAAAGAATGAGCATGTCCCTTCACAGTCGGTTGCTAGATCATTTAGTTGAGTAGTTGTATGATTAAGTTTCATGAATAATTTACAATTAACATTTGAGAGAGAAGAGAAGCATATTTACTTCATCTCCTGGATGGGAATAATGTTCTATAAACCATAAAATTGATGATGCATATGGGACAGAGTTTCTTAGGCCATGATTCTCAGCAACTGGAAAATGTCACTGAAACATCCTCACTGGGTAAGCTGCTGTCTTATCAGTGATGCTCATAAAATGTCTGATGTAATTATAACCTACAATGAGAAGATCGCATTTCTTACTGGCTTACCTTCAGCTTGTCACCTTCACTCTCAATCCCTACTTTCCAGTGTCAACAAAGAAAAACATTGTAGATTATAACCCTTTGAGTGCTGAAATTTTTCCCACCAAACTTTTAGTACAACAGTTTACAGATTTTTATGTATTTTTCTATAATTTTTTTGATAATTTTGGACTGAATGGACATCACATCTCAGTTTTTAATCAAAATTTTGGCAAGCATTTAAAATTGACAGGTCCAGTATATTTTATAAAAGCGATGAAAAATGACTTTGGCGCTTAAAGGGTTAATATTTACAGAGGAAAATATGAATGTATGCTTTGTTATGTGTAATAACTTTAGTGCCTGTTTCCTGCCATTTGAAGCATAACCCTAACAATGTGGCTTAGAATAAACACCTTTAAGACTGTAGCTAACTTCAAATTATAACATTATTTCTGCTTACAGTACAATAATGTACATTTGTTATGCAAATGTATCATTGGTTTAGATGGATCTCGAATTTGAATTTACCAAACGTTTTGCTGATAAGATTTTGTGATTACTTTAATTCTTCATTTGCTGCATTAAACTTTTGATGTATTTTTATAATAGTTCCTGTTCTGCTCCCAAAACCGTCATCAAAATATCCAGTATTCAGCATGTCAACAGAGATTTGTGTCTGTCCAATGTTATTGATGACAACTCAGTTTTAACCAGAACAAGAAATCATTTGTCACTGATTATGCCTCATACACCCATAGCCACTTAGGCCTAACTGTTGATTTAGTGGCCACTGGTGTATTATTTTGACGAAAGAATGTAACACGCTTTATTGGATTAAAGGTTATCTACCAGTGAAGGTTTTTCATTCATAAATTAACCTACTATGTGGCTGTAAAAAAGTAAAAAATGTAAAAAAATCGGCCAATTTGGGAACTTTGTGTGCTCCGGCAGATTTTGTTTGGGGTGCCAAAATCTTCCCCATACGGCCGAGTACTGGACTCTGCTTGCTTGAAACGGACAACATTTTTTGTAAGTAACTCCGGACCTCACCTCGCTTTACACATATGCACGAGTATAAAACTGGTTTGATCACGTATCTTTCACGTCTTAATCTAAAGTTATACAAGAATTTCTGCATGTCGGAAAACTAAAACTCAGGTACAACTTACCCTGCAAACTATCCAAAGTACTCTGCATGACAGTGAAATAACTACTAGTACTCTCCACAAGTTTCCACCGACATTGAATAACATATTGGGAGCTAAAACTGATCTCTCAAAAAGCTTTCGACTCTAAAGCTCAAGTTAGTCAACCTTTGCTCAGGTTAGAACTCAAACTCAGGTACTGCTTTCGTTACCGACTATCTTCGTAGGTGACCAAAGCACTCCGCATGACAGTCAACTATCTCATCGCCAAAAAGGATATACCGATATTGGTCAGACAGGGCACAAAAAAGCAACAAAACAAATAGTTTACTCCATTTTTGATTGACATGGGGTCACTCAGGGTCATTTACCTTACAAGTACACTTGAGTAAGGGACGATTCAGAATTTACTTCCAGGGGGGGGGTGGAGGATTTCAGGGGGGGGGCCACCCATTTTTCCCAAGAAAATTTAGGGGGGCCAGACAAAAATACCACAATCTTTTAGGGGGGGCCAAGGAAAAAAAAACATCAATTCAATATTTGCCCAGAATTTCTGATCTCTACAAAAGAGAACCATAGACGCTACCTGGGTGACAGATAAACTCAACATGTTTAGTTAAACTCATTTAGCTGCCAAATTCGGTAATATTCACAGTGGTTTGTTTTATGCATCTATAGCAGTATCTTGTTCTCCTCCCTGAAGCGTTATGAAATGTCCAGTATTTAGCATGTCAATACAACCATACAGTGAACAGTCAGGGTTGTTTTTGTTGAAAAGAGATCTCAGATCAAGTCAAGACAAGAATTCATTTATCAACAATAACAATGGTCATTTATGTTCACACAGGTATGTTGCTAAATACAGCATTGGGTGTTCTATGTAGTGATAGAATAACAAACTAATGCTGATACACAGAGATGAACATTGAACAAATGCTAAAAATTACAGCAAATGTCTTTTTAAGGTTGGGTTTACCTTGTAGCTTGTAAAGCAGTTGAATGTTGCATGATGAAGAAGTGTTAATTTATGCAAATGTATGCAAATCACCCGATTTTTTGGCTTCTTTTGCCTCCCAATTTCAAAATTTCCAAAGAATTTAACTCCACTCCGGCTGGGTCAAATCTTCTGAAATTTCACATTATGTTTTTTAAATGCTATATAACACAACAACTATCAATTGGTTTTGTTTGGCAATAAAGCTCTTACATTTTTAATAAGAGGCATTTTGAATAAGAGGCATTTTAATTTTGCTGATCATGATTTAAATCAATTATTAGTGTCAGTCTTTAAACCCCTACAATTTTAAAATGAGGATGGATAATGCCAAATAAAATAGTTGTTTTTTTCTACATGAATACTCTCCTTTCAAGTGAAATATTACATTTCAGAAAATACTGTCTAGATTTTGACTTAAATAAATTTTTATCATTAATACAAAAATGGAGGTTTTTTACCCCAAATATACACCAACTTCATCCTTTGAGTAAACTACTGCTACTGCTACTCTTCTTTCCTGCTTCTTTTTTCTATGTTTCATTCTCATCAATTTTACCCTTTCTAAATTTTTTAAATGTTCTACATAACTTTTTACAGTGCTTACATCTACTATAAACTTTTTGAAAATAAATTTATGGCCATCTCATCTTCAAGGTGCTTTTCAGCGAATAGTTTTTTAATGTTGAAAATAAACATATTATGTATTACTGTCAAAAATATATGGTGAAAAATTTACAAAAGGGTTGATTTTCCAATAATCCTGTATGCGCATCCAGAAGATCATGTGGCACTGCGCCAATGCTATGGTGTCGGATTGTTGAAATATTGTGTACACAAGAAATTTGCTGTAGTCCAAGAAGTGATCTCAGTGTGTATGAGGCTAGGAGAAATGTGGATAGGCTTACACATTGTGTATTGATACTAACACTTTTGTGTCCCATTCATTCTGATATGTATAATCAAAGATTTCACAGTGGCGGCTGGCAGAAAAGGTAAAAAAACAAATTAACATTTATTGTTTCGTGTCATCTGAAAACATGCGCATCATGACTATTTTAAAATTAAAGTTTGTTAAAAAAATTTGAAATATGCATGCTCTGTCAATTTTGAAAAATACTGACAAAATGTGAATTTTGACTTGCACAGGGTTGTCTGCATTTTAATATGAACAATGGATTGTGAATGGAATGAGCAGAATAAAATGTGAATTCATGTTTTGGATAAGGTGTTTTGTCCAAGAAATGTTCTAAAATATTCCTCAGCATTTTTGCTTTCAGTGGCAGCTACTTGGTTTTATGATAACCAAATTGGAAAAAAAAAAGAGAAAATTAAAAACAAGTTGGCTTTCACCAATTTTAATTCCTAATGTTTAAAACTTTCACCGTGAGTCTGCAAATATTCAGCATCATCAAATGAAAATGTATGCTGAACGTGTGCATGTACATGTACATCTCACTTTCCAGAAATATCTGGATATCTGCAAATGATGTACCATTAAACTTCAAGATATATATCACTTTGCCAATTATCTGCTCCTCTGATTTTCTGTTCACCATTTCTAACTGACATCTTTGCTTGTCTTTGTGTGCATCATATGTATCAGTGAGACATAACAAAAAAGTATTCATATTTAGTAATTAACTTTTCTTTAGAAATTTACAACCAGATATGTTTATTGCTACCCTTTCCAAAAGTGTGCCACTTGCAGTCCCTGCAAATCATTCTTTTTATAGTCACATAACCCTGAAATGATTTGTTATATCATCGATTAATGTCCACTAGGCCCTACAGTTCCTGCAACTTGTTAGACTAGATATGTCTATAATGTACCGTATAAGCATGCATGTATATATTAGGGGGGGGCCATGGAAAAAAACAGGAAAGATGAGGGGGGGCCATAGATTTTTTCTATAATTTACTAGGGGGGGCCATGGAAAAAAAATCACCGAGAAAATAGAAAATCCTCCACCCTCCCCCTGGAAGTAAATTCTGAATCGTCCTAAAAGAGTTTTAAGCATAAAATGCCTTGCTCTTTTTGGTCCCGATTAATTTGGGAAAGATGCCCAATTGGTTCGCAGCTAAATGTCTTCTACAAAGAATGCAACACTCTTAGTTGTTTGACTGGATTAAAGCTTACCAACCTGTGGAAGCTTTTCATCAAAAATTGACCTGCTTGGTGTCTGAATGTTTAAAAAGGGTCAATTATATGCTTAAATACAAGCTAAATCTGCAAAGCAAATCTATTTATTAGCATTTCAGACAAAAAACCCGGGGAAATTCAGCCATTTGGGGAACTTTTTCCGCTCCCGGGGGGGGGGGGGCTACCCAAAATGCCCTCACGAGGCTAAGTACTCGCCTCTGCTTCCTTGACAGGGACAGCATTTTCTGACGCTAACTCCTCGCCTCACTTCACACATCTGTAGGAGTAACAAACGGTTTTTATCACGTATCTTTCACATATAAATCTAAACAACAATTTCAAACTCAGGTAATACTTTGCTTGCGGACTGTGGATGACCAAATTACTCCGCTTGCTGACAGTGAACTAACTCATATCCACAAAGGATCCTCCGATATTGGAAAACATTTAGAGAGGTCACAAAAAAGCTACAAAACAAAATGTTTTGCACTTTGTATTGACATGGGGTCACTCAGGGACATTACAAGTACACTGGAGTAAAATAGTCTTAAGAATAAAAAGGCTATACCCTTTTGGTTCCGATTAATTTGGGGAAGCTGCCAAATTGTTTCGTGGCTAAATGTCTTCTAGAAAGAATGTAACACTTAACATTTGTAGTTTTTTTACTGAATTACAGCTGCCACCTGTGGAGGTTTTTCATCCAAAAATTGACCTGCTAGGCGGCTGTATGTCAAAAAAGATCAATTATATGCTTGATTGTAAGCTAAATATGCAAAGCAAGTCTATTTATTTGAATTTCGGATGATAAAACGGGAAAATTCGAGCATTTTGAGAACTTTGTCCGCTCCGGTGGACTTTTTTGTCGGACTGCCAAAAAACGCCCTCACACGGCCGAGTACTCCAATCTGCTTGCTTGAGAGGGTCAACATTTTTTGACACAAGCTCCTCACCCCCACTTTACACATCCGTCGGAAACTCAAACGGTTTTTATCACGTATCTTTCGAATATTAATATAAAGTTCAACAAGAATCACTGCACGTCATAAAACTCAAACTCAGGTAAAACTTTGCATAGGGTCGGTGGATAATCAAAGTACTCCGCATAGGAGTCAACTAACTCATCTCCACAGAGTATAAACTCACATTGAATAATGTATTTGGAGCTAATTTCAATTTCGAGAGAAAAACAGGAATATTAGACCATTTGAGGAACTTTTGTCCGCTCCTTTGGACGTTTATGCTGCTTCTTGGACTGTCCAAAACCGCCCTCACACGGCCGAGTACGCCTCTACTTAACTGAGAGGGTCAACATTTTCGACACGTCCGTTAGGAGTATAAACACTGTTTTTGTCACTTATATATCAAGTATTAATCTAAAGTTAAACATGAATTCCGGAAAGTCGGAAATCTCAAACTCATGTAATGTTTCGCTTTCGGACTGTGCGTAACCAAAGTGACCGTGAACTAACTTACCGCAGTGTTTAAACAATGGATGTACCCTACACACGTTTTTTAGGTATACAGTACAGAAGTTTTTAAACAATGGAAGTACCCTATACGTGGTCCGGCGGTTGTCAGGTATAGAGTACCGTAGTGTTTAACCGATAGAGCTCCCCTATTACGTGGTTTTCAGTTATAGAATACCGTAGTATTTACCCTTTCACCCCCAGTTCCCTGTGTACAGGTCCAACTTTACCATAGAAAACAATGGATTTGGGGACAAACCATGGTGGTGAAAGGGTTAACAATGGAGGTACCCTTTAAATGGTTTCAGGTATACTTTACCATAGGTTTAACCCTTTAAGTGCTGTAATTTTTCCCACCAAAATTTAAGTGCAACATTTTAACAATTTTTTCAAATTTTTCTGTAATTTTTTTTACTATTTTGGACCAAACGGACATCACGTTTCATTGGCTACCGGTTTTCATCAAAATTTTGGCAGAAATCTGAAAAAAATTGACTAGGGTACACTTTATAAATGTGACAAAAGTTGACTTTGGCGCTCAAAGGGTTAAACATTTGAAGTGCTGTATACGTAGTTTGCAGGTTTCTAGTACCGTACTGTTTCAACAATGAAGGTACACTATACATGGCTTGCAGTTTCAGAGGACCGCAATGTCTAAAAAGCTGAGGTACCCTATACGTTGTTTTGAGGTACAGAGTACAGTGGTGTTTAAAATGGAGCTACCCTAGTTTTATGGTCTAGAGTACCGTACTGTTTAAACATTTAAGGAGTTCTATACGTGGTTTTCAGGTATACGGGTCCTAGAGTTAAAACAATGGACCTACTCTGTACATGGTTATCTGGTATAGAGTACTTGTTTTTCAAAAATGGAGTTTCACTATCCATGGCTTTCAGGTATAGCCTTAGTGTTTAAACATTTGAGGAGTTTTAATCGTGGTTTTCAGGTGTAGAGTACAGTACTGTTTAAAAAACGATGGGAACTAATTTGGGATAATTGGATCTTCATAGTTTTCAAATTTTTCAAAAATCTTAGGTGTCCTATAGCTGAATGTCTCAACATTACAAATTACTCATAAAAACAAGTGTGTAACGTAAAAAGAAAAGCAGATTAGCTTACATTTGCAGATTTTAAAGACATTACTTCACCATCCGATCATTCCCAATTAGTTCAATCGTGTTTTAATCAACTGAGGAACCATATACCTATTTTTCAGGTATACAGTTCTGTTGTGTTTAAACAATGCAGGTACCCTGTCCGTATTTTCCCGGTAGTTTTTAAACAATGGAGGTACCATATACGTGGTTTTCAGTTAATCAGCTGCGTATGGTATACCCTTATACGTGGTTTTCAGGTACAGAGTTCCGTATTGTAGTGTTTAGACACTTGATGCGCTCTATACGTGGTTTTCACCTATAGGTTTAGTAGGATTTAAATGATGGAGGTGCCGTACTCTTTCAGGTATAGAGTAACCATGTTCAACGTTTAGTGTATACGTGTTTTTAGGTATACCGTAATTTTTAAACAATGGAGGTACCCTATACTTGGTTGTCAGGTATAGAGTACCGTAATGTTAAAACAAAGGAGGCCCCTTTATATGTATTCCAGGTAGTGAGTACACGTGGTATCTGTGTAGAGTACATTAAAACATTGAAGATGCTCTGTACTTGCTGTTCTAGTATAAATTACCGTCATGTTTAATCAACGGAGGTTCCCTATACGTAGTTTTCTCTTGTACAACATTTGCACGGTGACCCCCAACTTTTGTGTTTGATTTTGAAAGAGTAGTTTTGAATTATTCCTTGAGAAAAGCTTGAGCAAAAGTTTAAGTCCTTTATTGAGGTGCATACCACCTTGAAGTTTACCTGTCTCTGTAGATTTTTACCCGATTATTGACCTGCTTGGCGGCTGTTTGTTGCTAAAAGATTAATTGCATGCTTGAATTTCACTTTGACCTTTAAAGCAAGTTTACTTCTTTGAATTTCAAGAGAAAAACAAATAGGAAAATTCGGCCGATTTTGGCAACTTTTACCGCTCCGGCGGAGCTGTTTTTGTAGACAGGTGAAAACGCCCCCACACGGTCGAAAACTTCATCGACGGAACAGCATTTTCACAAGCTAACTCACCTGAATTTACACTTCCCTAAAACTGAAAAAGCTGTTTTTTAAGTATCTTTCACATCTTAGTCTAAAGTTCAACAAGCATGACTGCATGTAGGAAAAATCAAACTCGGATTCTACTTTTCTTACGGACAAGGGAGGTACCTTATACGTGGTTTTCAGGTATAGAGTACTATTGTGTTTAAACGATGAAGATACCCTCTACTTGTTTTTCAAGTATAAATGTTTAATCAACGGACGTTTCCTATACATAGTTTTCTCTAGTACAAACATTTGCATGGTGACCCCCAATTTTTATCCTTGATTTTGAAAGAGTAGTTTTTAAATATTTCTTGAGGAAAGCTTGAGCAAAAGTTGCAGTCTTCAGGCGCATACTACCTTGAAGTTCACCTGTTTAGGCTTTTTACCCAATAATTGATCTGCTGGGCGGCTGTTTGTTGAGAAAAGATTATTACATGAATACATGAATTACAGTTTGACTTTCAAAGCGAGTTTATTTCTTTGAATTTCAAGAGAAAAAATGGGAAGATTCGGCCAAGTTTGGCAACTTTTATCGCTCCGGCCGAGCTTTACTTTATCCAGGTGCCCCAAAACGCCCCCACACGGCCAAGAACTCAACTGTGCTTCATCGACGGGACAGCATTTTCATAAGCTAAATCCTCACCTGAACTTACACATCCCTAAAACTAAAAAAATGTTTTTTCAAGTATCTTTCACATCTTAATCTAAAGTTCAACAAGCATGGCTTCATGTAGGAAAAATCAAACTCGGTTCCTACTTTTGCTACTTTCCTTTCGGACAACGGAGGTACCCTATACGTTGTTTTCAGGTATAGAGTACACGTGGTTGACTGGTATAGTGTACCTAAGTGTTTAAACAATCGAGGTACTCTATAATAATGATAAGAATAATATTTTATTGCTTGCTTGTAAATATAGGATTTACATCACATTTGTGGCAATAAAAGTGTAATATAAAAATAAATTCAAACTTTAAAGATAAACACAGTATAATAAAAAATAATAGCTAACAATAAATAAAACTAGGTATTTCTTTGTCTATACATGTATTAAGTAAAATATAATCTGCAAATTGTTCATTAAAAGATAACTCTTGTTTTGTTATTAGAGGAATCAGCTGATTTTCAGTTTTATCATTTGGGAGATTAATTTGACTGAAAAAGTTTTTTCTTTGAACTTTGTATTTCAGACAGACTAATAAAAAGTGCGTTTCATCTTCAATACTGTTAGTGTTACACTGATTGCAGTATCTTTCGGTAATTGGGGTTTTTGGAACAGTGTGTCTCCCTTTTTCAATTGCTAGATCATGATTGCTTGTTCAAAGTTTGGTGAGTAGTTTTCTTTTCTCACCTTGTAACTGTGTTAAGTAGGGTTCTAGTCTAAAATGATGTTTTATTTTGGTGTACATTCTTAATTTACTATTTTCATCGGTGATCATTTTTTTCCAAAAGACCTCATATTTTTGTTCGTTAAAGTCGTTTTCATTAATCCAGTTATATGCGGTTTTCAGCTAGAGTACCGTAATAATAAAACAATGGAGGTACCCTATCCGTGGTTGTCTGGTATAGAAATGGAGACCTGTACCATGTAGTATACAGCATTTTCTGACGCTATCTGCTCACCTGAATTTACACATCCCTTGTAAGTAACCAAAGTCTGCAAAGTCTCCGCATTATAGCCAACAAATCTCCACAAAGGTTCAGCGGATATTGAAAAAAATAATCAGTGCATAAAAACAAAACAAAAAACGCCAACAAGTGTCTGCACTTTGGATTGACATGGGGTCACCGAGAGTCATTGACCTTGCAAATTCACCGGAATAAACGAGTTCAGTCGTGCCAAGGTTTGCTGTTTTTTGGTCCCGATTAATTTGGATGAAAATACTGATTTGATGTCCGATAGTTTCGCAGCTGAAGGTCTTCTTAGACTAGAAAGAATGTAACACCCTTAGTTTTTTTATTGGATTAAAAAGTTTAGGGGAGAAGTATGCAATAATGGCAGAAATATCAATTTTTTATCAAGAACATTCAGAATCATAAATTTATTAATACCAGGGTCTGTACTACAAATGTGCAAATTCGACATGAAAACTGATCATTATTCAAGATCTAAGTTCAGTAGGATACCTTTTAAGTAAACAATAATGACAGAAATATTGAATTTTTATGAATAGTATCCATAATCATAAATTTATTAATATTTTACACTCTTGCTATGACTGACAACACATTATGGCCCTGTGATCTAGAGTCAATATGGGCTAAAATTTCTATATCTGTTACTTAAGTTTAACGTTTCATGCAGTGTAGCGAGGCTTTGTTTTTGTATGTAATCATGTGACAACAGTGTACTTAAGTTGGACTTGGTTTAAAATTAGAGAGAACTGCAGCTGGTCTGACAGTTTTCTTTTTTCACTGACTACAGACATGCCATCACAGTGCAGTTGAGAAAACAAACATATCTTGATGATTCATTCAGGTCTCACTTCCATGATAGTCCTAAATCATTTGAAGATTTTCCCTCTGTTGGTCTTGATTAATTCATGAAACCGCTCAGCGCTGATTCTGTGTGTCACCATACACAGGTAGTACATTTATAACAAAGATAGAAAAACATAAAAACATGCAAAGGGACCAATATCAGTCAGTAGGCCATATGTGTTGATCTGTTTTTCGCCATCAGACTGGTGTATGATTGAATTGGATATTGAAACAAATAAAACAAATATATATATAAATAAACACAAATATGTAGATAAAATCATAAAGGATGACCATATGTAGTATTTATCTAATCACAGTAGAAATATGTTTTACCAATCTCAAAGAGTTTGTGAGTGTAAAACACTGTGAATAAGCAGCATGCTTTTCATTACGGGAAAGCTCCATTAACTTAGGAATACCCTACTTCCCTATGGGGATCAATTTCACAGACCTACCTTTCCTACAATGGCACTACAATAGCACCAGCTGGATTAGATAAACATAACAATGGAACATTCACACCTTGAGGGATTAAAAGTCTTCTGTTTGTCACCCGAGTTGGTCAGGCAAGGACCCAGGTTTCAGGTACCATGCAAGTTAATGCAGTCTTTCCCTAATGTTTAGCGATTTTGGATTTTCATTGCAATAAGCAGGTTTTAAATTTAGCAGTGAAGACATCTGGACCATAGTAAATATGTGGGAAAAGTTTAAATTAGCAGTATCTTAAATTAGCAAATTTAAACACTTGGCTAAATTTGCTAAAAAAGGATGCTAGTTAAAAATACCCGTTTTACAATATTTAATTGACACATCTCACCTTTCTATTCTTTCTGAAAATAAATATAATGGATGGTTTTGACAGGAAATGTTCACATCATTGGTAAAGTAAATAATAAACAAATAAATAAATAAAAATTCATAAATTCATTATAAAAGACAGAGTGAAACAAGTATATTACTTCAATAAGTAAGATATATCAAATTTTCACCATAATGGCTGTAACCTTTGATGACAACATCATTTTTGTTCCAGAAAGGTATGTTCTCTTCCTCTCTCCCCTAAAGTATTCAGCAAGCTGAAATTCCATTGTATTAGCCTAGAAATACATCATGGACAATTTTCAATATTATTCTGGATGACTGAGTTCTAGTCTGGACTAAACTTCCGTTGTCCACACTAACATTGAACATGCAGGAATACAAGTTGTGTTGGTAAGTTGAATAGTATATGTCTGTCTGTGAACTGACATCAGTTACGGAGTGGAAGAAGACATAGTATATTACAAATACAAACAGAATTATAGAAAATACATAAAAATTACAACTTTGAAGGTTTGACTCAAACCATCAAAAGAGAATAATAAAACACAATTGTTATACACATTTCTTTTATTCAAGCAAAGAAATTCAGTGAGCAATTAACAACTTAGAAAACTTTCAATAATGAAACATTAGCTTGAATATCAATTCAGAAATGTTAAAAAAAATTATTACACTATTTTGGTCCATTACTGAGAGAAAATAGCGTAAATTTGAAATAAGACATGGAAAGTTTTTCTTTTACCAATATCTCGCACAGAAAAAAAATTGCTGAAGAACGCAGTAAAATCAGCTATTTCATGTCAGCCATTAGAAGGTACTAAATTGTCTTTTTTCTCATGCCTACATAAATACAAATGGGAAACTAGAAAGTTGTAAACATTTTGTAATGACAGAAATGTCATAGACGCTGAAAACTTTCAACCCTTACTGTTGATGAACTTGGTTTAAATCCGTAGTTTCCAAAGTGCGTCTGGACTTGTCAACTGAGAAATGGGGGTTGCAGGGTGTGCAGTGTAAAATTACATTGTTTGTGAGCTATAAACTCAATGTATAAGACTATCAAACCTACACCAATTGAACATTCACTGGTACAAAATTTCACAGGAAAATAAAAAGTACAAAATCCCTGTTACATTTTACAAATATAGAAAACATTCAAATGAAAATGCAAAAACTAGTGGAAATACAACAGATTTACTAATTTCAGAAACCATCTGTGAGATAAGTCATCAAACTATTTCTATTGCTCATGAAAATTTCATTTTCCCTAACAACCAATAACGAGGCTGTTCAGATACACATTCATCTTTGATTATTGTTTTCATAGCTTGCAATAATGTTACCTATATAATAAAACATGAATAAATACTTCATTTCAGTGTATTGCTTTTACAAGGGACTCACACAAATGCTGTATTATTTTTGCAATAAAATACTGATTCAGATGTTTGAGTCATCAACTTACCATTATTTTATAAATGATTCAAAATATAAAACTATACTGTATCTAATGGGTGCAACTAACAGTTGAACACGATTTTTTAATTTTTATTCTATAAATTTATGACTCTAACATGGTGTCTGAAATTGTAACTCTGCAGAGAGATTAAACATACATTAACAATCACAATTTCATAATTTCTGCATTTATGGCACAAAAATAATGACAATAATATTTCTTTCATAATTTCTGCATTTGCGCCATTATAGAAACAACGGGACAATCACAATTTCTTTCATAATTCTAGCATTTCATCTGAAGTCACACTTGACATTTCAACGACCCTGTTCCTTTATATAACCATCTCATCAGACAAACTTAAGAGCCAAATTGACAATTTGTCTGAGAAGCTCAATGCTCCGTAACAAAGTCTGATGAGGTCAAAGTTCAAAGTAAATGCACAGCATTCATATATGTCCATGTTTCAAATACTGACAGATGTAAAAATATGATGCCTGGGAACAAAAAACCAAATACACTGGATAGCATTACCCAAGTAATTAATATTGTTAAGATAATCCATATATTCATCATAGCATAATGATCATAAAAATTCATTGACAGAAATAATATTTTCTAAAATAACATGTGTTTACAATTGTGATGTCAGCTAGTACAACAGACCTTTCATATCTTCTACTACAATATTTAACATGGCAATGTCAACTAATTACAAAAGTGAAAAACAAATAACGATAAAAAAACTGAAATAGTATCGAAGATGATGATATCTATAAATTATTTTATGGACTACAAATGTACTACAAATGTACTACAAATGTATAAAATATGTACACACTACTATGTTACTTTGTAGCATAGATCAAATTAAACCACATACCTGTAAAGTTCAAATTTCTTTCCATTTATCCTACAGTTTGTAACTACAGTGTGTAACTTGTCACTTCAATGCAGACCCAATAACAAAATGACTGCAGTATTTTGTGTTTGTCTGTTCAAGCACAAGGGATTCTAACAGGAAACTGTATCATGAATTTATAGATGCATGTCAACATTCATTTGTTCCAGTCCTAAACAACCAATTTCTGTGTCTAATTATTTGGGACATTTTTTCTTTAAAGTAGAGTAAACTTAATTAATTTATGGTGCATAGTTTTTCTTGCAAGTTGCCTTCAAATGATGAATTATGAATTATGAAAAAAGGACAGCTTCTTCATAAATTTCAATCTCTTCATTCCTTTTGTATCAAAACTCCATTTTCTTGCTTCTGTTTGATTTTCACAACATGCATTCTTCACATTTATGTACATCCAGGTGTATTTACATTTCATGCAAGCCTCAGATTCATATTCGGGTGTTTGGATCGATCACAGCCTTTATAGTCAGCCTTCCTCTGATGCAAATGTTTCCTTCTGACTTGGGAATCTTTCTGAATAGAGAACAGAAAAGGACAAGATAATGTACAACAGTAACATGGCTGTTATTATCGAGATTAAATTATTTTCAGTATTCTGTCAAGCGCAATATTGTAGCAGTCAAACACTAGACACTGTTGATGGCTTTATTGTCTGTTGATGGTTTGTCTGCAGCAGAGCTAGCTAGCTGAAGCTAAGTACATCATTTGATTGAATAATAAAATAAATACATTAAAAATATGAACATCTTTGGTTATTTCTTGTGTCTGCAGCACAAATTCATGCAGTTATTCCCAAAGTCAACATTGTAGTCTGTGAAGGATGACACCTGGAACGTAAGAGACGACATATGAGACAATTCTCTCAAAGAAGAACAAGCAATAAATTGAAGTCGTCAATGATGTACATTGTCAAATACAGCATGGTAATAAACTGATAAAGGCAGTATTCACTGTGGTGCCTTGCAACACTGGTGGAGTCCTGTTTCTGATTATGACTACACCATTCTAATGAACTCTCTCTGGAGATAAGATTACCAATGTGATAAACAAACACACTTCCATGGAATGTTAGAACTTTGTGGTACATGTTTTGTGTCAGTACTTGATATCTCTCGTTTAGGATTATTTCAAAAATGTTATCATGGAATAACCATGATATTTGTCAATTTTCTCATGGATTGACAGTCTCTTGACTCTATAAACAAATTTAATGAATTAATATTTGGTGTATTCAACACCAGTCCTAGACTTGTTCGAAGTCTGTAGGCATATGAATATCAAAACAGAATAAATTGAAGGAGTATATTAATTTTAGCAGACTGTCATGTTAGTAGTAGGCTGTTGTGTGGATCATAGGGTGAACACATTGGCTTGGGTAGCCAGTAACTGTTGCCGAGACGGGCCAGTCTACACAAGTCCTAAAAACTGTAATGATTTCAACTTTTATGAACATCACCATGCTGATATTGGTATTGAACAAATCAAATTAAATATTCATTTTACTCATCTGTGGTCAGCAGAAGTTGAAAGTTTACACAGTGGAGCACAGATGTCTCTTTTAATGAGCTCATTAATTAATTCAAACTTCTATCATTGCTTTGCCTCACAATTTAATTCAAGCAGACAATATCAGCCTATTACTCAGACAGGAGTTTTAAATAAACACAATGGAACACTGATGTCACTTTTAATCATCTAATTACTCAATTCAAGGAGACTTAATTTGTTTTTCCTCAGAAGACAACCTTCAGTAGAAATATCGGCTGTTGCTGCGTAGACATTAATGACTACACTCCACAAGTACCCGTACAATATAAACACACTGTCTATGACTGACAGTTAAGAGAACAATATCCAAGGCAACTAAATGAACGATATTGTTACCATAGTAACAATACAGTTGTGGCAACACTTTGCGATATTAGCTTCATTGGGCAGAAATTCACGTTTCTGTCACTGAGCACTGATGTATTCACAACCACGTAGGGTTTATCACTCAATTATCCAGGCTTACTTTCATCTCTTGCCAGTAACCACCACTGAGATGGCTGTGTGGATAACAATCTAATGGTGTTTTTACAACTTTTCGATCATAGCACTGTCTGTGTGTCAAAATACCAGACTGAGTGTATATCAGTCTAATGGACAGTTATTTTGACTTGAGTATCATGAAAAAGCTTTCTTGAATTAAAAACAAGACACTTAATCTATCACTTATCTTACTTTTTTTAGTGTTTTATGAGAACGTTTCAGGCTTCATTGAAGTTAATTTCAAAAATTTCATAACAATCCTGTCTTTGCATTTCTGTATATTTTTCATAAAGTTTGATAAAACACTGAAGCCAAAGTGAAAACATATCAATTCAGTCCAAAATAAAAAAATTACAGAAAAATGCAAAAAAATTTACAAAATATTGTACGTACTAAAATTTTGGAGGGTAAAATTTTGGCACTTTAATTGTTAATCTCATGACCATGATCTTGACTCTGAATCCTGTA
Organism: Ptychodera flava; assembly: GCF_041260155.1. NCBI lineage: Eukaryota > Metazoa > Hemichordata > Enteropneusta > Ptychoderidae > Ptychodera > Ptychodera flava. The sequence continues at coordinate 35,952,064 of NC_091937.1, forward strand.
ACCTTTTAGACTGAGAGCAACTTTTTGGTATCAAAGTCCCCCATCACAAAACTTTATCATTTTGATCTTTTTATCTGACATCAATCTTGTGACAGCCACTTTTACAACGTCCATCACCATGGAAAATTTTATATATGTTCAAAAAACTATCAAAGGCCGTCTTCCATTCTCCAAAGATATGAAATCAATGGAAATCCATTGTATCTACCAGTGTGGTTATGCATCTACCCTGTGTGTATAGAATGCGAAACGAACATGAAAAGATTCATTTCTAATATTTAATACAGCTTTGGTGGTGGATCTAATATGATAAACTGAGATGTATAGCAATAAATAGCTATAGAATTTTGGAGAATTGTGTGTGATTTAAAAGTGAGAATACGGCACTGTAAACATAAAATACAGAAATAACACTTTTTAAACTAATATGGATAATTGTTTTGCCGTCGCTTTCAGTGCATTATAAATTTCAACTAAAGTAATCTATGAATAAGACATATTTACATTGGACTGTTTTGACAGTTTGCTAACATTGGTGTATAATACCTCTGAATATTAAACTTAGCTTTATTTGCAGTGTGAGTTGAAAATTGTGGTTTTTGTCTTTTTATGCAACAAAAACTGCGTATTAAGTCATTTTATTAATATGATCTTTCATTATACGATGCACAATATTGCAAAACATGAAAGAATTTCAAATCACATTTTAAAAGGCAAAATATTTGTTTCCCTCTTCATATGTTCATGAGATAAAAATCTCTAATATCAAAACTTTCTATTGATCCACCTCTGTCTCAGTGCATTGATAATCACCATGGTAACAATGACCACATCAAAAGATGCCATGTCTACAATGCATGCATGTAAATACCTGTGATTGGAAATAACTGTAGCTAATGAAGAAAGTGTTTCTGAAAAACATTTTATAATCGGTTTCTTGGCTGATGTGTTTTTTTTCGTGTATCAGAGGGGCCAGAAAAATCAACACAAGAAATTTTTTTCATGCATGTGCATGAACGTAATATTTTAGAACTCAGTAGGTAATTTGCATGGCGTACAATTTGCATGGTTCATTTAGGTAATTCTCAGGCAATTGGCAACTTTTGTCATTAGGAGAGGGACAGTGGGAAGTTTTCCTTGTGGGAAAGGGGGTCAACACCTGGGGAGAGGCTATTTTTGTCAAAATTGCAATTGAGCCACTGCACATACCAGAAGCTTTCTTTTCCTTTCTAAACATATGTTTTCATTTTCAACAAAATACTTTTAGAGTTGTAAATCTATGTGTAAAATCTAGACCGTTGGTTACATGACTCTCACAGAATCCACTGGTAAGCTAGTATTCCTGTTTGAAATCTGTGGTCAGCTATTTTTCCTGTTTGAAAGCTACATGTACATTTCCGATATTATCTTGGTTACATGCTCAGCCAAATGATTAAAGTACCTGATTTGGACAAATTGAATTAACTTTCCTAGTTTACATATCAAACGCCTCACTGTCGCGCCAATTACACTGATTAAAACTCTGAATTACACATTCTCATTTCCGAATGCCGCAAATTTATGGACTCCCTTCAATATTCCGATCATTACCACAGAAAATTTATTCATTGAGTCAATCTCTGAAACCACCACTGTGAACACACAGGCATGTTCCACTGAGGACAAGACAGATTTTGTATAAAATTTTCTTTGCTGTCACATTTTCTTTTCCTAAAGATAGACTAGTCATCAATGTGTGACCATCCTGCGATTGGATACAATATATCCCCTCTATACATTTTAATATACAACCTAATACTATATGAATATATATATATACAGTAACCTAAACAATATCTTGTACCTAGGATTTTCAAAAAGAAAACTTTTTGTTTCCGTAGGCAGCCTAGCTGTCATCTCCATGATGGCTGGTATACCCATTACCACGGTTCCCCGGTTATATTACCACGGTTCCCCCTAGTATATTAATTCAATTCTGTTAGGGGACAAAACAGAAAATGCTACTGAGGTTCCAAACCATGTACATACATATATGCACCCAAACCTTAGGCAAGACTGAATGCCAAATATGATGTGGAATTTTTGTGGATTGCGTATATGTTATGGACTTCTTTGCGGGTATCGCTCTGCAATGGTTTGTATAAAAATCCAATCATACAGATCTAAAATCAGTTTTTGTCTCAAAATTGAAACTTACTTTTTGCAGATTTAATGAAACCTATAGAGACATCAGTTTTATAAATAACCCTCAGGCTCTGATATATCATCTTCAAGAGTAAATCTGATGTTGTCAGCATTTCACTTGGTGAAGAGTGAAAATGTCAGTGGGAGGAAAATAATCCCACACTCTGAGGAAATGATTATTACAGATTTACCTGCCTGTTTTAAGTGCTTTCGGAAACTAATCATCTTGAGAAATACCGGTATTATGTGATAATGTCACTGCTCTGAAGTGAACGTTAAAATCTGTCACAGATATACTACTATAGCTGTAACAGTGGAGTTATGTGAAAACCATGCACATTTATTTTTTCATTTTTATCAAGAAAATCATGCAGTGACTGAACCAGATGTCAGATGAATTATGTCATTAAAGAGGATCAAGGCAGTAAATTTCCATTCATTTCTTGTTATCATTTTCAAAATAATATTAATTATGACTTGCTATTGCTATTTTGTAAAATTGTGAACATGTAATTTTACACCACCTCAGACCAAGCCTTTATATATAGGGTGATTCAGGCAGATGTGTGTTACCTGAAAGTTATAAGGTCTGAAAGTACAATTTTTATACATCATACCTTTCTTTGATAAACCAGAAAAACCACCCTAGGTTGTATAGAAGGAAGACATTCTGTAAAAATATTAAACACAATTAAATCTATTGTTAATTCTGATTCAACTGTCTATATGACGTGCTACTACTTTCTCCAATAGTTTGTTCTGCTATGCAGAGAATAAAAAAGTGGTGATGTGAATGCTGAAGTGTGATATTGCGGCAATAAAATACAATTAGTCTAGAAGACAGTCTACATGCAATTAATGAGATGTTGGATGACTGCAATTTCTGAATGAGAGTGAAATTAATACATACAGTATGCTCAAGGTATAAATTATTGAATGTCACTTTTCAGGTCAATCATTACAGCACATTTTTTAATCAATTTATGATGTATTGAAATTAAAATTTATTCACTGAACATATAAAAATAACTCAGAAGGGAGTCATCAAAATGTCAAAAATATAAATTCCCCTTCACTGACTATATTGTAGCTCCATCTTCTGTTGTAAAAATGGTTTTCATCTAAACTTAGTTACTCAGTATTTTTTGGAAAACTGCTTGTGAGACAGTGACTAGTGATTCTGAGAATGTTGGATTAGAGAACTGGAAAAGTCACATTCATTAACACATAATCTAAGGTTTGGTAGCACATACGCTGTGAGTTAACTCAATGAATACTAGGGCATGAGCTTTCAAAATGTGTAGTCTCCTTCCTCAGATACATGGGTTGAACAAAGGAACAAAGGAAGTTATGCAAACACTACGGGATGATATCAATATGGATACACATATCTTGCAGTTTTATTGACCAAAAACTAAATTATTCAAGACAGACGTAACGTGGATCACAACCTTCACAGGCAGTATCATCTCATGAAATTCAATTCTACTCATCAAATGTACACCAGGTATAGACAATGTATATCAAACCATCCACGCTGTTTGACAGCTGCTGTGTAATAGCGCTTTCCTTGACCTGTTGGTTAAGGTCAATAATATTGCAACAAGAAGCTTTTCCTCTAAATGGTAAAATCGAAGTGGCAGAGTAGACAATATCGTAACCCGACTGTTACGGTCTGTTTCAACCTGAGTTTCAATCTGTACAAATCATTGCATTCTAATATGCCATCAATCATGAGTACTGACATGTGTGAAAAGTCATTCCTTAGCTTTTTCCAGGATAGGGTGGAAAAGGTCGGATGTCACTTTGATTTCCATGTCTCACAAATTGTAGGAACAATTACAATACAATGTGAGCCAATTGTGCTCTGGCTAGTTTTACACGGGGAGGCTGCAGCAAGATGATGGAATTGCATTTTGCATCAGTTAATATGATCGATTGACAGCCTCTAAGTTGATATTGACAACTCAGATTTTTTCGCACAGACTAATTTTCACACAGCATTTGAAATATATGTGAAAAAAGCCAAGTCCTATCTTTTCCATATACGTTTAAATTGCTGTATGAGTATCTATTCAATATCAACACAAAATATGCTGGACACTTTAGAATTGCATGCATTCTTGGCACAAAACAAACGTTTTTCATACCACATAGGCATTTCTTGGGAACTGATTCAAACTTTTGGGGGGTAAATTGAATCTATACATCCTCTTATTCTCCTAGTATTGTATTATAGAAATAACGGGCGACGCGCTGACCATTACGTTTATTTGTGGGCAAGGGCGAGAGGAAAGCCCAAAATTAACGGGCGAGGCTTGCCGAGCCCGTTAATTTGGCTTTCTCGAGCCCGCGCCCACAAATAAACGTTAATGGTCAGAGCGGAGTCTGTTATTTCCATTATATTATCAGCAAACCCAAGAAAAACCGTCAAAATTTCCGAAAATTTCAGGAGCGAACGACAACTATGCCCTAGAAACTGAGCAATAATTAAGCGACGCACACGCGCGCTGTAAAAAATGGCAAATCCGGAGATGCTTTCAGAAAAAAGTATCTCAACTTGACCTACAACTGCTCCATTTTATTTTGTGATTGATTATGATTTACGTTTCAGCTGTAAAGTTACAATACTTGAGTTGTTAATCTTATTATTCATATTCACGGGCATGTAAACAAACCATTACTGTGTATTTGTGGTCAGTCACGTGGTTCAGCTCGACCAATCAAAATGCGACGGGCAGGGCATGGTAATATAATTTGAAATCAATCAATTCATATCATGAGAATGATGAGAACTAAAATGCGACAACAAAAATAAATGTTCACTGATGATGGTTCACTGATATATTAAGTTACAATATCTGTCCAGACAATTTTACATTATGATCCATGATTTAAAAATCATTTACATCAATCTGTAATATAATGCACTGTATGACATTCAATGCAAACAGTGAACAGCTTCTCCTGTCAATGCTTACTATTGAGCATAGAGAGGGTATTCTTGCTTGTCATAGAGCTTTGTTTCTGCTCAACAAACCCATGCAAAAATCACGTAATTAATTACGTGGCTATAGCTGTTGCATGTAAGGTAGTATCCATTGCCTCAAAAGTGAAAGACTTAAACTTTTGCTCAAACTTTCATGAATGACACTTTCAACCATTCTCTTACCAAATCAACGATGAAAATCGGGGGGTCACCGTGCAAAGTTTGGAACTAGCAAAACAAATTACCCTACGTTTCGCAATATATGAAAACCAAAATGGCCACCATTCCTGTGTTAACTCTATGGGTTAACTCTTGGGTTGACTCTATTTGGATTTTCGGAAACACTAAGCCAGTGAAAGTTTTTCTTTCTCCAAGAGCTTTAAAATGAGCTCAAAGAAGTGGCAGATCAGAAAACAACTAGAAATTTAAGAGTCTGAATATCTATCCCCGAGCCGCGTTCTACTTTTAAGGTGTGTGGTTTATAATTATGACAATAAAACTGGTAGTGTACAATTGTGCAGACATGGTGATTCATTTGATGTGGAATCTACTCTATGTCAATTGTCAAGGTATAAATGACATCTTGACTGACAGATCCGTCACTTGCCAGCAAGTGTGCCCTATAGCAATGAATCTTTCAGTTTAAAATAATGTGATATTGATAAAATCTGTGAAATTACCACACAATTTACAAGTTTTTGTCAAATTTTTCATGTTTTCCATTTGTACCAGAAATATCTGATAAGGGTTATCATACGATTACTGCACATACCGGTAACAATGATATGTTGTCAGGTAAGATTTTACTGCACATAACCACAAGTTGTTATCTGTTGGTTAGATTTGGTTGTTACTGCACATCACCATGATTTGTTGTCACTTGGTTAGATTTGGTTGTTATTACTGCACATAACCACGATTTGTTATCAGTTGGTTAGATTTGGTTGTTATTACGGCACATCACCACAGATTGTTATCAGTTGGTTAGATTTGGTTGTTACTACTGCACATACAAAAACATGATTTGTTGTCAGTTGGTTAGATTTGGTTATTATTACTGCACATAACCATGATCTGTTGTCAGTTGGTTAGATTTGGTTGTTATCACTTGTCCACACAAATTGCCTGCATGTCTCTCAAGATTTGAAAGGTGTAAGGACGACACACTCCAATACAACATGATGACAAGTGATTGCCTGTCAATTGTTAGCTGACAAGGCAGCCAGACAATTACTCCATCAATAGCAACTGGAGGAAAATGTCAAAGCACAGCAGAACATCTGAAAATCCTTGAGAAAACTCAATTTTATGTCTGTCGCTGGAAATCTGCCAACACAGAGGAGACAAATTGGGATTAAATTATCTGCATCAAAGGTCGCTGAAATTACTTTAACTCCAGAGAAAACATGTAATAACTTCCTAATTGCTACAGACAAAGCATCGTTTTCATACTCTCAATTCCCAGAGATAAAATGTGTTTAAAGCGTCTGGGGGAAAGTGGTCAATGAATTCACTGAAATCAAGTCCCATGCTGCCCTGACAAAAAGTTTAAGTCAAGATCTCAGCTCTACATCATTCAATTTGCTGAATGCTCATACTAGACAAGTGATGCAAGAGAAATAATTTCAGTGCTTGCATGCCCTAGTCAAGCATTTGTATAAATTTCTTTTGAAAACAAGAATAAAACTCTGGATTTTACTCATCGCTACATAGCCAACAGAGATACTGGTACTGATAAAGTCATAATCTGGACTGTCGGATAAGAGAGTTACCATAATTGGTGTTTGATTTGGTTTAATTGGCAAATCACACCTGACTAATTCAATCAGATGCTTTGAGACAAAACGGAAAAAATGACATACGCTTATATTCTAAGGTTTTTCATGAAAATATAAAAACCACAATGATGGTATACTGGTAAATAAATTAGAAATTCAGAGATCCTCTGTGATATTTCATTTACAGAATGATAAAGTGTCGCATTAACAATAACAGTATTACTTGACTCATCATTTTCACAAGGTTATTCTTTTAGATTTTTCTCACATTAAACTACATCAACATTTTGAATTCCTAGCATGACTGATAACTGGTTGACAAAAGTGGGATTTTGTAGTTTATCAAAACCACCGTGCCAATTCAATTTGCTCTGAAAACAAACTCAATAAAACATAACTGGAGCAATCAACTACGCTAATATTTAGTTGTCCATATTGCGAGACAAAATAGATGGAAGTATAAAAAAAATTCAATACAAAAATATGATTACAACACTTGCTGCATATGAACCAGAAAAATACAGTCTACATTTATACGATCAATCTGTGTGCTATTTAAAACTGGAATTGCCCAACCAATCAGAGCTTTGAAGAGCCTATTGACAGTTCTCTCACACACCGTACGGGTCACTATGATTGCTTCAATATGTTATTCTGTAGAGTTATATTACTCAGCTGTGACTGGCTCTTTGAGTTGTCATATAAACATTCATTCTAATCTTTGAGTTGTCATATAAACATTCACTCTAATCTTTGAGTTGTCATATAAACATTCATTCTAATCTTTCTTGTAAGGGTATGGAAAATTAGCTAAACTTAGACAGGCATGACAGTGGTGAAATTAGTTTGATTCAATTGCGAACTAAAAATTGCATGAGTTATATTTCATGCATATGTGAAAGTCAAATATAAAAGTTAGTGCATATGAGAGTACGAGCTGGAGTGTTTAACCGAGTGTCCGAGCCATCTGTGTGGTCTCTTTGACCATGCAATTCAAAAGGTTTGAATTCTTTCCAGTTTTTATGATTTCCTTTGGCATGGTATACTGGGTTACAGAGGCATGCAGTCAGGAAGAGAGACAGTCCCATCAGGAATGCGGGTTTTGACCTCGGTGGTTTATTGCTTTACTTGATTGCAATGATGTACAGGGCAATCAAAATGCAATTGAGACTCAAACACCAGACACAGTGTCTCAATTAGAGTGGGATGGAAATTGCCACACCCTTGTCTGTGCCACAGGGTCTTAAACTTCACAAGGGAAGCTGCTATTAAAACCAGTGTTCTCAACTTAAAAGCAAACATTGTTCACATTCCCTCATGGCCAGAATTGTACTTTTGTGGTGATTTCCAGGAAATGAAGAAATTTTCACTGAGTGTACTTCCGTGACTGAATGTCAGCCTGTTTCCGGTCGTTCCAGCTCAATTTTCATTGTAATAATTTCCTGGCTGCGATTGGTGTCATACTTTAAAATGCTTCACAGCTACTGTACTTTAGCTGTCACTGAAGTAGCAAGGAGACTAGCCTCATAACTATGAGTATGATTAGTCTGCGATGAAATGTTTCTTTTTATTGACTTATCTGAATTAATCAACAGCCAATTATAATTACCCACATAGCACATACAGTACAACATATGGGTATTCATTAAATTTCAATGAAATTAACCGGGTAGAATTTTAGCATGAGCTTTGCAGATCTAGATTGACTTACACGTAACATGTGGGTTATAAGTACGGTTTAAATGAGTTGCATGAAATCTCTCATAAAATTTTTACAAAATTATGTTTTTTGTAGAAGTTGATTTTGAATCGTTTTAAATGTGACTTATAATAAGTTATAAATGTGAAAAATTTGATTCAAATTTTAGCCAGACAAAATCTTGGGAAACTAATCACACCTTTCAGACTAGTTTCACAATAACAGAAGTTATGTTGCCAAAATGAGATACTGCCCCTACAAATTTACAAAGGCTCTGTATTACAGTGGGGCAAGTAAAGTTTTTTCAACTTTTACTGCTTTTATTTCAAAACATCATCCGGCGTTTCATATGGCTTTAACGTTAACATTATTATCAAAATTCTTCATATATATATGATTTATACATTACTGGCTCTACAAAACCTTGGCTACAATTTATATCCATTATGTTTTCATATAATTTAAAAAAGTCATCGTTGATGACACAGTCCCCACTTGTTAATGGGTACTTTGATTACAAGTCCTCAGAGAGGATAGAGTCATCTTCATTAATTAGGTCTGTGATAAAAATACTTTGATACAGATGGCTCAATGGCCAAGAATGAGTTCCATGGTGATGAAAACATAAAACATGATCCTAAAGGTCATTAAATGAGTCAACTAGGAATTAATCAACAGGATGTTGCAAAACATTTTTGCATCCTATCATAACACTGATAGATTAACACTGGTACCATATTTTATATAGTTTGATGCAGTTCTTCTGGACATTCACCCTAAAAACAAAAGTTCATCATGTAAATGCAAATTAGCACGTAATTTAATTCATTGGATCGTATCACAAAACAAATCAATGTGCATATGTATGACATAGGTCAATATCCTTGTACCAACTTTGAATAACATCGGTTTGAGATATGCCCGAGTTATGGCTTTGTACATGAAAAAATCGTAACAAAATAGCCGCACGGCAGCCATATTGGATCGTATCACAAAACAAATTGACATGCATATCTATGACATTGGTCAATGTCCTTGTACCAACTTTGAATAAAATCGGTTGAAACATGTCTGAGTTATGGCTCTGTACATAAAAAATCGTAATAAAATGGCCGCCTGGCGGCCATATTGGATCGTACACAAACAAATCGACGTGCATATGTATGACAATGAAGTAATCCTTGTACCAAGTTTGAATGAAATCACTCAGGCATCTCTGAGATATCTGCGTGAACGGACGGACGCACAGACGAGACGCACGCCGCACGCACCAAGGACACACGCACGCAGGACATGACCAAACCTATAAGTCCCTCCGGACGGTGTCCGTGGGGACTAAAAAATATTTGGGCCTGGGCTAACTCAACTCTATTCTAAATACAATGTTTTACTTAATGGTCAATTGTTAAATGTACAAATTAAAGGAAAAAATGATTTGTCAGCCTCAAAGTCACACACAGTCCACAAAGAAATTTCTTGCATGTCAATTTCAGGTATTTATTATGGAAGTGTACAACAGTCCCTTAGGTGCCAAACCCATATTTGGAGCTAATAGGTACAGTAAATGTGTATGCTGAGACTGTCAATAACATTGATTTAGTCACTTAAAGCTATCAGCCGGGTGTAATTGAATTACATACACATGATTAAACAGACTTGTACACAAATTGTATGTCGCCACTCATCGATCACTGCTCCAGGCTGTTTTATCATTTTCCATTTCTGTCAGGCATGAAAAGGCACACTTTAAAGATGTACATATTTATTCCCGTTATTAAATGCTCACTTTGAGCACTTCAAATGAAATATGAATAAACACTACTTCTGTATGATTACAGCAAATCAAGGCAAAGTTGTAATTCTGAGCTATATATGGAGTTTCCCTGTGGGAATCTTGGCACTTGTAGCTTTGGGGAGTTGATTTCATTGACTAGCACACAAGGATAGCAAAGCATTCAAGATATATTAAGGATCTGTGAAAGGCATTAATTGTCAAACTCTAAAATTGAAACAACAAATTAGACGAAAGTCTGATTTCAATGAAGGGTTTAGATCTCTGAAGAGGGCTGGCTCGACACATGCTCAGTATAGATATATCACAAACCAAAGTCTCACTCGCCTAAAATATTTCTGCAGTTTCAGACTTCAAAAATTTTTGTCTAGGCTTGTACTCAGTATTTTTCATTGCAGCCATAAATTACTCACTTGATTATCAAGGGACTAAAACTGAGAAATATCATGTCATTCAGGTTCCAACATGACTCATTCAGGCAGTGCTACAAAGTGTAGGTAATGTATCCAGGAGACTGCGCCGTGCGCCACAATTTGACATAGTGAATATGAATGAAGTAGTTCCCATGGCATTCATAGCCAATTACTAGAGAGACAAATTTAGTGACCGACTTCAAGGGGGGCATGAATGACATAACTTTTCATAATTACAATATTGATATTAATTTTTGAATCATAATTTTCTTCAGATTAAATCTACCTATCTAGGCTGTGTGATAAATTATATCATACCAGTATATTGATGGCATGAATACCAATTTTAAGGTCGTACAAAAATATCAAGGTACCCTCTGGATTCAAAGGCAAGCAAGCCGGTGTTCAAGGTTCTCAACAGTGTAATATATACCAGTAGAAAACTCTGTATTTCTCATAGTCATGAGATACAGACTCGTTATAACTAAATTTTGAATAAATTTTCCAGGGTTTTACATTTTCTGTCGAATTGCCTCGAAGGTGTCAACAATGACAAATAATAAATTTATTACAGGGGTAAACTGAAAAAAATATCTGATGTATGTGGGAACATCATTCTTGTACTTTGTTACTGATCCCCTTCAAAACCAACTCATTCTTGTGAAACTGATCCTATCACATAATGGTGGACATTTAGAGATTTGAAGCTTAAATTCCCTTGTCCTTCAGGAGCTGTAGAAATAGTATAATTTGTTTACAGTCAGTGTTAATTTCAATTAATAAATCCCTTGATACACACGTTACAGGCAGACTTAACCCCTATAACCCTATTTCACAGCGCACTGATCCAGCCTCACTCAAAAATAAAAACAGGCCTGAACTGTAAGTTTTGGTTGAGAAAAAGAGTTTTTTGCTGCATTCAAATATTTTAACCTGTACCTAAACATTAATCATAGTCCATGTCATTATCCATTTCAAATTCTTGCTTTGTCAATTCAAATTTTCAAAAATTACCTTCATTTCAGATTATTAATAATATTTTTTCATAGTAATCATATTCTCTGGTTTACTTTTTCTTTACTACACAGGGTCAAAATGGATTCAAAGTGGACAAAGAAAAAGGTTACATGCAGCAATCAGAAGTTGCACGGCAACATTCTCCACATGGTTCATTTTCACTCTAAAAATGTAACCCTGTGAATGGAAACAGCACCATTGAAGTTTTTTGCTTGTTTGTTTGTTTGTTTGTCTGTTTGTCATTTTAGTTGTTTTTATTGAGGCCAAAGTTAATACTTAATCTTACACTGGTCAAAGGTAAACGAAGGTCATACACTAATCCACTCTCTCCATCCCCTATTTTAATGCTTGCTGATATAAAGACCAAATCTGAATAATGGAAAGCTTGATGCCACAAGAGTCTCCATTTGTGATGAAATCTGCTGATGAGGATGGATAAGTGGCGTACCATGAGATCTCTGAAGGGGTGGTCAAACAGAGGATGCACAAATGTTTTTATACACCACCTAGATTTGTCATGTTTTCAAAGCAAACAGATTATGCAAAAGTTTTTGCCAAGTATTTTGTAACTGTCACTTTCACTTTTTCAAGTAATTTTTGCCACAGAAACAGTTTCAAAAGAAATTTAGGCACTATTTATGACCTCCCCTTTGATCAAATGGACCATTCCTAATCCAGCATTAATCCTCACATTTGATACCGTTGAAATGTCACCTCACCGATAACCTGATGTATTTATCCTGTACAATGGAACTCTAAAGTAACCGCTGGCACTGAGGTCATATTCCCTTCATACATGGCTTTTGGATTTTAGCATTTAACAAATCATTTTGATGGCATTGCATTTTACTACACAGATCTGATTCAAAGACCACATACTGAGGCATTCGTATTCATCTACAGCTATTCACACACTGCTGAGCTGTGGAATCTTTGAAGTTTACGGTAGAATCCAGTCCTCAGGGGGAGTTTTTCAGAAACTCTAAAATTCTTACAATGCTTTTCTGGTATGCTGGTTGTTTGGACTCATTTTCAGATTTTGAATCTTTAGGAGGACTTTAATTAATGAAATGTTCTCTTGTTTTTTATGAATATTGAAAACCTTTTTTTACCAAACCGTCAACATAGGGATGGCAGCCATTTTGAATTTCCAACTAAATCTTAGTACTGAAGTCCGGTTATTAGTTTCTCTAAATTATGATAAAATTTGCCAAGCAACCCAATTTTTTTTTCTTGCTTATGAAAGTGTATGGTTTTAAGTATTTTTTTCAGAAAATTTGACCAAACTTTAATACTTTAAGTTTCCCTGCCCCTTCTCTCCAATATCCATGGGATATAACAATAGTGCAAGACAACTATGAAAACCATCATACCGGTATTTTCTAATACAGCAAAATACTATTAAATTCAACGGAAAGTAAACTGAAAGTTGATATCCATTTTTAAATCAAGAATGTATGAAACAAGATACAATGGCTTACGGCATCACTCTCTGAAAGTTTAGCCATCTGTAACCCCCTGTACAATGAACAAAACATATCCATGCAAATGTAGTCATTGATGCCGGCGATTAGAGTCAAATTTCAGTGTTTGCCGTAACACCTGTCCTTATATCAATAGCGTCTATTCAACTCTGTGTGCACGCTGTGTGTTCCTATTTCTTATTACATCTTGGAGCTCAGTATCATTTTTATTGACTGTACACCGGTTAAGTTGAATACATGGAATCCGACTGTAATTTCCCGTCCCGGATCAATAAGACAAGAAACACTGTTTGACTATATTACAGCATTAGTGACACGCAGTGTTTGGTTTGCATAGCAACAGACACCCAATAGCTTTGAATATGGTCACAGTGTACTACATCCCCATGGTAACTCCGGAACATGATTGCTTACATACAATGACTGCTAAAATAGAAGATGAAGTAGTCTGAATTTACTGGGTTTTTTTTGTTAAGGTAGTATGCACCTCTAAAGCGAATAACTTAAACTTTTGCTGAAACTTTTTTTAAGGAATCTATCTACCATTCTCTTTAACAATCAAGAATAAAAATTGGGGTCACCATGCAAATTTTGGTACTAGAGAAACCCAAGATTCACCGATATTTAAAATTCAAAATGGTCACCATCCCTGTGTTAACTCTAAAGAGAAAAAGAAAATTTTTGAATTTCAAAAAAACTAAGCCGGTGAAAAGTTTTCTTACACCAAAAGCTTTAGAATGAATCCCTACAAGTGGTATATCAGAAAAGAATTGTAAAAGTTTTTGAGTCCGAATATCTGTCCCAGAGGAGTGTTCTACCTTAAAGTTTCTACATAGGATTGAAGATTATAAATTATGTCGTAAATATATAAAAACAATTCATCCCTGTGTGCTAGGGCTGTCCCCTTTTATCCTACATTGGGATAAACTTAATGATTTCACTCCTTGTGGACAGCACCAATGCACTAAGACTTGGAAGGGATGGGTTGTGGGGGAAAGGTTCAGTAATATTGATTACATTCCCTCTCTCCAAGATTAGGATTAAACTAAGAAATACACTGATGAGCTGAGAGACCATCAGTTTCTTTGTATTTGCTTTTTTTTCTTGAAAAATTGTAATGGATGTCAACATCTTCTCATCAATTAGTAAGCAGATCCCTGGATGAGAGTATAAAAATAGACCCGCATTCATCATTTCTATCTTCCAAGCTTTTCCATCAGAGGATAATGACCCACAACACAAAGAAATTGTAAATAATCTAGCCCAACACAGAAGGGATCATTTTCCCTGATCATATTGCAGTGTTGAAAGGTGTATTCATTGAGATGTATTAAGAAAATTGGCCAGTATTGATGAAATAGGATGCAGGCAATCAAATTAAAATAGTTCTATTACCACTATGGATGTAGCAACTGATTAATAACTTAATGCTACATCATTAGTTTTATTAATCATAAATGTCATGGAAACATTTTTTTGTGTGTGTGTCTGAACTCCTTGTAACTCGATATTGTATATCAAATATTTCAGCATTATCAACCGGGTATTTCCTATTTCTCATTCACATAGGTTGAGATGATGATATAATAATTTTGGGTTTTTTTAATTTTAAATTATAATAAATTTAAATTTATCGTTGACGATAAGGCAGAATGCAAAAATGGAATTCTTCTTTGCTGATCTACTGCTTGCGGGCACTCATTTTGAAATGAAGCAAGATTTACATTTTCACAATATTGTTTTGGGTAAAATCAAAATCATAAATTTTCTGATCATTTAAATCAAGTAAACAGAGAGAATGGTAGCCATTTGAATTTTAAATACCGATGAACTAAATAAACTTTTCTTCTTTGATCACAATATTTGCAAGGTAATCTTTTTCTCATTTAATTACGAAAGAAAATTTACCAATTAATCTGTCAAGCAAAGTTCTACAAACAAAAGGTTCAGGCTTCAAGTTTTTGATTTTTAAATACTTTATATGGTAGAATCACATTCCCTCCACAAAACCGTGGTAGAATGCACCTGTGGGACAGATATTCAGACTCATTCTTTTCAATACTATTCTGGCTTACCTTTGTGTCGGCTCTAAATAAAGGTCATGGACTAAGAAAAATTTTCAGTTCGGTTTTTGGAAAATCTAAAAATTTAATCTTTCCCCACAAGGTTAACACATGGATGGCGGCAATTTTGAATTTCAAATATCAGTAAATGCTAGGTAATTTGTTTTGCTAGTTCCAAAGTTTGCACAGTGACCCCTAATTTGTATTTTTGATTTAGTACGAGAATGGTTGAAAGATTCATTCAGGAAAGTTTGAGTAAAAGTGTATTGCACTTTCAAGGTGCATACTACCTTAAGGAACACATCTCTAACTTTTGTGAAGTTAATGACTGTTGGCAACCATAGTCTGGTAATACCTGTGAGTGTATAAGAACTGGACCCTAATACCCACAGTCTGGTAATACCTGTGAGTGGATAAGAACTGCACCCTAATACCTACAAATGGGGATGGTAGGGTCAAACTTCAATTTTGTAGCTTTTCAAAAATGTATAGTCATATACTTGTCAATCTGCTGCACCGACATCTAACTCTGACTCAAACCACTACTCTAATAAATATCCATGTATACTGCACTGATAAATGTTTCACAAATCATCTCTGACCACACAATTCAAAACAGCAGAGGAACACTAAATTTTCCAGCATGGTGATTTCACATAAATTTGCAGGATGCATTCAAAATGATGAATGGATTGTGCGGCCGCTTTGTTCACAGTATGTAAAACGACAATAACTTGGATTTCCAATCACTTAACTGTCTTTGTTCAATTTGAATTTGAATCTGAATAAATAATGACTTTGTCTATTGCATGCACTTATCATTGTTGGAAATATATTGATGCAGGGCATTAATTCAATATGCTTTGTCCAGTGTAAAACATTCCAGTATTTATTTTTATCTACCGAAGCAGACACTACATAATACATATTCACTGACTTGATAAAATCTAACTTACTGATCTCTGTTCTGCAGGAACACGTTTTTTAATAGACTTGCTGAAATTAGCCAAATTAATCTCGCTTATGCGATGCGGGTACCAGCAACTGCATACCAAAATGGCAAAATATGACGACAACTTTCCCGTTATTTGTATTACTAGAAATAATTTCACTGTTCATTCCAGCATTATAAAGCAATGTTTGATGGGAAGATGTGACAAATATTTGTTTTTGATAAAACAACACAAAGGCTGAAAAGACATAAACTAAATTTAATACACTTTAAGAATAAATGGCTTCGTACATTTCACAAAACAAGTTATTGCTTACTGTTCGCTGGAAGCAATTGCTATTTTCAGCAGTGAACATACCCACTGTGCTATACATATGGCAATCCATTTCACTGTGTTAAGAATTAACTTAAGGTACAGGGAAGTTATTTTGGGGAGACTGAGTTTTCAACTATCAACCAGTTTGAAGTCTACCATTTTGGTTTAATTGAATACCGTACATTGGGGACTGAGTAATTTTGATGATTTAATTAAACCAGCCTGAATCAGACAATTATTAAAATATGAAACAACTTTTAACAGTTGTTCATTTAATACAGTAGATAAAACACCTTCTGTTTTGTTTTAATGGTAATTCTGACACACCAACATACAAATTTCACAAATTTAATTTTCATGAGCTATCAGTCAATACAGATATATATGATCATTAAAATATCAATCAATTTTACAGTTGTCCAATTGATAAGAATATATTGTCCATTTTATTTCTATGTCTATTATGACAGACCAATGCAAACATTCAACAAATTCTTATGAATTCCCACTTCCAGCTCAAACTTTTACCATCCAGGAACAAAGATAAGTGAAACGAACATGTTTATCATCAGACCTGTCACACAGAAATTGAGAAACTTAAAGTGATGATCGGTGTGTATGGCGTGTGTATGCAGTTATCATCAGTGCTATGGTATGGTGAGCAAGTTGGATAAGGTCACCAGCATTAATATACTTGATTGGAAACGTGTTTCAGTTTGCCTGAACAATTTTCGTTTACACTACGTTAACATGTCCTCTTTTCGGTTGAGTCACAGCGCATGCCTGGATGCTTTCACCCACAGTACGGGTATAATGTTCATTGGCTTCAATTTGTATAAACGACTACCATATATCTTGAGCCAATTCTGTGTAAAATGCAATGAAGGTTGTATCAATTTTACACAAGATTGAATTTTCCTGTTGTACAAGCACCATAGAGATAAATTGCTGCCCTGACTTCAGAAAACAACTTATGGTTGTGCTCAGAACTCTTGAGTGGAAAACATGATGTACATTATGATCTGTTGCCAACTAAACCTAACACTGCATGTACCGGTACAAGCAGCAACCCTGCTAGTGTTGAAGGCCTGTAAAACAACCTATCTCAATCGATACAAGAAACACTGGCTGCCAAGTAAGACATTGACCCTGATGTACAACACACATCATTGGCATGGCATTGAGAAATTTCATTTCCTAGCAACTGAATTGAGCTCTGCGCAATTGCATTTGCTGGTGACACTGAACAATATGGTGCCGCCCAAATTTCATAAGTAGAAAACCATGTTTGTGAACGAAGACATTGTACAATTACAAAATGTACCAATGAAAGTATACTTTATATGATTCTGCTTGAAAGTTGATACATTGTTTTTGAGTTCAGGATCATGCAGCTATCATGGTTTACTTGGGCGAGAAACACTTTTAAAATTTACAATTCCTATGTTGATCTTGTGACTCATCTAGTTTATGGAAATTTTATATTAAAATGTGGTCGTCTGGGACTAAAAACCTGTGAAATAATTGCAAATCTGAGGGTATACAATACACTCAATAAAACATGGAAAATGTTCATAAACAAATTTGGAAAGTATCTGCACTGATATAAACAAATAGCATGTTAAAATTTATAACCAGAAGGAGTTTCCAGCTCAAGATTCAATGATCATTCACACAAGTTCCCAATGGTGCAAAAACCCTTGAGAAAACTGTAAAATGTTTAATACTGTCTAGTGTATGAAAGTAACATTTGCTCATCTGAGATTAGAATTTTGAGCAAATATTTGACAGTCAAACAATTGACAATGGAAACATCTTTATTAGTCCCCACGGACACCGTCCGGGGGGACTTATAGGTTTGGTCATGTCCGTGCGTGCGTGCGTCCGTGCGTGCGTCCGTCCGTCCGTCCGTCCGTTCACGCAGATATCTCTGAGATGCCTGGAGCGATTTCATTCAAACTTGATACAAGGATTACTTCATATGGCATACAGATGCACGTCAATTTGTTTTGTGATACGATCCAATATGGCCGCCAGGCGGCATTTTATTACGATTTTTTCATGTACAGAGCCATAACTCAGGCATGTTCCAACCGATTTTATTCAAAGTTGGTACAAGGACATTGACCAATGTCATACAGATGCACGTCAATTTGTTTTGTGATACGATCCAATATGGCCGCCAGGCGGCCATTTTATTACGATTTTTTCATGTACGGAGCCATTACTCAGGCATGTTTCGACCGATTTTATTCAGAGTTGGTACAAGGACATTGACCAATGTCATAGATATGCACATCAATTTGTTTGTGATACGATCCAATATGGCCGCCAGGCGGCCATTTTATTACGATTTTTTCATGTACAGAGCCATTACTCAGGCATGTTTTGACCGATTTATTCAGAGTTGGTACAAGGACATTGACCAATGTCATAGATATGCATGTCAATTTGTTTTGTGATACGATCCAATATGGCCGCCAGGCGGCCATTTTATTACGATTTTTTCATGTACAGAGCCATAACTCAGGCACGTTTCAACCGATTTTATTCAAAGTTGGTACAAGCTTATTGACAAATGTCATAGCTGTGCACGGCAATTTGTTTTGTGATACGATCCAAAATGGCCGCTGTGCGGCCATTTTATTACGATTTTTCATGTACAGAGCCATAACTCAGGCATATCTCAACCGATTTTATTCAAAGTTGGTACAAGGACATTGACCTATGTCATACATATGCACGTCAATCTGTTTTGTGATACGATCCAATATGGCCGCCAGGCGGCCATTTTATTACGATTTTTTCATGTACAGAGCCATTTCTCAGGCATATCCGCAAGTTTTGACCAATTTTATT
This sequence comes from Ptychodera flava, assembly GCF_041260155.1. Classification (NCBI taxonomy): domain Eukaryota; kingdom Metazoa; phylum Hemichordata; class Enteropneusta; family Ptychoderidae; genus Ptychodera; species Ptychodera flava. The sequence goes on from NC_091937.1 coordinate 35,971,610, forward strand.
CAAAGTTGGTACAAGGACATCGACCAATGTCGTAGCTATGCACATCAATTTGTTTTGTGATGCGATCCAATATGGCCGCTGTGCGACCATTTTGTTACGATTTTTTCATGTCCTGAACCATAACTCAGACATGTATCAAGCGAATTCATTCAAAAGTATTTTTATCACAGACCTAATGAAGAGGACTCTATCCTCTTTGAGGACCTGTAATCAAAATACCATTAACAAGTGGGGACTGTGTCATCAACGATGACTTGTTTTGTGAGAGGTTATAATCACAGTCCCTCCACAAAGGAGAGACCGTACGTGACATAATAATGTCTTTTTTCAAAAGTATGTCTTGGTGCTTGTAAATATTCAATGTTTTTCTATTGTGAGGGCATTATATCCTTCATTAAACCTCTATACAAGTACAACTGTGCAAGTCAATAAATACAATATAAACTGTCATGTGCAAGTCAATAAATACAATGTTTGGTGCTCTGAGCTGTGGTACAAATCGATTCACAGCCACTGTTTAACGAGCAGACTCCATTCAAATGACAGCTATCAGAGATTTGCATAACAAACAAAACTTTTCCCATCGTGATAATCCAATTGAAAGGGAAAAATCAGCTTTAATCGGCAGGGATTGATTTTATATTTGTGATGTATGAATGAAATTATAGATCGCAAAAAAATCAACTCCACTTTAACACAATATAATGATATATATTAATTAGCAGAAAAGTCATCCATTGTGTTGTTCTGTTTTCATTCAGTGTTTTTTCATTGCTCATTAAATTACAGTGATGTGTGTCAAATAAATACCACACCCCAAAACTTCATCTTTCCTTTTAATTGAAACGAAAAATTTGAACACTTGTCTTGAAAAATTGTCAGCAATATCAGAGTCTGACAAACTTCTAAGATTAACACAAACAAATTTAGAATATTTTTACAAATGCAAAGGTCAAGAAAGTTTTCAAAGATATAAGTGATATGTATTCCCTTGTCATTAAAGAAATTAAGTCTTGAGGTAGAAATTACAAATATGATATTGATATGCTTGTACAACAAATGCTTTGCAGAATTGAAAATATCCTTTACAGCCCTACAGGCATTTTACCATGTGGTAAAGCTACCTCCCTGAACAATGAATGCCGTCATATGACACAATAACTTCTTGGCTCTATATCCTTTTATTTTCTTTAATATTTTCATAAATTAATATTATTATTATTAGATTTGAAACCTAACTTTCTTTCAAGCAGGCTGAAAAATTCTAGCTTGATTTAAAACTCACATTCAAAAACATTAAATTTCTGTTCGCTCAATATTTGATGACGTTTCTTCATTTTTCATGCTAAAACTACAGAGAAAACTACTTTTAATGCTATAAACACAAATATTGATATAATATAACAGCAACTCAATTTGGGTATAATTCTCTCCATATACAATGTGGTATCATCTTATTTTTCCGGTTATATCATGCATTCAAATCTCCTGTGACAGGGATTTTTATTTAAAAAATACAATGTCGAAATACTTTTAAGAGAAGAGTGAAAAAAATACATGCTTGTGTCACACAATAAATAATAAAAATATTATCATAAAATTTACATTTATTGTTCCTCTTGTAAAAGTTAACATCTCAATTTTGAGTTCCTAAATTATGTAATTCTAGGATTAATTTTGCTGAGCTGTCAAAGACACGCTATTATTTGTGACTGATATTTGCAATATAGCAAGAGACTAGTGCTTTGTGTGCAACAACAGTATGTCTTATAACGCATCAGCTTTCACAGACTGAACTGCTGAACTTTATGATATGTGCATAGCCGTCGGCAATTATGTAACATGAATAGGCTTAAGAAATTGTTTTGTGGTATTAGTGATCAAAATGTCAGCGAAGACCAGTACAGAGTGAGACTGATCTGGCTGACAGAAGTACATGAAAATACTTCAAATACTGGAGAGTATTATAATACAGTGTACTGGGCACAAATTTAATCCACAAGATCTGAATCAAATATCTACTTGAATCCTCACCAAAGGTTGGAAAGACCTGGTTTGTATATTTGCACACGTACGGTCTGTTAGTCGAGACACCCTGGTTTGCAGTATTGCCAGCTAGGCTAAACAGAGCTCTGAAAAAATATTTAATAAAAGTTAGAGATACCAAATTTAGATACAAATATCTTTTATCAGAGTATGAGAATGAATTCCCTGATCTGTTCATTTGAATAAAGCAATTAATTTATCAATCATAGACAACATTTGTATTTGTTGTTTACTTTGGAGATATTCAAATATTCAGTAATATAATTTTCATACATACATAAACACATACATATCTATCATCAGTGATGTCACAACGAGTGACATGTCACTGATTTTGGCAAAGAGCACACCAAATGCTTTAACCCTTTTCCTGCCAAGTCGGTGAAAATCCGCTTGAAATTCGGTGTAGCCAGAATCTAAGCACTGGTGACCGTTATTCTCCCAACCCGGTGGAAATCAGGCCCTTTTTGGGTACCCCCTTTCCTGCCAAGTCGACGGCACTACGTTTTGCTATCCCCTGTGCATTTAGGGGTCATCCGAGGAGAGGTTTTCTGACAAGGAACGCCTTTTCCCTCGAAATGGGTTCGCAGGGAGTCGATAGACAGGGAAAGGTGCAGAAACCTGTCCGCCAGTCCCCCACACCCGAGGGGGGGCTGGTTTTTTTTTACCGCTTTTTAGCGGACTTGGCAGGATGGCATGGTGACGTTTTCTGGCGGAGTTGGACGTACTTGGCTGCCTGGCACTATAGAGATTGCTGCCGAACTTGACCAACTCGGCAATGCTAATCTAGAAGGCTACCTCTTGCAAACGACTTGGCAGATATGCCGATGGTGCGAGACGAAAGTCACTTATTCAGTTGTGCGTGACTGAAAATGAGAACGTATTTTTGACGGGACGGCTCGACTTGTTCCTCCGATGGAACGGATATGAACGACTCGGAAATACCATTACAAACTGGTGTCCGACGTACTAAGCTGGGCTTCAGCTCTGCAAGTCAAGCCAGGCAACGTCCTTCACCGCCTTGGCCGTGCCATTCAATGGACGTAGCTTTGGATTTTTTATTTATTCCATCGTCTGAAGTATTGGCTCTGGTTTGCAAGCAAACGTATCCTCTTGCCAACGCATTAGTAACTACGTATGCTGTTTGCGTACAGAGAATTCAAAAGGGCACATAAGGTCAATATGCTACGGGGATACCGCCTGCATTAGCAGGGACTGCTTTTGTTATGCAAACCAGCTAGCAGTACAATATGGCTGCCAGGCATGTGGACACGTCGATGGCTAGAACAATGGAAGCATATTGCGTTGCACCCGTGCATCGCAAAAGTGAACTGAAGACTTGGGTGTAGTGACGGTTATCACTGGTTAGCTGCAGCCCAAGCCATGTCGGTACAAACCCGTACCTGACTGAGGACCACTCGATTAAGTCAGTAATGAACGGTAACACTCGTAAGCCAACTCCCAACTGAGCGGCTAAACTACGTGGAGCTGTGCTTCAATGGCTCAGCCATGTCGTTAATACAACGGCAAAAACGTAGTTTTTGTGCTACACTGCCAAGTCGTTAGAGGTACGTATTCAATTGACCCTACCCTGGGGAAACAGGACAGGTTTGACGGTGCTTCTGCACCCCTAGCACGACCCTCAGGGTCTCTGACTAACAGACGAGTGAGGTGATGTTTGTGCCTAGCGGACGTGCGTAATACTGAAGGAGTTTATTTCCGAAAAAATAAACATGAAACGGCAATAAAATGACGCACTCCCAGGGGCAAACAAAGCCGGTGACCTCAATTTTTTTCTGCAGCAACCCTTGAGCTCCTTCCCCTGTCTACGGGCATGTAGAAATTATCGAAGTCTAATACGTATAAGTACGGCTAAAACTACCCTGAAAATGGGCGATTTCTGCCAAAATGCCTGGCAGGATAACATGCAGGAGAGCCAATCTTTTGCAGGCACATATTATGGGCGGTTTTCTACTGACTTGGGAGGATAACGAAAAGGGCGCTTGGCAGGAAAGGGTTATTAAGGCAGTCTAATAGCAATATTTGAAACGTTTTACTACACTTTTAACGGTTGCTATATATTTAATTATTCAGTTAGTCCTAAATACAGATTTTACATGTTATTGCTCTTTCTCCACTGTATGCGACTTAATGCTAGTTGAGGGGCCAATTTTAGCACTTGTAAAACAAATGCTAAAATCCTATCAGAACAACAAATTGACGTGACTTGACACACTTATTAATTTAGCTTGGCATATCACAACACATCACATACGTACCATGTGCAATGTTTTATTGACATATTATAAATATCAAAATTAATTTGTCAACAGACACATTAGACATTTCACACACAAATATTGATTAGTTGAATACCAAGTATCACAAAGTAAACAGCTGAGTGGAACAGGACATTGTATTCTACAAACAATATTCAAAAACAGAAGAAAATACAATGTAATATACGAAATGGTACAATTAACACTTTAATTGCTGTAATTTTTTCAATTAAAATTTTAGTGTAACATTTTACCAATTTTTATGAACTTTTCTGTGATGTTTTGGTAATTTTGGACCAAATGGCAGTTCAGTTTGTGCAATCATGTTGATAGCCATGAGAAATTTTTCACTGCTACGACTAACTTGAAGTATTTGAGGTACGTAATAGGTATTAACCCTTTTCCTGCCAAGTCGGTGAAAATCCGCTTGAAATTCGGTGTAGCTAGAATCTGAGCAGCCACGGCCGTTATCCTGCCAAGGCGGTGGAAATCGGGCTACTTTTTGGTACCCCCTTTCCTGCCTAGTCGACGGAACTACGTGTAGCAAACCTTGCTCGCGCTAGGGGTCGTTCGAGGACAGGTTTTGGGCGAGGAACGGCGTTTGCTCTCGAAATGGGTTCACAGAGAGTCCAACGACAGGGAAAGGTGCGGAAGCTACCCAGCCAGTCCCCCACCCCGGTGGGGGACTGGTTTTTTTTTGGGGGGACGAGTAGCGTACTTGGCAGGTTAGCACGTTGACGTATTCTAGCGGAGTTTGGGTAACTTGGCTCTGAGGCACTACATAGATTGCGGCCGAAATTGACCGTCTCGGCAACGCTAATCTGTAAGGCAACCGCCTAAGACCGCCTCAGCTGGCGGTGCAATTTTTTGCCAATGGTGCGAGAAAAAAATCACGGACTTGGTCCTGATTGACGGGAAGTGCGGACGGATTTGACGGACTCGGCTTCTCTAAGGCAACCGCCTAAGACCGCTCAGCTGGCGGTGCAATTTTTTGCCAATGGTGCGAGACGAAAATCACGGACTTGGTCCTGATTGACGGGAAGTGCGGACGGATTTGACGGACTCGGCTTGATTAGTCCCTGACATGGAACTGATCCGAACGGACTTGAGCGACATTTGTGAAGGGTAACCACCGCTTTTAACCGACTTGTTACCTTCTCGAAAAGACTACCCACTCAGATGTCGGACGTTGTCGGCTGCACTTGGCTCTAGACGTTCAAGCCGTGCAACGAAACACACCGCCTCAGCCTTGCCATTCAGGAACATGGCCTCAAAATTTGATACCATTGTTCACCGACTTGGCGGCTGCGGTTAGGTGCGTGAACCGTTGTTCACCGACTTGTTACGCCTATGTTGTCCCTGTGAAGTTCGGCTAACGGCCGAGTCTAACGGGAGTTGGCAGACCTGTGTTTGGTTTATACCGTAGTATGACCGACTCAGGTAGAGGTACCTGTCGGTATATTCCGAGTTTTACGCACTCGGGCGTCAATGACGGGTCGTCATCACCGCTGATGACGTAGACGTGCTGGCCACGTTATTTGAAGGAGCCATGTTTGCCCAACGGACACGAGAGGCCGAGACAGCCGTTGACATTTTGGCATCCTTCATCTTTGACCGCCTTAGTTGGGTAAGCCGCTCGGCAGGCGACGGTTATGACCTAAACAAGCCGCTGAAGCACTGTTCGTTGCCGTACAAGAACGAGACGGCCAGTCCATTACTGCTTAATGGGCGATCTGTCGGGTTGGCTTGTCACCGACTTGGATGACAATACGCCCTGCGCAGGCGTACTTAGAAGGGACATGAGGTTAAAGATACGGGTTTCCCACCCGTACTAAACATGGGCTTGGGCCAACGTCCTTGGGTGGCAGGTGCGCATGCCACGTACCCAGCTGGACGGATGTCAAGTTGAGATGCTAATGACATTGACTATGTTATGCTAAGTGCTCGAGGGATTTGCATCGCAAATGAGTATTATTAGCATATCAAATGGTGCGGACAGGCAATTTACATGACGGGTAGGAATGTCAGCGCCGGTTGGTGGACTGATTGCCGTAGGTCCATTATAATAACAGGTGGATGCATATATTAACACCCCTGCGTCCAATCATGTCCAGGGCTTTGTTTCCCTGTGGCTTTAAAAGGGACTTTAAAAGGGAGGGACCTGCTAGTCTGTCGACACTGTTCCAGACATGAGCTTGACGGACCGCAAAAGTTTTCTGAAGGCGAGCAGACGACTGAAGCTCAAAGATGCAGAGTCTCCGGGCGGTAGTGGTAGCGATCGTTGTGATGTCCCTAGTAAACGTTCTAAGAAGTCGGGCAAGAAACGCTCCCGTAAGGCGAAGCCATCTCCGGCTGAAAAACCCAGTGGTAAGCGTAAACGTAAGACCGATCGTTCTGCCGATGAGGATGATGACGGGTCACCGGTTGCCAGTGGTTCTCACCCGGCTGCTCCGGGAGAGACTACTTCACCTGCAGAGACTACATCTGCTCTTGTGGGAGATACTTCACCTGCACAGACTACGTCTGCTGCTGCTAGTGAGACAGTGAGTAATGAGACGGCTGATGCCATTGGTTCTCCCCCGGCTGCTCCGGGAGAGACACCACCTGTTGCTACTATGAGCCCTCATCCTGCGTCAGGAGAGGTTCCTGTGCCCAGTGCGAAAGAGCTTGAGTCCTCGTCATCAGCAGAGGCTGCCGAGCCCGCTCCTGCCATAGTTTCGTGTGCTGCGATGTCCCCGCCGAAAAAGATAGTGCGGAGGGTTCGTTATCAGGATAGCCCACCTGATTTTGAGCCAGATATGATCCTTGATGCCGCTACGGGCGAGTTCAGGCCCAGACGCCCAGACGACGGTGATATCACCGCTGAGTCCGACTCGGAGGTTGACGAGGATGGGCAGAGGACGATGACTTTTATGACAGGCAGTATGTAGGTGAGGCAAGCTCTGACGACGATGATGACGTTGCTGCTGTGTTGGCGGAGGACGACACCCCTCCTGTCTGGCGTATGTCGGAGACTACCGATGCTAATATATTTGAGGAGACCGATTTTGACCATGAGAGAGGACCGACTTTCACCTTGCCCAGCCACGCCCGTGAGCTCGATTACTTTTTTAAGTTTATTCCAGCTACACTGATCAGATTGGCCAAGGACGAGACTAATAAATACGCCAAATTCCACCAGCGACATATCGCTAGGAAAATAGATAAATACTGGCGTAACGCTGACTACCGAGAGGTGCAGGCGTTCATTGGCGTCTTAGTCTGTATGGGTATCGACCGTAAATCATCAGTGGAGGATTATTGGTCTAGCGATCCCTTTCTGAGAAACCAGGGTATTTCTACTGTGATACCCGCAGTCGCTTTCAGCAGCTTATGCGATACTTTCATCTGGCAGACCCAGAGAACGATCCACGTCGTGATCCTGATGAGGCACGCCGCCGACGTCGGTGTCAGGAGGATCCCCTGTATAAAATCAATCCATGGATGGAGCCCATAGTTGACCGGTGCGTAAATAATTATAAGATGGGTAGAGAGATCTCCATCGACGAGGGCATGGTGCGATTTAAGGGCCGTTCTAAATTTAAGCAGAGATTACCGCATAAGCCTGATCGAGACGGTTTCAAGATATGGCAGCTGTGCGACTCCACCACTGCATACATCGCTAACTTTGCACCGTACCTAGGTGTGAAATATCGGGATCGGACTGATGGGAGACGGCAGGAGCGAGGTGTGGTGAAAAGAATTACGATGGAGCTGGTCCAGCCATTCTGTGGATATAATCACAGCCTATTCTGTGATAGCCTGTTTAGCACGGTCGTTACTGCTAGAGAGCTGATGGAGACCGGGATCTACATGGTCGGGAGTTTTAACCGCCGTAATCGTCGCACCATGCCCCCTCAATTAATTCCGCCGGGTAAGAGGAAGCGCCTTCCTCTGTCTGTTGGGGATATGAAAGCCACGACCAGAACGGACTCTCGTCTTAACATCACTGCTTATCAGGATAGTAACGCTCAGGTGCTGATCTTGAATACGGTCTATCCACCCTTGGAGTGCGTGCCAGTGGGGGAGGGAGACGAGCGGCGACAAGTGCCTCTGTCGCTGTATAATTATCGCCGGTACATGGGAGGCGTCGACCGAGCCAACCAGAAGCGCAAGTACTTTCACACTGGGCGCAAGAACCACAGATGGTGGACATATCTGGCATGTTACCTGATTGATGTTGCCCTGGTAAATGCATATATATGCTTCAAGCATGTACACCCTGATAGTAAGCTGACCCATAAGATGTTTCATCTGCGTGTCGGGAAACAACTCATTGGCGGTTATTGTGGGCGATCGCAGCCCAGTGTGAGAGAGGTCGAGGCCACTGTTTCTCTTGCCTCGTACATCAATCCACAAAATCAGCCGATGCACGTTGTCAGCCGTTTGGAGGGGCGGCAGAAATGCTGTAAAGTATGTAGCAGAGAGGGTAAGACCACTGCGAGCGGACGACTGTCTGAGACGTCCAAAGGATGTAGTCTGTGCGGGGTTCATCTTCACGAGGGCGAGTGTTTTGCGGCTTTTCATCATCGCATGATGCTACGAGGTAAGAGGAGCATTGGCGTGCAGACCTCTACTCACACAGCCCGACGACACCCATCAGCAAGAGAACCCGACGTAAATAACGGACAGGGGACAGCTTCGCCTAACAGTGGCTTGACTGTATTCTTAACACGGACCATGATCACATTTTGAGCACGGTTGTGCCGTTTGTTTGTGCTTTACGATCCCGCTGATTGTAAATTGAAACACGGATTATTTTGTACAATCCCCGATTGTAATCTTTGTAACACGGACCATGCACTCGGACGTCGAGACAGACTCTGAGATTTATTATTCGGCATAATGTAAATTATTCCCGAATAAAATACTATCTATGGATCGCATATTTTCGTTTGTTTTGTTTAGACGGATTATTTGTACAATTCCCCCTATTATAATTTTTGAAACACGGATCTGCCACCCGATTGTAATTTTTGAAACACGGACCATGCACTCGGACGTCGAGACAGACTCCGAGATTTATTGTTCGGCATAATGTAAATTATTCCCGAATAAAATACTATCTATGATCGCATATTTTCGTTTGTTTTGTTTTTACCCCCACTTTCGTTTTTGGCAGATCCGTAAGGACGCTATAGTAATGGATGAACGTGCGTTGTATCACGTGGGAGGGGCACAGCCCAACGGAGGCTGTGCTCGTGCGACGTAGACGTTGTACCAACCATCTGTCGTTGGGGTTAGTGCATAGAGCAGTTGCACTGTCCAGAGCTAAGGTGGTACAAAACTGCACCTTAGTAACAACTGCACAACTAACGTGTTAGGAAACGGTAACACTAACGAGCTAAGTGTTCACTGAACTGGCCAAACTACGTACACGCCTTCCTTCAATGGCGGAACTATGTCGTTGACACTACGTCAAAGCAGACTGCAATGTGCGACTCTTCCAAGTCGTTCAAAGTACGTGGCCAAGTGACACAACCCAGGGGAAACAGGACAGGTTTGAGGGTGCTGCCGCACCCATAGCACTAACCCCTGGGTCTTCTACTAACCCACGAGAGAGGTGACGTTTCCCCGGTGTGGCCGTGCGTGCCGGCGAACGAGCTTTACTTCCGCGAAAGTAAGCTAGAAAAGGGCATAAAAGTGCACGTCCCCCGGGGCAAACAACGCCCGTGACCTCGTCATTTTCTGGACACAACCTCATCAGCGGTTGCCCCTCTATACGGGCATGCAAAAATTTTTGAAGTCTAACACGTATATGGTCGGTAATCGTACCCCGAAAATGCGGTATTTTCCCGCCAAATGCCTGGCAGGAAAGCGTGCAGGAGAGCCTATCTTCTGTAGACACGGAAAAGGGGGCCGGTTTTGACCGACTTGGCAGGATAACGGACAGGGGCGCTCGGCAGGAAAAGGGTTAAAGTAAAACCATAAGATTTTGGGACTTTTTGAAAAAGTTGAACAAAGTACATACACACTACTCTCAATTTTCATGCAGATTTTGGGCAGCCATTCACTGCAAGCTCATAGTCTACCAGATACATATGATAGAGCTGTAAAAAGTATGCTCCAGTCTTTGAACAAACCGATTCTTTTGATCTGATCGTTGGTGGTAAGAAAGGAATGCTGTGGTAACAGCTGCTGTACAAAACAAAAGAACTCCTACATTAGAAAGGTCACTATATCCTACTGAAGTCACAGCTGAAAAGTTCAATATTGTTATGTGCAAATACAGCACTGGTATGAGGGAATAAAACACTCAGAAATACCAACACTGTGACTCTTGCAACTGTGTAAACAAACTCTGTAATGTCATGCCTAGATCATCATAACATGTGAATAGCAGAGTTTAACATCTCTTGGAGGGTTACTGTATCCTTTTTACTGCCAAGTCGGTGAAAATCAGCTGAAATTCGGTGTAGCCAGAATCTAAGCACTGGTGACCGTTATTCTCCAACCCGGTGGAAATCGGGCCCTTTTGGGTACCCCCTTTCCTGCCAAGTCGACGGCACTACGTTTTGCTATCCCCTGTGCGTTTAGGGGTCATCCGAGGAGAGGTTTTCTGACAAGGAACGCCTTTTCCCTCGAAATGGGTTCGCAGGGAGTCGATAGACAGGGAAAGGTGCAGAAACCTGTCCGCCAGTCCCCCACACCCGAGGGGGGCTGGTTTTTTTTTTACCGCTTTTTAGCGGACTTGGCAGGATAGCATGGTGACGTTTTCTGGCGGAGTTGGACGTACTTGGCTGCCTGGCACTATAGAGATTGCTGCCGAACTTGACCAACTCGGCAATGCTAATCTAGAAGGCTACCTCTTGCAAACGACTTGGCAGATATGCCGATGGTGCGAGACGAAAGTCACTTATTCAGTTGTGCGTGACTGAAAATGAGAACGTATTTTTGACGGGACGGCTCGACTTGTTCCTCCGATGGAACGGATATGAACGACTCGGAAATACCATTACAAACTGGTGTCCGACGTAGTAAGCTGGGCTTCAGCTCTGCAAGTTCAAGCCAGGCAACGTCCTTCACCGCCTTGGCCGTGCCATTCAATGGACGTAGCTTTGGATTTTTTATTTATTCCATCGTCCGAAGTATTGGCTTTGGTTTGCAGGCAAACGTATCCTCTTGCCGACGCATGGTAACTACGTACGCTGTTTGCGTACAGAGAATTCAAAAGGTGACATAAGGTCAATATGCTACGGGGATACCGCCTGCATTTAGCAGGGACTGCTTTTGTTATGCAAACCAGCTAGCAGTACAATATGGCTGCCAGGCATGTGGACACGTCGATGGCTAGAACAATGGAAGCATATTGCGTTGCACCCGTGCATCGCAAAAGTGAACTGAGACTTGGGTGTAGTGACTGGTTATCACTGGTTAGCTGCAGCCCAAGCCATGTCGGTACAAACCCGTACCTGACTGAGGACCACTCGATTAAGTCAGTAATGAACGGTAACACTCGTAAACCAACTCCCAACTGAGCTGGCTAAACTACGTTGAGCTGTGCTTCAATGGCTCAGCCATGTCGTTAATACAACGGCAAAAACGTAGTTTTTGTGCTACACTGCCAAGTCGTTGAAGGTACGTATTCAATTGACCCTACCCTGGGGAAACAGGACAGGTTTGCCGGTGCTGCTGCACCCCTAGCACGACCCTCTGGGTCTCTGACTAACAGACGAGTGAGGTGATGTTTGTGCCTAGCGGACGTGCGTAATACTGAAGGAGTTTATTTCCGAAAAATAAACATGAAACGGCAATAAAATGACGCACTCCCAGGGGCAAACAAAGCCGGTGACCTCAATTTTTTTCTGCAGCAACCCTTGAGCATCCTTCCCCTGTCTACGGGCATGTAGAAATTATCGAAGTCTAACACGTATAAGTACGGCTAAAACAACCCTGAAAATGGGTGATTTCTGCCAAAATGCCTGGCAGGATAACATGCAGGAGAGCCAATCTTTTGCAGGCACATATTATGGGGCGTTTTTCTACTGACTTGGCAGGATAACGGACAAGGGCGCTCTGGCAGGAAAAGGGGTTATTCTAATCAAAAGCTTACAATTATTTACCAGCCTGTAGCTTGTACAGTTTTTGCTTGGATGGAGGAAACAAGCTTTTGTGGTCAAGTTTCTTTTGAAAATGAAAAATTCTTAAATTTTTTCAAAGATTTAGTTCACAAAGAGAATGGCAGCCGTTACAAATTTCATTTTGAAGTAAAACTGACAGAATTTGATTTCCCAACTACAAAAGTTTGCACCATGATCTTTAACCCTCTGACCGCCAAAGTCTATTTTTGTCACTTTTATCCACAATCAATTTTTTCTGATTTTTGCCAAAATTTTGATAAAAAACTGTAGCCAATGAAATGTGATATCCATTCCGTCCAAAATTATGAAAAAAACTGACAGAAAAGTTCACAAAAATTGGTAAAATATTGCGATAAAATTTTGGAGGGAAAAATTACAGCAGTCAAAGGGTGAATTTTACTCCTGCTTATACGGTACAAGGGAACAGTTTAAGTTTACTTACAGAAATTATAAAGGCAAAGGAGAAAACCTTTAAGATGTGTTTGTGCCAGGTACTGTAAAATACAATTAAATCTATAATAGCCTATGATTCAGTACGCGGACTTGAAGGAAGTACATATTCATATGTGAACAATAACCTTGATATTATTTATTTTCATCAGATCTACATTTTGGTTGAATAACTGGGAATAATGATCTCAATTTGTCATTCATAACATCAATCTCTACCTTCATGTCTGACTAACACAAAACAGGAAAGGTGGCAGATTATGTACAGTGAGACAACCCAGACTTTCCATGATTAAAACACGGTTCAATCGCCAAATATGATAATTTTTTTCTATGCACAGCATGTTGAACAAACAGCCATTTGTCTGCTTTATGGCATTCATGATTCAATATAAAGTGGACTTAACCCTCCTGCCAAGTTCATATTTCACAATCAGGTCAAATGTGTTAAAACTAGTGAAGAAAAATAAAATCCCATTTGGTGCATTTTAACAAAACATGAATATTTGAAGGCCCCTGAAATTACAGATACTGTAAACATGACTTTTATGAACTAAAGCTGTTGGAACAGACCAAATCAAATGGGTGGAAATATGTATGCTTTTGACTCAATACTTTGGCTTTTCACTGAGTTGGCTGATGGGAAGTGATACTGTCTGGCAGGGAATAGGTAACAAAGTAGTCTGCATCCAATGTATACAGAAAATAAAAGTGTACAGTTAAGCCTTTGCATTTAGACAAAATCACACTTATACAGACAAAGCTTCAATATGCCATTAGTGCAACCGATGATCAATACGGTCATGATGTCAAATATCCAAATCAGCTTAGGGATGCACCATTATATTTGGGGGGGTGTAGAGTGCCCTCAATACTAAATTTACATGCCAACTAACTTGGACAGTTTTCTTCCATGCAATAAATTTTACAAATTTCAATGTATAGATATTCAGCTAACACAAAGACATTTCTAGATATTTATAAACTGATTCAAAGCATTAATGCCTCTTTTACCATATAATATTAATAGAAACCGATGGAGGAATAGGCAATTCTGAAAAGTACTAAGTATACACCTTAAGATTGCTTCATGACTGAAAAAAATTGTCACAATTTTGAAAGCAAGAAAATATTTGCACATTGTCGTTATGGAAAACCCTCCTCCTAAGACATCATGGTCCATCCCTTTATCAATTGCTGCATATTAGAATATCCATTTACACTGGTTACATGTAATCCCTTAATGTAATTTATTTCTTGCCGAGCATTTAAAATTACTTTTCCAACAGACTGTTCATTCTTTCATACAAGTATCTCTTTTTTTATGACAATGACCTTCACAACCTTCGTTGCACCTTGGTTCAACATTCCGCTTGGCCATGGTAAGAGTGGTGTAGAGTTATAGAACAGTTGAGTTGGCATATGGGTCAATTTGAGTCTGTCTGGTGTATGGGTCAATTTGAGCATGTCTGGTGTATGGGTCAATTTGAGCCTGTCTGGTGTATGGGTCAATTTGAGCCTGTCTGGTGTATGGGTCAATTATGTCTGGTCAGTTGGTATCAACAGCAGACATGATAAAAAGAAACCATCAGTACTGCAAGAATGTTGTCAGCTGACTGTCAGTTACAAATTCCTATCTCAATGAATTATTTGCCATCAAATCACTAATGTTACAGTACAGGCTATTCCCTATCAAATTCCAAACATACTACACATAGTCTTCAGTCTAAAAGACTGTTTTGTTTTGGCCCTAGACTTTTCTTGCTTCAGGCGCTATAAGGACACAAATATATGTGAACAATGCGTTTCCATTTGTCTATGTTGCCTAGTTTGGTGTTTTCTAAAGTGTCAGCTATGAGGACAATCTTGGCGCTCTTTGACTTAAACAACATTGAGGCCTCTGAAAAACTGTAATCCACAGCTTATTGTGCATAATCATAGTGTAGGGCAGGATCTGACACTTGTTTTGAACTCAAAACTTTTAAGTTCAAAAAGTTGGATATTCATCTACAGTACTACCGGTAGTCTTGATTAGGCTCAAAAGAGATCGTGCCAAAAAACATATTTCAAGATTTATGAACCAGTCACTTTCAACAATTCTTTGCCCCTAGCTTGTTTTTTGTTGTTATTAAAAGTGATATAAAATCATGATCATATCTTTCTCATTTGTTCCCGAGAGAATTTCTGCATATTGTTAAAAATTCATTTAAATTTGCTTTTTTCAGTCAGTGGTTGTTTATGCCATATTTGGTTTAAAAATGCATCATATGAAATTATAATTCATTTATTATCAAAGTCTGCAGCAAAAAAATACAGGGACTTTTTGTTGTAATATTGAAGATACAAAGTTTACACTAATGCCATGATGCAACATATCCATCCATTTCACTTACCGGTATTCACCTGTGATTCAGTGTAATACAGTACAGTCCACGCAGAACCCGTCACTGGTGCGGGAACAATGCCCGCATAAAAAGTGCATTGTGCGCGCACGAAACGAGCATCATTGCCAGCAGTATGCGGGCAGATAAAGTGCACTGTGCCGGCACTGTGCGGGCACGATTCGCGCATCGTCACTGTGCGGGCATTGTTGCAATGTGAGGCACATTCACACCTTGACCTTGAATGTATGGCTGAGTTGAACGCTGTTGCATGTGAATGTAAGTTGTAAGTTGTAAGAGTTTCATTCTTGTGGACAAAAATTGCAACAAGTGGACGTACAAGTGGCTACTGTAGTGCTGGGTTTTGTCATCGGCTCAGCCGAACTTTGACCCATTGCTGATTGGGTGGGAGTTGCGACGTTTAGTGTCATTTAATAATACTAGAACGATTTTAGGCCGGGGGTAAAGTGAAAACTCTTTACGTACAACAATGCATGATCTGTTCCTGTGAAATTGTTTCTCTGACTTGGTGCGCTGTGAAGATCGAGTTCGATCGAAAATTATCGAATTTCTCAAATAAAGATGACATCACTGTCGTGAGACGTGGTGTTGAAGAAACTGAGTGAGGCTGTGATGGTGACGATAGGTACATGTAAGTTGTTGCCATAACCGTAACGCATCGTAGAAGACAAGTCAACACAACAATAAAAATTCTTGATCTGTTTTCTATTTTCACAAATGTGTACTTTATAACAGGAAGACAATTTATCATGGCAGAACTGAATGCCTGTGAACTTGAATCACTCTAGTCTATACGAGCTCATATTCTTTTTTTCAATTGTCAAAAAAGACGATTTAGAACTAAAAATGCTGAACTTCTGTGACAGTTTCACGGCTTTCTTCCTCTTTTTCATGCCTAATCGTAATCGTGACACTCATTTCGGTTCACATTATCATGTTTATTATGCCATGCAAATTAATGCAAGGAAGTCAGAAATAACGTTTCGTTGCTTACTCCCCTGTAGCGCGTCATACTTTCTCGATACAGTAATCACGGTCCCTCTATCACAATGATATTACTGGTATGTACATGCAGGTGAGGTTGTTTAGTGTGACGCCTGGAAAGACCAAAATTCTACAAGACGTATACTCTTATATGGTTTGGTTTTTCCCTTCGATGTACGGAACGATTGAACTGAGAAGCACAAAAATCGCGATTTAGGTTCTGCTTCGTAAACCTGTCCTCGTAAATTTCAATGATTTCACAAGCCGAACGTCTCTATCAGCATATTTCTAGCCAACTATCACAATTAGTGGCACAAATAAAATGAATAATGTGAGTGGAGTAAACTGACCATGTTCGTAAGTAATAACTTGAATTTTCTCCACAGACATGAAAACAAAATATTCGTTTTGGGCGACAGCGCTCGACTTGTTTTCTTGCCGATCATGCCGATGTTTACAGAGGGTGAAAGGTTGCGCGACAGTACACGTTGGTCGAACCATTATCTAAGTTGCGGTAGGAAAATCTCCATGAAGTTTTGATACGTTCCTCGGATATTCCGTACGAAAAATATTACTGTAGTCGATGTTGAGAAAGTCATGATCATCATACTGCCAACGCAATCATACAAACTACGGTGACGCCGCGTAATTTTTCATCGCCACCGGTGCTTCACGATAAAGTCCAACATTAAAATTTGTTTCCCTGGTCATTACGACCATCTGAACAAAAAACTACCGAAAAAATACGGCTTCTGCTTATATTTTACATATGAGCTAATACCCGATAAGGTCCAATATTCAAATTGTTCCCATCCGAATGAAATCGGGGCCAAAAATCTTGAAAAAATATCACGTCTTTTTTTTAGCTGTGAAACGCAGCTATCTGTTGGCGGGTGTTGCGTGCGTCTTTATGTGGGTCAAAGGTCAACCCCGCCACGGTATCCGTGGCGGGGTTGACCTTTGACCCACATAAAGACGCACGCAACCCCCCAACAGATAGCTGCGTTTCCACAGCTAGTCTTTTTTGTGATAATGTCAGACAATACCATGCCAAAAAAAGTCCGATATTCAAAAACTGTTCCAACCCAAATTTTTTAGTGACGAAAACTAAAACACTGTGCCAGTTTCTGATTGTATTTTCCGTTCGAGTCGACACCTGACGAACCGAATTTCAAAAGTTTCCCGCCCCCAACTATTTGCTGCAGAAAATACGTCTTTTTCATGTCGTGTTTTACGTTGATCAAATCAAACTCTGTAAAATACGCGCGGTGCAGTGTGTTCTAAATCGTACTCTGAACGTTATCACAGTGAAGTCTATTACGTCACCACAGGTCTTCAGTGTCGTTTTATTTTGTGACAGTCGTTCGGGGACGACATTCCCTCCACATCGAATAAGTATACATTGAGGTACCAGAAGAACGAACTTTCCTGGTTACATTGTGAACAAAAGCTTGGGGCCGAAACGGGAAGAGTTGCCCGGGAAACACGTCAAATTTTGCTACACTGTCGTCCAGATGACCTTGAAGACTTGACGTGGGTTGCAATCGCCACCCAGAGCAGACATTGTCCTCGGCCTATTCAATAGCGTCTACGCACTAATCAGCATAATCAGGCGATGGGTCACAAAGGTCATCGAAGTATGCAACAATTTACAGTAAAAATTCGCGTCGCATGATTGTTTAAATAATTGCGATCACATTGCTGGTGTATACTATCAAGTTCGGAAACACTTTTAAAGGAATAAATATAATTTTTCTACAAAAATAATTCCGTAATTTTTTGAAGAAATCATAAAGCCACGAACTTAACGTTTCGAATCTGCAAGTGGGTTATTGTTTAGATGACCTCAACCACGCTGAAACAGGGGTACTCTTACCATTGGCGGCATTTTCCCCGCTGCCAACTTCAGTCATAACTTCAGTGCAATGGGTAGTCGTAACAAAAGAACGATGTCGCTTCTCGCATCAACGTGTCAAAGAACGCGACATTTTAGTGTTGAAGTAAAGCAGACGTATCATACTTGTAGAAACACTAACGTACTGGATGTTTTTTGAAGTATCAGCCTTGATCCACGGATATATCAGCAACAAAAAATTCTCTAACATTCCGAGGTTCGTGTTACAGTCGGTACGATTTAAAAATACTTGCGATTAAATCGTTGTTTGACGCAGTTTTAAATGTCGACAATGCATTTGACTATTCAAAAACTAAAAGAAAATTAAGTTAATGTGCCACATAACAAGTTGGCCTTTTAAGGGCCACCAAATTTGAAGAAGGAATTACGAGTAAAAGTTTGGAATAAATGAGACTCACACAAGGATTTCAAAGATAATGTTTTTATTTCCACCCCCTAAAATTTAAAAAATCTGAACCGGCGATTGTCTGAATATTACACCTGATTAAAACGGCAATAAAAGTTTTGGTCGGGGCGCTAACGCGGAGATGTATGACACCAATTTTCACCATTCGGAGAACTTCTGGAAATGTATTGTTTATGACATGTGTCGACACATTCTCCACGGGTTATGCGATTTATTGAAGAACATGTTCGTCGTCTTTGAGTTTGCAGAATTGAATTACATTGACAGTATATAGCCTTGATATGTATGGGAAAATGTATGATGTGCGTTTTTACACCGACAATGACAACTTTTGAGGTATTTTTTGCTATTTCCATCATTTTATATGATTCGAATCTTTGGTTCAAAGTGAAAGTTCGGCATGTAAAATGTTTTATTGAACAAGACCGCATCGGTCAACAGTCAATGGTCTACACGTCGCATGGTCGCTATGGAAACCAGCAGTTTCCAAGAATAGCAGGCGAATTCCTCGAAGAAATATGCTCCCATGGGACTTTGTCGGACCACGGTCCCACAGAGGGCTTTCAATTCGACAAAATGGAATTATTCACGTTTTTTATCTGTCACTTCTGAACGTCAAATACATGTTGACCAATTATTCACGTTTTTTATCTGTCACTTCTGAACGTCAAATACATGTTGACCACGAAATTAGTTCAGTCAAGTCACTTCAATTTGTAAATTTTGGTACATTTACATTTCAATGTACTGTTTGACTCGTCATGAAACAAAGGTCGCAGTTCTGGTCCAAGGACGTTCACGCAGGAGACAGTATCGACTCAAGTCTACCCCGAAAATTTTGAACGTTTTTTAAAGCCGATAGACGCAAGTTGCTGTGAAGACCAGCAGCCCAAAACTGACAGAAAGAGTCTCAGATTTAATAGTATGTATCGCATCGATATAACTTTCAAAAAAATGTTATGCTTTTAACTTTCTACAAACTGTGGAGGGACGGTACATCGTAATACAATACAGGACCTGTATAAATGTTTAGAACTTCTGTCGTCATATTTCCCGGTCGGATAAAGCCGCTTGCTTTAATTCACCGAAACCTAGAATTGTATTTTACACGATGACTACAGAGGCAGATTCGGGCTTAGCGGTAGCCATATTTGCTTGGAAATGCCCAATCGGACAGGGCATGCAGTTTGCAGTCTGGATATTTTCGCGACTTATAGGTCATTTTGGAACTGGGTTTTCTCGTTTCACATTCTGGCATCTCAGTGCCTGGTTTAGTCGTAGAGTGTACTACTGACCCTCTTTCAACACAGTGCATGCGTGATGGCTCAGATATTTTTGAAAAGGGACACGCACCGGACCATAGACTTTAAAAACGGTTTTTAAGGTCTATGACCGGACAGACCGCGGATGTATTTTTGTACGTGACATCCATGGACCACGGTGCCTCTACAAAACTCGGACTTGGCATCTCAGCAAAATGGTTCGCCGATTCGGCTACCTTCGAAACTTCAGTTCGATTTTTTTGCGACAAACACGGCAGAATTAGCACGAAAAATCATTAAGCCAATGAAAACACTTGCATTTTCCTACGACATCACCGCTGACTTTACTTCAGTATGATAGTGACTCGATATTGCTAACTGCAGTGTCTACTATAGACAGTCGGATCCAGAGCAAAGTCGTTCGTGTAATCGTAAAAAGTTCAGGACAAAATACAAGCTGTTGATTTCAAAAACAAATTTTATTTCGATGCTAGTTGTTATTTCCTGGGCGCTCTCGTTTCCTTACCTGTGTAAAAAGGATGCGTTGTTTCAAATACAACAAATTGACCGGGCAACAATTCAAAACTTGTTATTCTTCACCCTCCCTAATATAAAATGGTTTACAATCTGGTGCTTCTATGTATCAGGTTTCGCAATCATGCTTTAGTTCATGTACGATGTCTACTCTACGGCAAATGACTGACGAATTCATTCAGAAAATTCCCCTGGCATATTGCATAACAATGTGGTGCCTGTGATATACTAATACGTATCATGAACTTTATTTATTGTAAATGGCCACAATAATGTTCACTTGTTGCAATTTTTCACTAAGCACGTCTAACCACCGCGGTCTACACGTCCGTGTTCCAACCTTAGACCACGATCCGTGAGAGGTCTAGTGTCGAGGTCCAGCAGAGTTTGAGGTAGATTTCTTCGGAGCTCTACGCATACTGTACGCATGTGATATTATCTTACTGTGACCTGTCTACGACTAAGATTTTTTTATGGATTTTAGAGTTGCCTTAGGCAGACAAAGAGAGTTTGGAGCTGGTTTTAGGACTCAAGATTATTCAGTTACTCCCAGCCGCCGCAATTTCAGTTAGGCAAGTGTAGCAATGTTGTCACCGACAACTACCTTTTTTGAGTTCAATACCCGCATTGTGCGGGCACATTTTGTTCAGTGCGGCACAGTGCTCGTAAGTGCTCGCACAGTGCTCGTAAAATGCTGGCACTTCACACCCAATTGTGCTGGCATAATGCGCTAAGAGTGCTGGCATTGTGCTCGCAAAATGCCAGCACAATGACAGGTTCTGCGTGGACTGTACTGTAGTCAAGTATTTGCATGGTGCATCATCACTATTGATAACAACGGAGTTAGGCCAAATAATGGGGGTTAATGGGCAAAACCACTGGATACAAACAAAGGTTCATTATTGTGAAAGGCACTAGGACACGTAGGGTATATTTCTCCAAGGGATGAACGAGCCCTCTAATCTACATGTGACCCTAATATTACTACCCTATAAGGTCTTAGAGCACTTAAGGTAGAATGCGCCTGGGGACAGATATTTGGACTCTCAAACCTTTTCAATTCTTTTCTGATCTACCACTTGTGGGGGTTCATTTTAATTAAAGCTCTTGGTGTAAGGAAACTTTTCACTGGCTTAGTTTTTCAAAATTTGAAAATTGAATTTTTCTCCATAGAGTTAACACAGGGATGGCGGCCATTTTGAATTTTAAATATCAATAAATTTCTAGAGTACCAAAATTTGCACGGTGACCCCCAAATTTTATTTCTTGATTGTGCATGAGAATGGTAGAAAGATTCCTCAATTAAGGAAAGTTTGAACAAAAGTTTGTAATAAGTCTTTCACTTTTGATGCGCATACTACCTTAACTACATTTCAGTGAGCAAAATTCTGCTTTTTGGTATTTGTAATATTACAGAAAAATATAACCTGGAAAAATAAAACAAAATTCGATCACACAAGAATACACCTTCAATCCACTACAAGCATCATGAATTTCCCTTTTGGTAAAATTTTATGTACACTGTACATGGTGGTTATTAGTGGAGATTTGTAGAGATTTATGAGAACTAATTATTGTTATCCAGGCATATAAAACTGACAATATTGCTTTATCTATCTCTTTCTCAGGGGTTATATCATTATTCAACCATTGCTGTGATAAAGTTTAGCTGAAATACATGCCTAATGTTCTGTAAACTAACAGTCAGTGTTTGGTATCTGCTTTTACAAGTTCCCATTTGATTAAATTCATTCTTCTGTACGCCAGTCACACACTAAATACAAGGCAAATCATGGAAAATTGAAATGTGGTTATAGAATGCACTCTTTGCAGGTGACGCACTGATGCAAAGGATTTTTTGGAGTCATAAGTTCTGATTGTCTGACCTTGTAGACAACCCTCATTATCAGACTTTGGTTCCTTCCATCAGGAAAGTCACTGACATCAATTTCGTCAGTGTCTCTGTCGTTCAGTGGACTGTGATAAAAATCTGACATTTGCCATTCATTTCCATTTGCACGGCAAGCTAGCCAACACACGCTGATCTTTAAAGTTGTAAATCATAATATTATATGTGGAAATGAAACTTAGAGCAGTATAAACCAGCCTGCTTCTACATGGTTCATTGATCATAATTCTCTAAACTTTTTTTGAAAGTTCTTAACTCTGAAGAAAATTTGATTTCAACCTGAATGTACATGCAAATAACTGGATTTGTCTGAAACAGACTGTTCAGAATCGGTTCAGAAAGAGCTAGTACAACTGATTTCATCCAACACTGCAATACTCATAATTTCCACTGTTATGTAGGTCATTTACCCCACACTCATCATGACCTGAGTTCAATTAGTCTAGAACATTCTCAAGGTCACTGCCCTTGATGACCTAACAACCTTGAATTCAATTAGTCATGTTTGGAATGTTCTGGAAAGTTGATTAGTTGTGTAAGGGAGATAATTTTAGAACAGTAATTAGCATGTCAATAAAAGTTCTAGATTGTTCTTATATGCCTTTATAAAAGGGACGTGCTCAGCTTCCAGTCAGACTTTTGGGATCGTGTCTCTTGTGTGTTACTAAACTCCAGCAGTAGTCATTCTCAAGACTTTTCAAGACCTTCACTGCCAACGCTGGATTTATACTGTGGACTTTGTGCAACTTCAAGCCTGCAAGCCAAAGGACTGTTCATTCATCCACTGACTGTTACAACTCTGAGACTGGAGCTTTGCCGTCCCAGCTGAGATAAGTAGTCTGTACACTTTTAAAGCTTGTACTCTATCCCTGACTTAGCAATTAGTTTATTTTCGTAATAAATTTTGTTTAAACGTTAACTGCTGAGTTCACCCTTTTGTTCGGTTTCTCTGCACGTAACAAATTGGGGGCTTGTCCGGGATACGAATATTTTGAGCCGTTTGACAACATTTTGTCTGCCTTTTCAAAACTACTGTATACTGTGAACTCAGCAAAATTCAATCATGGCGGAATTCAAGCCAGACGAATTTATGGATGACCTTGATCAGGACGCATTTGATTCCCTCAAAAAGACAACCTCATTGCACTGGCCAATTTCCTTAAAGTAGATGTCAAAAGATCTATGCGCAAGCGGGAAATACAGTACCACATTGCAAAACATTTAGTTAATTTAGGCCATTTGAGGAATCCACCTTGAAAGATTATGAGCCCGAGTCTACCTTTGAACCAAGAAAATTAGAATTAGAAATGCAGACAAATTTGGAGATCAAGAAACTAGAATTACAAATGAAAAAAGAGACAGGCATTAGAAAAAGAAAAATACAAATGCAATTACAAATGGAAGAAAGACAGAAAGAGAGGGAATTGGAAATGAAAGAAAAGAATTACAAATGGAAGAAAGACAAGGGAGAAAGAAAGAGAGAAAAAGAAAAGGAAAGAGAATTAGCAGAACACCGACTGCAGTTAGAAATGAACGTTTAGAGCTTGGACAGTCAGGAAAATTCTTCCCTTCAGACAAGTTTGACATCACTAAGCATTTCAGGTTAGTTCCCCCTTTCCAAGAAAAGGATGTTGATAAATATTTCCTCCATTTTGAGAAAATTGCTCAGAGTCTGAATTGGCCTAAGGAGTCCTGGTCTATGCTTTTGCAGAGTGCTTTGGTGGGTAAAGCCAGAGAAATTTACATTCAGTTGTCAGTAGAGCAGGCTTCAGATTATGATTCTGTGAAGGAATTAATTCTCAAGGGCTATGAGTTGGTGCCTGAAGCTTACCGTCAGAAATTTAGGGATTGTGAGAAGGTGAAGGATCAACTTATGTTGAATTTGCTCGAACAAAAGAACAACTGTTTGACGTTGGTGCTCTTCTGAAAAGGTCAGTCAGAATTATGACAAATTACGACAGCTCGTTTTGATTGAGGAATTTAAAAGGTGCATCCGGAGTGACATCAAGACGTTTATCAATGAACAAAAGGCAGATACATTAGAGGTTGCTGCACGTTTGGCCGATGATTATTCATTGACCCACAAATCTTCATTTCTCAGCAAACCATCCCAGTCCTTTTCATACAGAAACAATGCAGGTAAATTTAACTCCTCCTTTTCATCCAAGAATTTTTCAAAGGAGAGTAGAAAATCAAATGACAACAGTTCACAAAATTCAAGTAACACTCCCACATCATCAGATCCCAAGTCTCAATCTCCTTCTGACAAACAGTTTGGTACACTTTCTTGTAATTATTGTAAGAAAGACGGCCATTTAATGTCAGATTGTTTCAAATTGAAAAGAAAACGTGAAGGTCAAAGTGGTCAAAGTGGATCTAAGCCCACCGGCTTTATTTCTTCATCAACTCAATTAGAGTCTAATAATGTGTGTAACACATTTTCTGAGGTTAAACCCCTCTTATCCCCAATTAATGAGGTCAAGGTCAATTCTTCACAAGATAGCATTATGGGTATTTTCGAACCATTTATTCATGATGGTTTTATATCACTTTCTAGTGATTTTTCTTCTGCTACCCCTGTCAAAATTCTAAGAGATACCGGGCGTCCCAGTCTCTTTTGTTGGCAGATACCCTGCCGTTTTCTGAAAAGTCATTTTCAGGTTCTAAAGTTCTTATTAAGGGGGTAGATTGTAATGACTACATTCCTGTTCCTCTCCATAATGTCTATTTGTCTTCGGACTTTGTTTCTGGACCTGTGACTTTAGGTATTAGGCCTTTTTTGCCTTTTGAAGGGATTCACCTTCTTCTTGGAAACGACCTTGCTGGGGACAAGGTCATCACTAATCCACTTGTAACTGATAATCCTAGTTTAGATCAGGATCCAGAGCCAATTGAACAAGAGATACCCGATTTATTTCCTTCATGTGCCATTACTCGAGCCATGTCAAAGAAAACTTCCGAGAATCAAAATACTCTCAAAAATAATGTCACAGATGTTGACTTAAATGACACCTTTCTCAGTCAGGTGTTTGACACGGATCATTCCGTTATCCCTCGTGGATTTGAAACTTCCAGTAAAACTTCTGCTGACCAAAGTCAGACATTTTCTAGATCAAATCTCATTGCAGAACAACACAAAGACCCAGATATTTTGTCTTTGTTTGACAGGGTAGATGATGAAGGTAAAACTTCAGATAGCTCTGTTTCCTATTATACAAAATCTGGTATTCTCATGCGTAAATGGAGACCTCCAGACGTTTTGGTTGATGACGATTGGGCTATAAAACATCAAATTGTGGTTCCAAAGCCCTATCGTGCTGAAATATTGCGCCTGGCCCATGAAACCCCCTGGGCTGGTCACTTAGGAGTCAGGAAAACTTATCATAAATTCTCAGTCACTTTTATTGGCCTAATCTCAGGCAGGATGTAGCACATTTCTGTAAAACTTGTCACACATGTCAAATGGTAGGAAAGCCAAATCAGACCATTCCAAAGGCCCCTTTACAAGCCAATTCCTGCATTTCAAGAACCATTTAGTAGGATACTAATAGACTGTGTTGGGCCCCTACCAAAAACAAGATCAGGAAATGAGTACATGTTGACAATTATGTGTACATCAACCCGGTTCCCAGAAGCCATACCACTGAGAACATAAAGACAAAGACTATAGTGAGAGCTTTAGTCAAATTTTTCACTTTATTTGGCCTCCCTAAATGTGTCCAGTCCGATCAAGGCTCCAACTTTATGTCTGGTATTTTTCAACAAGTAATGGATCAGCTAGGCATTAAACAGTATAGGTCATCCGCCTATCATCCAGAAAGTCAGGGTGCTCTTGAGCGATTTCATCAAACTTTGAAAAACATGATTAGGACCTACTGTTTTGACACAGAGAAGCAGTGGGATGAAGGAATTCATTTCTGCTCTTTGCTGTTAGAGAGTCATTCAAGAGTCTCTTGGTTTTAGCCCATTTGAGCTTGTATTTGGACATACAGTCCGTGGCCCACTTAAGCTCGTTAAAGAGAAATTCCTATCAGACGATGATGATTGTCTGAATATTTTGCAATATGTGTCAGATTTTCGTACAAAACTCTCTAAAGCATGTGAATTAGCCAGAGAAAATCTTGAGTCATCTCAGCAGTCAATGAAAACCAAATACGATAAAACACCTCAAAACGGAAGTTTGAACCAGGTCAAAAAGTTCTTGTTCTACTTCCGGTTCCTGGCAAACCACTCCATGCTCGTTACTTTGGGCCATACTAATTGATAAGAAATTGAGTGATTTAAATTACATCATAACAACACCTGACAGGCGAAAACAAAAACAGCTATGTCACATAAAAATGCTTAAGCCATATTTGGATAGGGATAATCCTACTATAACTCAGCCTGTCAGTGCAGTCAGTTCAAACCATTATGAAGATAGTGATACTGAAACTGACTTGAGTGAAAATACTCTAAACTCAAAGCTGGGCTCGGTCAAGCTTCAGAACTCAGAAATCCTGGAGAAGCTGGAGTCTACAAAGTTGGCACACCTCCAGCCAGAACAACAACAACAGGTGAAAGAACTGCTCCACGAATATAAACACCTGTTTCAAGATGTTCCAACGAGGACAAACGTCATCTATCACGACGTTGATGTTGGGGACAGTAAGCCTGTAAAACAACATCCATACAGACTGAATCCAACAAAAGCGAAATATCTCCAGGAAGAAGTCAAATACCTGCTGGACAATGACTTTATTGAACCAAGTAAAGTAACTGGAGTTCGCCGTGCATACTTGTTCCCAAATCAGATCACAGTTATCGTATGTGCACGGACTTTAGGAAGGTCAACACTTTAACAAAGACAGACACTTTCCCAATCCCGAGGATTGATGACTGCATCGACCGAGTGGGAAAAGCCAAGTATGTGACGAAATTTGACCTACTGAAGGGATTTTGGCAAGTCCCTCTGACGGATCGTGCTCGTGAAATATCCGCCTTTGTTACACCAGACGGATTGTTCCAGTACAAGGTGATGCCATTCGGAATGAAGAACTCTCCGGCAACGTTCCAACGGATGATCAACGACGTCATATCCGGGCTAGACGGGTGTGCAGCTTATGTTGACGACGTCGTCCTGTATAGTGACACCTGGGAGGAACACATCAAGCTCATGCGGAAGTTCTTTGAGAGACTGAGTAAAGCAATGTTGACTGTCACCTTGCCAAATCTGAGTTTGGTTGGGCGAGGGTAACTTACCTCGGACATACTGTAGGACAGGGTGAGGTAAAACCTGTTGATGCCAAAATCAGTGCCATTTCAAGTTTTCCCATACCAAACTGCAAACGACAACTGATGCGCTTTCTCGGTATGGCTGGTTACTACAGAAAATTCTGTCCAAATTTCTCCACAATTACTGAGCCTTTGACTAACTTACTTAAAAAGAAAGTAAAGTTTGTTTGGTCAGAGCAATGCCAACAGGCATTTGATACACTTAAAGCCATACTGCAAAGTGCCCCAGTATTGTCTGCACCAGATTTCACATTTGCCATTCAAATTAGCTGTAGATGCTAGTGATACGGCTGCTGGTGCTGTTTTATTGCAAGAGGATAGTCATGGTGTAGATCATCCTGTTTGCTATTTTTCACGCAAATTTAACAAATCCCAGAGAAACTACTCTACAATTGAAAAAGAGTGTTTATCTTTGATGTTAGCTTTACAGCATTTTGAAGTTTATGTTACTTCTTCAAATCAGCCAATAGTGGTTTATATTGATCACAACCCTCTTGTTTTTCTGCAGAAATTTAAAGGCAAAATCAGAGATTGCTAAGATGGAGTTTAATGTTACAGGAGTTTAATCTTGACATTAGACATATCAAAGGCAGAGACAATTTAATTGCAGACTGTCT
This sequence comes from Ptychodera flava, assembly GCF_041260155.1. Classification (NCBI taxonomy): domain Eukaryota; kingdom Metazoa; phylum Hemichordata; class Enteropneusta; family Ptychoderidae; genus Ptychodera; species Ptychodera flava. The sequence continues at coordinate 35,999,808 of NC_091937.1, forward strand.
CTCTCGTATTTAGAGTTTATTGTTGTTCACTTTCAAGAAATTTTACTTTAGAGTAAAACAAAATTTGAGTACTTAAATCTTTTTCAAGATTACATTTGCAAAAGAAAGATTTTTCTTTGAAAAATTTTCTTTTTTTTGAAGAGGGGTGTGTTATGTAGGTCATTTACCCCACACTCATCATGACCTGAGTTCAATTAGTCTAGAACATTCTCAAGGTCACTGCCCTTGATGACCTCACAACCTTGAATTCAATTAGTCATGTTTGGAATGTTCTGGAAAGTTGATTAGTTGTGTAAGGGAGATAATTTTAGAACAGTAATTAGCATGTCAATAAAAGTTCTAGATTGTTCTTATATGCCTTTATAAAAGGGACGTGCTCAGCTTCCAGTCAGACTTTTGGGATCGTGTCTCTTGTGTGTTACTAAACTCCAGCAGTAGTCATTCTCAAGACTTTTCAAGACCTTCACTGCCAACGCTGGATTTATACTGTGGACTTTGTGCAACTTCAAGCCTGCAAGCCAAAGGACTGTTCATTCATCCGACTGACTGTTACAACTCTGAGACTGGAGCTTTGCTGTCCCAGCTGAGATAAGTAGTCTGTACACTTTTAAAGCTTGTACTCTATCCCTGACTTAGCAATTAGTTTTATTTTCGTAATAAATTTTGTTTAAACGTTAACTGCTGAGTTCACCCTTTTGTTCGTTTTCTCTGCACGTAACACACAAATATGTGTTTTGCCCCAAAAAATTCAAGACATTCAAATGATTTTTTTCTCAAAATGCTCATCAGATGAGCATTTTGACAAATCAAAAATTTTCATCATTTTTAATATTGTTGTACATGTTATTTCAATGGTAAAATTTTACAATATTTTAAATTTATTTTATTTTAAATTTATTATTATTTAATCCATCACCCAAAGTGGGATAGCGCAGTTTATAGGATAATGTACCCACTACCCTCTACCTACTGAAGGATTGAGGGGTAATGTGCCTTGCTCAAGGGCACAACGCAATGATCGGGTCTCTGAGTACATCACTGAGTGGGCAACATTGACTGTACCCTGCAGAAATACAAACAAACAGTGTCTGCATTTGTAGTTCATTACCACTGCAGTTCTGATGCATATAATAATGAGAAACTGAAGTCAATTATGGGTTCTAGCCATAAACTGCTGTACTAGTAGCTATAAACACTGGAAAAAGATACTGTCTTTGTTCAGATTCCTATCAGAGCAGACACTTTCATACAATTGCTTTATTTAATACCCTAAACTTGCAATCTCCACTATTTACACGGAAAAAATAGAACTTTCAAAGTTTCTATTTCGACCAATCTATCCATACGTTAATAGCCATGCAAACAAACATTGACAAAAAAAAAGAATTATATATAAATTGTTCATGTACGCTGAAGCTGAAGTACATTATATTTTGGTTTTTCATAAATGTCAGAAAGATTTCAAGTGTCTGGGATCAAGATTTCCATAATGCCAGTAGTATCAACAGGATTGGAGCCTTACAGCAAATAAAAAGACAGTTGTACAATATTAGACAACGTACGTCCTGCTCAATATTATACTGTACCTTAGCTGCATTTAACACATTCCATAAATAATTCAGGGCCCTGCACAAGGCTATTGTGAGGGGTTGGCTACCCTCTGGTTTTGGAGCATTATTATTATAAATTCATTTAAAAGAACACATTTTCATAACAAAAGAATATGCAAATCATATATATGTTATGTAAATTGACTGTCCTTTTTTTCAAAGCTGCAGAGAACACAGTTATTAGATACATCACATCTTCCATGTTCTCTGTTATCCACTAAGGCTATTACACAAACTGCCAAGCCCATCAAATTATACTAAATGAGAAAAGTTTTCTGAAAAATGTGATTCCAAGTGACCCCATGTCACTGCTTGGAAATGCAGACCCAAAAGACTGATTATGTGGACAGCTTTGTGGTTTAATACAGAACACATCTTAGTTGAAGAGTTCTTGTATTCTATTAGCATGACGATTATGCTCCACATTTATGCATGCCTGCTACACAACTACCAGACAAGAGACGAGTGCAGACAGATTTTGTATGAAAACATTCTATTGATGGGAAGCATATGCGCAGAATTCAATTTACCGTTTAATGCAAGTCTTTTATTCTGGCTGACTATCAATACAGATGAGTTCTGTAGAATGGAGTGCCGTTGAGAAAGAAATGTATAAATGCATGTTATTATCTGGGTATCTATCCTGAAGATGGTTCTGCACACAAGAAGTTTTTGCGTGATTTGCCCGGAGATGTGAACGTTCTATTACACATCTTGAATTTTGAAACTTAATGTCTACACTTTCAAAGGTTGCAATACCTGTACATTATAAAATACTTTCTTTCCTTCTGCCATTCTTTCACTCTTTCCGGCTTTTTTCCATCTGCGTTTCCATAGTGATAAACTAATCCAGGATTTTAGTTCTTGGCTAATAATGGGACTCTTCTCTGGGTCTCAAATCTGTGCGGTGTTGTACAAGGCGGTAATCCTGGTTAATTGTGCCATAGTTTTCAAGTGGATAAGCTGATCTAGTTTCCCTCAATATTTGGAAAGTGGTCAAATTACACGAGAGCTGAAATATAATAATAATTTGCCTTCCAATAACCTTCATTCAAACTGAATTACCGGTATGTATAACAAGCAAGATAAATTCATAAATACATCTATTGCCAACTTGTATTTAGAGGACAAAAACTTAATGCAAAAAAATTACAATTTGTTCAAGATGAAAATGTTTTCCAAACATATTTGAATTGCACTATCATAAGACATGCCTGTTCAATTGATTTCCTAACTACCCTTAATTCAGGATGAGGCAAACTTGACAGATTTTCTCAGTCCTTTCGTCAAATATACTTTGGTCAATATATGGAATGTCACATACCCTCAGTGTCCCTTCACCATCGGGTCAAATTAGGTAAAACCAGTGCAGCTATGTTGCATTTTAACAAAAATTTGAACATTTGAATGCCTCTGAAAACACAGATACTGTAATCATGACTTATAAGTTAATATGAAGCAAAGCAGATGATGGTATTGGCTTAATACCAGTTTTTACTGCCTTTGCAGATGGTGAATTGATAGTCTGTTACAGGTCCTGTATGTGTACTTTGGAATGAAAACAGTAATTTTCTGAACTACCTAACCTTCCTTCACATGATTATTGGATATATTTGGAAGTCATCCCAAGGAAATCTCACCTAGGACTGTAAACCAGTAAGATTCAACCATCTGTACCTAGGTAATTACATGCATGGTGCAAACTTCCTTGTTCACATTTAATTTCAAGATTTCAATTCATACTTTATCTTTATTGAAGAAAATGTTAACTTTTTTTTTGTATCACACTTTTATTGCCACAAATGTGATGTAAATCCTATATTTACAAGCAAGCAATAAAAATATTATTATTATTATTATTCAGTCTCAGTATCTAGATGGGAAATGTTTGCTATGCAGGACCATAGCTGTAACTTCTAATTATCTTTTCATTGTGTTTGTTCTAATATAATATATATGTTTGTTCTAAACAATAATAACATGTTCTTCTTCTCCCACAGTATTGAGATATAAAGTTTGATTAGAGTAGAAAGTGCCATGGCGACAGATACATGTATTCAGACTCTCAAACTTTTACAATACTTTTTTGGTCTACCCATTGTGGGGGCTCATTTTGAAGCTCATGGAGTGAATACAATTTTCTTGGGCTTATTATTGTGAAAATTAAAAATAAAATTTTTTCCCATACAGTTAACATATGGATGCCTTCCATTTTGAATTTGAAGTGTCAGTAAATATTGGGTGATTAGTTTCTCCAGTACCAAATTTTGCCCAATGACCCCTGATTTGATTATTGCTTTAAAAAGGGGATTATTAAAAGCTTCCTTGAACAAAGTTAGAGCAAAACTTTTAGTCTTTCAATTTTTGAGATGCATACTGCCTTAAGCCCTAATGACTCAATGCATATATGTATGTATGTTATTGTTAATAAACAAATTATAGCCAGGGAGAAATTCAGTCACAAGCTCTTGAAAGCTATCTTTAAATCCTGTATATATTTCATATGATACATGCCTTCTGAAAAGCTTGTCTGCAATTATAAGTGTTTTATGATTTTCACGGACTAAACACTCACCACCATAATTGCCTAGCAACCACACTCTAGCATCGTGCTTGAAGCTTCATCATGCCTGATAAACTTTTTTCCAGTTATTCAAATAAATGTAATGATAAACGGCAAAGTATTATGTTCAATGACAATTATTACACTTCAATCCATACCACTAACAAGCAAGAATGCATCAGTAACCATTTAACATCAGTCATGGCAAATTTCTATTATGGAAATTAATTTGAAGAATACGTGACAAAAATTATCTTCATTAATATAATTCTACAAATGCATCTTTTGACTCATTTCATGCAGTCCTTCATCAATGGATACACATCCATTGCACAAGCAATTTTCAAATGACAAACACAAGAATGTTATCTGATACATTACTCTTACTTTCACAGTGAAATTTTGCAATTTTCTTTCTCACTTTTTTCATAAGATTTGATGAAATCTGTGATGTATATATCTTTAAGTAAATAATGGTGACTTCTTTTCCTACTCCAATAGCCATAAATAAAATAGAACATTGATGTCAAGGGATGACCAGGCAATTGTATACCACACATAATTACCGGTGACACTTTGGTGTCTACAAACTTTCCATATGTATTTTGTACCAGCCTGAATGTAGTCAGCATCATTTATTCTCTTTCAAATCACCTTTATCTTGAAAAATATTTGTTTTATATTGATGTCATCAATTGCCTACAGCTAATTAGCATGATTGTCACTGAAAATATTATCAGTTGATCACTCAATAAATAATTGATAAAAATGCATGGAAAGTCTTTAAAAGGAGGTATCCTCAAAATTTACTTCAAGCGCCAAAAGTTAAATAAATATCAGGGTCAAAAGCTTAAAGACAATCCTAACTAGAAAGCAAGTCAATGGGAGAAAAGAAAAATTCAAGTACTATGATAAATACCGGTATACACAACAACACTGCTCCAAGTTTTAATGTTCTATTAAAACCCTAGAGAATAATCTTAATTCTATTCATTTCAAACAACAAAGTAGTAAGCCAAAATTTTCACAGAGCTTCAATTTCTTCATAGAAACAGTCCACCAACAATTGGCCGTCTTTATTTACTACCAACACAGAGATATGACAGCCTGACAGAGAGCACCCTATGGCCAATGGAAGTTTCCAGTGCTTATCTTTACAACTTCTGTCATCATAGCATTGACTTGAAATGATCACAGTTCAAATAACACAGACATCACATTCACATATTTCCACAGGAACTGATAACAAACCACTTAGGCTGAGCAACTGTAGAACCCAACTGTAACTCTATAGTCTAAACCACAGATGATCTGACACAATCATAGCATTATAAAGTAACTAACTTTTAGTACAATTATGAAAAGTATCAATAATTGAAACTCATAAATTCATCATCACTTTTAACTGATATATACTGTATCATAAACAACTTCACTTACAAAGTTATTATACCTGTTACTTGTGTTTCCTGAATCTTGCAATCTTTAGATGGATAGCCCAGCTTTCCTGCTTTCTTTTAATTTATATTGTCTGTCCAAAGATTTGAAGATTTGAAGGTGGATGTGAGTAACAGATATATTACTTTGTACTTGAAGTAATTTCAATTAAATTTCTATTTATTTACACTCTGCTATGGCATCGAGCACTGTAATTTCCTACAAGGACATCTGTATACTTGGGAATATCTATCTAATCTCATTTAATCTCTCTCTCTTTCTCTCTCTCTCTTTTTTCTGTAAAATGATAATATAGGTCAAACCCAGAATTCGAATGGACCACGGTATAAACAAACCCACGTGCCAAAACGCACCTAGAAGTATGTGCATTTCCATACGTGTTTGTACACATGTGGGTTTATTTGTACCTGCATCACATGATCTCTTGGGTGCACTGAGTCTGTAGTACACATCACGTCATTTTTATTCCAGAGTAGAACCATCATACTAGACCTAGAGAAAATTATATGTATCTTTAACACTGACGGTGGAAGATGTACGACCACTAGTCACTTTGTATATTCCTGTGAGGCCGGTGAATTGTTGACATTACTTGTATGCTTTCGTGAAAGGTACGTATTGATAGAAAGGTAACGATTTGGACTCCAGTCTTCCAGGTGAAGGAAACGGCAAGTCTTGATTATCTCTCTTAAAGAATAGTGAGTTTTGACCTACCTTTAAAGACAATGGCTACTTCGAATTAAAAGAACATACAAGTATAAAAAATATGAATATGAAAGTGCCTATATATAAATAAATAAATATAAATAAATATAAATAAATAAATAAGTAAATACATAATGAAAGAAGAAAATTTTTACCTGAAAGTTTAATTTTAGAGATGGACTTCTGGTGGGTCGGGAGACTCTCTTCCACTCTTTGAAATGTCTGTGTAACCACGATGATCCCCATATGGTCCGCTTTCAAGCGAATCTCTGGCAGCTCGGAATATGGCTGAACAAGTTGTCTTGATTTGGTTCCTCCTGAGGAAAACTACACCGAGAAGGCAAGCGATGAGAAAGGACAAGATAATACCAAGAACCACATAGGAGGGTTCAACGTAATGCTGAACTGACGGTGGGTGGTCGCATTGGAGAGCCGATTCTTCAACTTCAACCACTCGCATTTTGGCATTAGGATACCCATCAGCACAGGTGAGCAAGTTTTTATCCACAACGGTTACGTTGGTCTTCGACAGCCAGCTGTGGAAATATCTAAGGCTGCAGTCGCACGAAAAGGGGTTCGGGTACAGTTGTAAAGTCAGGTTGGAGAAGCCGTCGAAATCGTCCAGTTCATCCTTTTGGAATTTGCGAATTCCATTGTTACTCAAATCGAGTATTCTGAGGTACACCAAGTTAGTTGGGTCAAACGTGCCGGGTGATATGTGACCGATGCTGTTGTTTCTCAGCGAAATCAGTTCCAAGTGCTGGCCCGCCTTTTTGGTTCCGTTAACTAGGAACAGAGTCGTCGGTATGACCACCAGATCGTTTGAATCCAGCCACATATTTCTTAGATTTGGCAAGTACGACCGGTTGAGTGCATGGTTCAGCGACCCAATAGAAGTGGCGTTGAATATGGCTTCCTTCAGACTGAGATTCCGCAGTTTGTCCAAACTGTTTAACATTTTGCTATGCTCGAAAGTAAGGTCGTTATGATCAAGTATTAGCTCTTCAAGGGCCGGCAGATGCCTCCCTTGAAATGTTTTCACTTCCACTGACGTTATGCTGTTGTTCGACAAATCAAGTTTTTTAAGTTCAGGCAGATTGCCGAAGGGATTCTCCGGCAAGTCTCCCATGTCTGAGTTCCCGACTATCGCCAACGTTGACGTGAACTCCGGGAAAGTTTGCGTTGCACCTTCGTTGGGCTCCGGGAACCCAACGCTTACACATTTTACGTCGTACCCAGACGTCGGTGTTCCACTGCAGCTACAAGTCTTCGGGCACACAGGGTGGTCGTCACCGATCACAGAACTGATACAAATGAAACTTAAAAGCAACGACAACAAAAGTGAGATTGGTTTTTCCTCTGGTCGCGAGTACGTAGGCCATTTCAATACCTCCATTTTGTACGTTACGCTCGACAGGGTTTGCGATTCTGTGTATTGTCCGTCAGTGAAAGTGAGAAAATGCGAACATGCGGCGGAACAAACGAAAATCCAGGATGAAAAGTGGCTTACCACAAGCCTTTGGTTTATAATACGCTAACGACTTCTTGTCTGCTTACTTCGTTGCTTCCGTAACTTCCCACAAGTTTGTCCCGGTCAGAAAGCTATCCGACGTGCACGTACTACAATGGTCTTCCCAGATGTTGCACTGACTGGAGTACGAGTGAACTTCGGATCAATTTAATCGGTCTGCCGACTGAGGGCGTTCTCTTGTAGCAAAGTAAATTTGACAAAGTAATCTGGCTCGGCAAGTCGCGCGCTCATAGGGCGAGTGAGCGACAACAAAATTGGAAAACAAATAAAAATGTATTCATAATTACACAAAGATGAAAATATGTATACCCATTGAATAAAAATGTAGACAAAGTAAGTGAATACTGTAAAAATGCAAAGAAAATGAGCTAACGAAATAAAAATACAAATATGAGAACAACGTGATAAAAAAAATTGAATAAAAATGAAATATTGAGAAGACAAGTGTTTTGTATCTCACCCCATATACGCATTAGCACAGTAAAATAATATACCATAAACCCTCGAGAAAACCGTATGCCAACCATTTGAAACTTTAGGTAATACAGTGTTAGTGTTGTGTTCCTAAGTTGTGAAATACTCATGGACATACCTCTGTTTAAATTTTAATACTTTTAAATATTTTTTCTTGATTTGCCTTTTCTTGTTTGTTTGTTTCAGTTAGCTCTTTATTGTTTCTAGATTTTTGTTCAAAATTGTAGACTTTTTATCAAAATTACATTTTGTAAACTCAGGTTTCAAGGTGTTTTAACAAACTCGAGGCACATCTATTTTTTCAGATGCAATTCAAAGTTTTTGAAGTTGTAATTGAAAAATAGCACAGTCACTCTAAAATTAACTAAAGATTTTTTTTTTCATTCAAATGTAAGCAAACCATTGATATGTCTATTTAAACAATAAACCATATCTGCAGTTTAAGTTTTTGTCTTTGTGATACAAACATCCAAACATGTGTTCATGTACTCAGATTTTTACAAATACTGGTCTGCTACATTTGTGGGCAAATTCTAAAAGCTGTGGAATCAATATATATATCACTGTCTTGTTTTTTATGACAATCTAGCCCTTTGAGCTCCAAAGTCAATTTTTATCACCTTTATATAGAATAAACCTGTCATTTTTTGTTGTTTTGCCAAAATTTTGATAAAAAACTGTAGCCAACAAACATGATGTCCATTTTGTCCAAAATTATCCAAAATATTTCAGAAAAATTCATAATAATTGGTAAAAATGTTGCACTAAAATTTTCGTGGTCAAAATTACGGCAATCAACAGTTAACATCAAGTATGAATTTCAAGTATTAGTAAATTTTAGGTAATTGCTTTCTCTGATTCCACAATTTGCATGGCATCATCTGATATTCTATTCCTGTATTATGAAAGAGAATAACTAAAAAGTTACAGTATGGATAGTTTAAGCAAAACTTTTAGAGTTTGTTTGGAAATGCATGTTTAAAGTAGAATGAGCCCTGGGGGCAGATATTCAGACTCCCAAACTTTTACAATTCTTTCCTGATCTACCATTTATGGGGTCCATTTTAAAGCTCTTGGTGTAAGAAAACTTTTCATCGTCTAGTTTTCCAAAAACAGAAGACTTTATTTTCTCCATAGATTTACACAGGGATGGTGGCCATTTTGAATTTCAAATATCAGGAAATTGAGCAATTTGTTTCTCTATACCACGGTGACCCCTTTTTTATCCTTGACCTTGAAAGACAATGGTTGAAGTATTTCTTGAGGAAAGTTTGAGCAAAATTTTAAGTCTTTCACTTTAGAGGCGCACACTACCTTATACCTTAACAAAATAATGTGGGTAGAGCATTTGGTGTATCATTACTATTATTCCCCTTTTGGAGTATGAGTAAAAGTGGTCAAATTTGAAGTTGGCCAGTTCGTAAACTTACCAATGGAAAACATTATGAATTGAGGAGTTCAGTATTTTACCTTCACATCTACTGACATTCCCCTTCTCATTCCAGTGTTTTTTCTGTCACTGCCGAAATGATGATCAAGGAAATGCTTGACAATAGGTGACATAAACGACTTCGAACGAGGCTATTTTGTCAACACTGAAAAATATACATTTTCTGGTAGATGATTCAGTTACACTCTGCAGTTGAGTGTTTCCCTTGGTTTCCGACTGAGCAATTCGAGCTCAAATTGGCGTGTATGTCAGTCAATGCGACTCGCCCTAAAATAAAGCATGTATGGCATTCTGATTCTCAAAAATGTGCATTGAAACAAATTAAAGCGACAAAGTCAGCAGTTTTTCATGAATTTTGCTTCTGATACGAGATACTACCGGTACTTATATCGTTTGACATGTTGAAAGATACTGAATGAATGAATGGGTGACCGTACATATGAAACCAATGCAAAAATGAATTAATGGTATTACCATTGACAATTATCTTCCTCGGGGAATCGCCATGTGAGAGGATATCGCGATACAGAAACAGCGTAGAGACTCCAAATCTTCAAAGATAACACCGTTTATTTCTTATAAATGGATGCTACATATTGCCAGATAGTTCCTTCTCTCAAGATGTTGTCCCTTCGTCTGAGCTGGTGTTCGTAAATACACCTTGTATATACAATTCAAAGCGTACAATCTTTATTTACCTTTCGGAACCAATAGCAGAGCTCGCCAAATGCACCCAGCAAGCATCGAGAGCGGTAAAATTCGATGTAGGGTCAGAGCCCGTACTGAACGAATGGGCCCAGCGTGAAAAACCGGCAGTAACGTAAGTTTCTCACGTCTTTAGAAGACTATGGGTGACACTGTCTGCGTGCGTCTGCGTATGAAATTCTGGTAACTTTAACAGTTCCAGTTCACCCGCAGCAAGAGATCGTTCTTTCCAAAGATGTGAGAAACTTACGTTGCCTCCGGGTTTTCACGCTGGTCCATTCAGCTCTGCTATTGGTTCGATTTGAAAAGCGCCCACGTGACTCATACACTGCCGCGCCTTTCAAATCTGAAATGTAAGAGACGTCCAGATACGCTGAAAAACTTGCTGATTTCTCGACTTTTCATCGGTAAGAGGTAAAAATGTTGGAGTATTATTGAGAAGGACTAATGTGCTTTGACCCTACGTCGAATTTTACCGATTTCGATGCATGCTAGGTGCATTTTTGGCGATCGAAAAAAAGTGTGTGGCAATGAAGTGACACCCCTTGGGTAATGTTAGGCTGTATTGAATTTGCAGCGCACATGTATAGTTAGGCAGCAACGCACATGTATAGTTAGGCTGTATTGAATTTGCAACGCACATGTATCTGTGTATAGTTAGGCTGTGTTGAATTTGCGACGCACATGTATAGTTAGGCAGCAACGCACATGTATAGTTAGGCTGTATTGAATTTGCAACGCAGATCGTAATCCATGTAGGCTATTGACAAAGGTTGAGACGACCCAAACTAGCCAAAATTAGCCAAACCACCATAAACCACCATAAACGACCCATATCATCAAGTAAACGACCTAAAATAAGCACAGGGATGAAATATGTCTCAGATTTCTGGAGAAACCGCCCCAAAAACGGCGAAAACCAGCCGGCATTTTCGATCATTGCAAATTCCTATACATGCCATCAACGAGTTAAGGGGTTCGGTTTGTTTCTTCAATAGAGGGCGCTGTGCAAGATTGTTACTGCTTTTACAACGTAAAGTGTAGCACAGGGAATTTCCCCGTTGTCGTGTTTAGTGGCTTACCAAGGAATGAGATCAAAGTTTTTAGTTTATTACATTTTTACAGCTCATTCACATTTTTTTTGATACCAACATTAATTTATTTGAATAAATTCTACAAACCAAATATTAAGATAACATGTGCCGTGGCCCTGGTTCCATACATGTACATACACATACCTGCATATATGTGCATGCATGCATGCATGCACACAAACATATATATGCGTGCATGCAGGTTACCATGGAAAGTTGAAGATCTAGCAAATACAGATTAAGTGGGTGGTCGCTTTAAAAAACAGCGCCCTCACATGGCCATATTGATACAAGGGCATATTACAGGAAACATGCATGTCTACATTTATATGTGGAGACACACACACATACATACATACATACATACATACATACATACATACATACATAGGCAGGCTGACAGATAATGAATGTAGACTCGGACTCTAAGCACGTGGCATTATCAACATCACGCAGGACTTTCAACTGCATAAAGGTTTTAATTTCAAAAGTTTGAAGCTTTAATTTTTTTCACAAACAAGTCATCATCAATAATACAGCTGCATCCACCTGATAGAGGTGTTTGAATTATCATGGTGACTGAATAACACATGTAGTAGACTTGTGCTACTAGAACTTGTGCTTGATAGAACTGCTTTGGACAAAATCAGTTCATAGAATAAGTGCCAAAACCTGAAAAAATGGCAAAAAGCGCCCTCCTTCGGTGAGCCCAGTTACGATGCTGAAGTTATTTTCGTTTTCAGTTGTGTCATCGAAATGAGCCCCACAACTTGGTAATTGATAGTACCAACAACATGGCTGCCCGCAATTCTGTCGACGGTTTCTCCAGAAGGTGGAGTTTTATTGTATCCCTGAATACCTAGAATGTTTGTTTTAGGTCGTTTACTTGATTATATGGGTCGTTTTTGGTGGTTTATATGCTGGTTTGGCTAATTTTGGCTAGTTTGGGTCGTCTCAACCTTTGTCAATAGTTAGGCTGTGTTGAATTTGCGACGCACATGTAGGCCTATAGTTAGGCTGTGTTGAAATTTGCAGCGCATACTTTGTTCTTTTCTGCAAATAGTATCAACAACGACAACAACAATAACAACAAAAATAACAATAATTTACTGAGTCCAAATATATATTTATTTATCTTCATTTTTAAATATTTAATCATCATCATCGTCATCATCGGAGATTGAATCCCCTTTCATCTGACCAGCATCGAAAGTCCGCAAAGTTAGTATATCGCTGCCACCATCGAAGTGCTCTCTTATTTTCGTGTCCGAGGAAGATGCCCGGTCCTGAACAATCGCCGTTTCCAGAGACGATGTCCTGTAGCTCCGCCAACCTGGCCGTGACATCGTGCTGTCATTTAACCACATTTATACCTTCGTTCTCGGCTGCATCCATCGTACTGTATGTATTTTTTCGTTCGGTGTTAACTTTTCCAACTAGAGCTTGATCTGTATGTTCGGATTCTGCCCCCATGTATTATTTACCAATTATCTTCCTCGGGGAATCGCCATGTGAGAGGATATCGGGATACAGAAACAGCGTAGAGACTCCAAGTCTTCAAAGATAACACCGTTTATTTCTTATAAATGGATGTTACATATTGCCAGATAGTTCCTTCTCTCAAGATGTTGTCCCTTCGTCTGAGCTGGTGTTCGTAAAGACACCTTCTATATACAATTAAATCTGTACAATCCTTATGTTACATACAAATGAAATGCAACGTCTCTCCCTGATCCCTGATCCTCTCCCTCATCCCTGGGATGTTTTCTAAAAGCTTTCTGCTGCAATTTTATTACTTGTTTACAACTGTGATACGTAATATTAACTGAGAAAAACGGTCATCAAGCTTGACCAATTTTATGAAGGGAAAGCTTCTGCCAAAGTTTGATGTAATTTCACAAATTTAAAAAGAAAACAAGGCTGACAAAGCCACAAGACCATTGATTTCAATGCTCTGAACAAAATTCTGTTAGGCGTGGACCATTGGATATCTTGGGGTGGGGGGGGTCTGGAAGATTTTCGAAAAAAAATTCCCAGCAGATACAAAGCAAAACAAAATTCTGCCTTAGATGACTTATGAAAAAAAAAACTGGCAAGCTAATGTGGAAAGAAAAAAATCTATCACAGTATCAGCAAGAACCTTTTGGGATGTAACTTTTTCATTTCCGTGCACCCTTCTTTGTCTTTCCAAAAGCCTCTTGAAATTAATTTTCAGTTACATTTGGTTTTTTGAATTGTTCACTGATTCTAGATAAGTGAACACACTCTTTAGATACATGCATATCATCTCTTGTGTGTTGACCATTGTTCTCTGGTAATATATGATTGCGACATGGATAGATTGCACTGGCAAGTCAAATGACAGAATTTTAGAAGATGTTAAAACAAAACTGTCATGGTCAAGTATTATAATTCGTGGCATATTTCGGCCAACCAAGAAACCAATTTGCATTTCCAAAAAAGAAAATCGAAATGGAACTAATTTTCAATTTTCAAATGGTTTTATCATCTTGATTATTAACTTTTAGGCCTATGATTTCTAAATTTAAAATCTTTGGGCTGAGATTGAAATATAGGAAACAGGTATGTATACTGTATATGTATAGGTGTGTATACTGAGGATGGCACTTTGCGGCCAATCATATTTCCCTCTGACAAACTAGTTCTCACAATGCACCTTTCCATTTTTTCAATTTCCAACATACCAAATGTCCAATTTTCCCATTTCATTTTGGGTGTGGCCCAGTATCTTTTCATTACTATGGCGGAAATAACTGTATCGAATTGGAATTAAGGTGTAACATTTATCTCAGTGTGACCAAATATACTGGGGGGGGGGGCTTGGTTATGATAATTCGCACAAGATACTTTTAAAATTACCGGGAATGAGGGACTGGTCAGTTTCTTCGGCCCAGGAGGCTGGTGGATTCATGGGGTCACCTTGTTTTTTACTGTGGTGATGGGGTCACCTATTTTGAAATGCCCAATTGGGGGTCAGTGTTTTTAAATTTCGACGCAGGCTCAAACTTGTCTAAAATGCATCAAATGCATCGTGCTAGCCATGAATTTCATCATTCAGTTTCATACCCTGTTTTTTTCTTAGGAGGGGGGTCACCATGTTTTTGAAATGCCCAATAGGGGGTCAGTGTGTTTTTGAATTTCGACACGGCTCATACTTGAATAAAATGCATTGTGCCAGCCACAAATTCCATTATTCAGTTGCATTTTTCGGTGCACCCTTCGGGCGTGTAACTTTAACGATACTAAGACGTATATTTTAGAGCCCCGTCCTAGTGCAAAACTTTAATATATCACACATACATATATATCTGAGATATCTGTATGTTTAAAAATTTTCGGCGCGCCCTTCGGGCGCATTTCTTTAAAATATCAAAGAATATTTTTCAGTATGCCCTTCAGCTGCATGACTTTCATATATCAGATACACAGTATATGTATATCAGAGATATCTGGGTGTTTAATGCAAAAAAAAATTGCCAGGATTCACAAGGGGAAAACAAATTTTTCCAGTGGAACATGTGGAAAAAAAAATAATGCCCCCCAAAAATCTTCCAGACCCCCCCCCCCCAGGATATCAATGGTCCACCCCTTACCACCAAACCTTGCATCTCTGGACCTATAAATCCCTGAATATGAATGGTTCCTTGCTTAATTAATATACAACTGTCCTTGCTTTGTGAACATTGCTATTCACACTATAAAAAAATTTTCGAGATTTTTTTTATTTCTGTACACTTTTATTTTAAACCATTACCATTACAAGTGGCAGCATATTTTCTAGGAAAAAAATTACACAAACTTTTCTCAAAACTAGCTTGCAGATTCATTTACAGAAGTTGCAGAAAAAGAAGCGTTGACGTAAATGAACATTTTAAAAAGACTTCTTGTGCAATGATTGCTGATCGATATCTTCTAATCTAAATTAGACACTCTTTCCCCCCTATTTCAATGTGCAATGGTCAAGCTTTCCTATCGAAAACAATAGAATAATTCATGATAAGGGGTGTCTTAGATACTAAAGTCACAGATTTTTGAAGGCTTAAAATTGGTAAATGACTTCTAGTAGTTGAGCTAGATCCATGAAACAAACGCCAGGTACTAAATGAAGAGAGGAAAACACTGATGTGTTGCCACTCATTCCATTTCTTTACACAAACAATGATTTGGATTTGAGAAACGATCTCTTCTGAATGACTATTTTATCCCTGAGGAGGCAAAAATGCACCAATGTCGCATCCAACTTGCTTTTCTTGAACCTTTACAGGCAATCCAAACTTAGCAATAGCATATTCTAACTTCCCACACAAAATAAAAATTCTGTGTTTTGCCATTTACTTTGAAAATGTCTGAAAGTTGTACACACATGTTCATGGGTAACATCAAATAAACTGCAATTATTTACACACAGAAAATGAACAGATAGGTAGACTTCTAGTTCTAAAATCTTTGTTTTCATCAAGGAATACAACGACATCCTCCTATTTATCGCCTGGTTGTATAAGCACGCATTACATTGGGAAAGTGACATGGTCAATTTTGGCACATTTTGTTACATACATTACAAGAAACTTCTTTTCTTGTGTGTCTCAATGATGCAAAACAATATTTCAAAGGTCAGTAGCTTTAGATGATTTTTCACCAACTTTTGTTTTGTATGTAAGATGCAAACTTATTTTACTCCTAAAAGCATGTCAAAATACCTATTACACTTAGCTTTGTCAATACTAGTGAATTATTACTGATAATGTATCCAATTATCCAACATTGAGGCCCATGTTTTCTACATCTACAAATTCACTGGCATTGCCAAATTTATAAAAAATAGCAATAATGTATCCCCACCCATAATAAATTTAAATGAACTTTGTCAAGCATATTTTGTCCATTATGGGTCGGGAGGGGGTACATTATTGCTTAAATATTTAGCTTGCCAACAAAGTGTCCGTACACCTAGCATGCACTATTGCTGTTCACTTTTGAATTTCAGTCTGAACTAAAATTCACTTGTCAACAAGAAAAATGTAGTCTACAAATGTACAAACTCAGTTAACAAGCTGAATACTGTGTATTTTAACATACTTTGGGAGTACAGCAAGAAACTGTCTTAATATTAGAAATGAAAAGTGGAAAAACCACCAAAAGCTACGGTACCAACCATTCTTTAATTGTATATTGGTCACCGCCCTCCCCACCCAAAAGCATCTCATTCTCATAAAAAGTTCATACATTGTCTAGAGACATCATATCAAGAAAGATTGGAATAACCTTTGGCATCGTGTAATCCCATACATTTTGGTTAATTTTACAAAGCAGCATTTTCTAGAAAGTTAAAAATTAGCAAATGAAACAAAAAATATACAACTGAAACATTTAAGCAGTTCACTCTTGCCATATATTCTATGCAATTTGTACAGTTCAGACAAGTGACCCGGGTTTTTAGTGTTCGATGGAAACTAAATTCTGCAAATGTCATGTTATATCAGTACAAACAAATATACCCAGATAAATGTGCGCACAGGAATATACATCTGTCTATGACATTGTACATTTCAACACGTGGTTTTGTTTGTACCGTCATCCATACGAATTCTAGGTCTCAGATGATTAAGGAGTGAAGGGAAGGTGGGAAGCGCTGAAGCTAGGCTGAACGTCAAAGTATAACACTTACTTGGCATCATATGTACAATTGTTGGTTAAGGTAATAGATGCCTCAAAAGTGAAAGACTTCAACTTTTGCTCAAACTTTCTGAAAAGAAACTTCCAACCATTCTCTTTCAAAATCAAGAATAAAAATCAGTGGTCACCATGCAAATTTTGGTACTAGAGAAACAAATTACCTGACATTTACCAACATTTGAAATCCAAAATGGCTGCCATCCCTGTGTTAACTCTATGGGGAAAAGTAACACAATGATTTTATATTTTTCAAAAACTAAGCCCGTGAAAATTTTTCCGTACTCCAAGAGCTGTAAGATATGTCCCCATGAGTGGTACATCAGGAATGGAATGCGAGTCGAATTTTTGTCCTCAAGGCATATTCAACCTGACTTTTACACATTTTGTTTGTTTCAAACTTCCCAGACACAATCACCAATTACAATACTATGGCAAGCATTTTAACCATAAATGGAAAACTACTGCAAGCTTGTAAAACAATAGAAATTTTTTTCATCCATTCTGTGTAAATGAAAAAATACAATATTGACACTTTTTTGTAGGCTTGAAGACTTTTCATAATGAATGGTACATCCTTGAAACACTTGACTACAATTCTGCGTCCATAAAATCATATCATGTGGAGATCAAGTGCCATAAGTACTTTTAGCAAATATGTTTAGATTTACATCCAAAACAAGTAATTCCAACAATGGATCAAACTAATGGTGTATGCTTTTAACCTGTCCACTCCCAAGTCCCTGTAAACAGTTCCACAATCACCCATTGATAACAATGGGATTGGGCAAAACCATGCTGGTGAAAGGGTTTAGGAAAGAGAGGTCAAGTATAGTTGTCTAGGTTATTAGGGCTTGAAATGCACTTGTTTCATGAGTGGTGTCTAGTTTAGGGTAAACACCCCTGCTACTATGTAAGGGTAACCTGATCACCCCTTGAAGATAATGAGCTAATCCTACATAGCAAAGAGTGTCACTAATATAACAAGGAAGACTAAAAGCTGCAGGTAACGTAAATACAAGGATCCCTCTTGTCTAAAGATTCAACATTATCCACCTTTCTACTCTGTACAGTTTTCAAAAATTTGAAAGCAATTTTGAACACAACATATTCCACAAGTCACAGAGCACAAGCACAAATCTAACAGTCGATGAATAATTACTAAAACACTTGCACAAAGAAGAACACATTGAAGTCCATTGTAAGAGTCATTCTGACCAATATCAGCTAGAAAATTATTTCAGTTAGACGGTTAAGGCTGTCAAATGACATACAACATTTCAAGAGACACGGTTGCCGTTTTGTGGTGTTTTGTGAAGTCAACAAATTATGACATCATCTCTTGAAATTGACCTTCAACTCAAGTATTAAATACTGATGCATTGCATGATGAGTGCTAGGTGTAACTGCATTGTTCTCTTTGACAAAGTTTTGTGTCCCCTGCTATTTTCAAATATGAGTAACGTCTGAAATCAGGACTGATGGTTTAATGTGTTGACAACTCTTTCCGCATCATGCAAGATGCTGAAATACAAAAGTGACACAGGACAGCAACCATGAACCCTGAAATATCTGTTCTCTGGTCAATAAAAATTGCTCCAATAACAGTATCAATGTCAATACCAGTAAGGTGAATTGAGACATGGTATTGAGACATGGTATTCAAGACAGACCTTTTTACACATACTCATTTATAAATATATTGAGAAATTTCATCTCTGGTGAAACATTTCTTCTTTCCTCCTAATAACATTTCCTGTGAGAGCGCCCTCGCCAGACCTTTAAAATCAAGCTATAGACCAGAAAGTAGTGAAAGTCATTCTCTTTTCTAGGTATGTAAAAATTTTAATTCAGGACACTGAGAGCCTATGTGCCTTAATCAAGCAGTAAAGTAAGAACTAGAGAGGGCGCCCTCTTTAGGCTTCAAATCAAGCAGGCTAAATGCTAGTTTGTTCCTTCTCTGATATTCAAAACAGAATGGTGAGAGCATTCATTTATTTGAAAAAGAAAATGAAATTGTCATGAGGGTGCTGCATCATGCTGAGTGGTGCGTATTAGGTTATGTTTGTGTAGGGGAGAGGGGTCGAGGGGGTTCCCTTTCGATTATTTGGCTTCACCTGTAAAAAGTTAGGGCTTGCTTCATTCAATTTACTATTTATAATCATGTGTGCATACTTATTCAACAAACTTATCGTTCTCCAGGGAAACACTATGGATGTCATACAAATAACGTAACCACATATACATATGCACACACAGCTTGGGTAATAGCGCCCTCTTCAGTTATAAGCAGACTTCTTTTTCAAAAGTGACGAAAATGATGATTTTTAAGATCCACAGCTCTTACTTAAATAGCATTGAGATACAGAATGTGTACAAGCTTGAAAATGATAGTCATGTTACCTAAGATGTCATGAACACAACGATAAATTGTAAACTGGAAAATATTGCAACTCAGCTGGAAAAATACGTCACATGACCGTCTTTGTTCTTTACAGGGAGAAGGGAAGAAATAAATATAAATTCCTTAATAATCTGGTCCTTCTTCAAAATGTTCAAAGTCTTCCATCAAAAAAGGGGTTTGTAATCACGGTTGTTAGGAGGATTTAGCCTCTGGTTTGTACTCAAGATTCTTCCAGGAGACCGGCTCTGCTTTCTTTAACTTGACCTCTACTTTGGCGCCTGCCATCGTGACCTGACTCTTGTCGGGATCTATAACCTGCAGGAAAAAAAATCATGAGTCAATTTAAACTCTGTCGGTCAAGTTGAATTTTTTATTGAGCATCTCTTCCCCAATGATATTGCTGAGTGTATGAGAAAATTCAAATTGTAATACCTGTAGTATGTAGAATAAGTGTCCATATTTGGGTAAATGATTGACACTATAAAACATGATTTCTTGATTCAAACAAAACTTGTGAAAAATTAATAGATCTAGAAGTTTATTGATAGATGGTTTAGATCTGCAAGTGTATTTATAACAGGTCATGCTTTCAACAAAAATTCTGTATGGTAATAATGAACTACAGCCAATGGGAGACAAAGAATAAATGATGACAACTTCAATGCCATTATGTTGATTTCTCATCTGAGACATCTTACAGCCCTAATAGCTGCAAATGTGTAATAAACCGATCTCAAAATATCCTTAATTTTCCAAGAGTTTTCTTTGAATAAGACCCATTAAAGACTGAAAGGTGTATAACACTGTCATAAGTGTCAAAAAAGTCAAATGTTTTAACATCATTTGAGATTTCCTGCCATTTTTTAAAAACTGATCATATGACAAAGAAAATTGACTTTTTACAACAACAAAATGTTGGCCATTCAGTGTTGTGCATACAAGTAAATGGCATCATGAATGTTTCTGGTATGTTCACGATGTGTATGTGTAGGAAATACTGTGTTTTTTGTACTTTGCCATGAGGGCGCCATTTTATGAGTGCGGCATTTATTATTAAGCCTGTTAAAACGTTTAGGCATGGTCCAAATCAGCGAGCAGTGATACTTTTATACACGTCCTTCAGCTAGCACATTTACATGAATCATCTTTGGTTTGAAAATAAAATCATGAAAATAACACATAAAATTCACAGCTTTATAAACTAAACCTTGAAATTTTGCCTTTTTTCATTGAATACATCTACTGGTTACTGAATAACTTGAACCTACAATGGTTTTATCATGAATAAAAAACCTGTACTGATCTCTTAACATCACATGACGACTGCCTGCATTTTATTGTAACCCCCAAAAATATTGTTTGATGTGTATCTGTCGAAACAGTTGAACAACCGGTCAAATGGTAGGGATTCCGTGACTAGAGTGGCAGCAGGTGGTTGTATTGAACGGAAAATGTCAATGGAAAACACTTATCCAGCTGTGAGTTACAGTGTTTTGTCAAAGCAGCAACACTGCATGACACCGCACAGTGGATTGAAAAGAGATTACGACAGATGCACACACGGGACAAAACCTATTCCATGAGCCTTTACTTAGTGGATTTTATCCCCTTCGAACCTTTTCACCTCAATTGACCTTTTCCACTGGTACAACTTTGTCAGATGGAAGTGTGTGGAATTCACTGAAATGCCTTTGTGGCAAGGTTGATAGCATTCACGATCGAATCACAGTCTTTTCTCTCAGTGTTGCTGTACAATGCTAGAACAAAAGCAAAAGCTCAATAAATATGTTTGGTTTACAAAACAAAACTCCACGCAAATTGCCAAAATTTCTTTGTATTTTGAATCTTAGTCCCTGGTAGTCTTCTGGAGACTTTTCTAATCAACAATGGAAACCATTCTGCTACAGTGCCTTCAGACCACATTTAGTAATGCTGTACACATCAACAATTTTTGTGTTTCTTTCTTTCAGACCATGGCACATCTAAACTAATCTCTCTCATTTCTGAGATTTTTGAGTCATTTTAGGAATTTCTAGAAATTTCTTAACTCGATAAATGTGATATTTCAAATTATCTTATTTTAATAAGAAATATCTAGAATCAGCAACATGTCAAATTTATATGCAGGGCCTGCTGATTTCTTTTAAGGTAGTGTGCATCTTGAAATTTAAAGACTTAAAACTTTTGCTCAAACCTTCCGTCAGGAAATTTTCAACCATTCAATTTCAAAATCAAGAATAAAAATCAAGGGTCATTGCACAAAATTAAGTACTAGAGAAACAAATTACCCAATATTAAATGATGTTTGAACTTTAAAATGGCCGCCATCCCTGAGTTAACTCAATGGGGAAAATAAAAGTTTTGATTCTCATAAAAATAAACCAGCAAACACTTCATTTGCTCCAAGAGCTCTACAATGAGCCCCCACAAATACTAGACCAAGAAATATTATTATGGTTTTAGAGTCTGTACATCTATCCCCAGGGCACATTTTAATTATTTCAGCATCATTAGTAAAGCTGTGTGGATGTGTTGAGGACTGAAAATTCAGCAAGCTCATAGAAAAATATTTTCACAACAATATCACTTCTTTGAAAATTTCTGCAGTTTTCCAAGCTTTGCTTGAAGAATTTGATTGAAGTCATTGTACCAAGCAAACGGAATCTACATAGAGGTCATTGCATATCAGTGGTATTACTGGACTGAACGATGCGTTGCTTGAGGGCGCTATCTAGGCTGAAAGAAGCGTAGACAGAGCCCTCACGCTACAGATGTTTCAGTATATGGTATTACTTACCCCATTTAAAATATATTCTTGCTGGAAAAGATTCTCGTCCTTGCCAAATACAATATTTATAAACGTGGACACTCGATTGGCTTCAACGTAGGTCAGCTCAGGGTTAGCAACCTTAGAAAATACCGATATATATACAAAGGTCCCTGTCTGATGCCAGTCGTACCTGCAATATGATTAACAAGATGTCAAATGCTGTAGACAAACAGATATCATAAACACAGAGAGACACTCCCACAAGCACCCACTGTCACCATTTTAGTTTAGGATTAGCCATAGCTACATACGTACATACAGTGTTTCTGCCAAGGTTTGGGAAGACAGGTAAATGATGTGGGAACCCTGGTTCAATTTCTGGAAGTTTGTTGTCATCTCAATTCAAGTGACATGACTGGACTGCCCTAACAGGCTTTACCAGGGTATAGACCTTATGGTAGGATGCACCTCGGCGACAGATATTTGGACTCTCAAACTTTCACAATTCTTTTCCGATCTACCACTTGTGGGGCTCATTTCAAAGTTCTTGGACAAGAAAACTTTGAACAATCTCAGTTTTTCAAAAATCCAAAATTTATTTTTTTCTCCACAGAGTTAACACAGGGATGGTGGCCATTTGAATTTCAAGTATCACAAAAGTTTGGGTAATTTGTTTCCCGAGTTCAAAACATGGCATGGTGGCCCCTGATTTTTGTTGTTGATTTTGTGAGAGAAAGGTTGAAGGATTCATTGAGAAAAGTTTGAGCAAAAGTTGAAATCTTTCACTTTCGAGGTGCATATTACCTTAATAAAAACACTGATATACACAACTATATGCAAACAGACTATTCCAGATTCACACAAACATATCCCATACACAAGTACTCATATTATAAACGATTTTTATCACAGAGGTCAAATTTCTGTATGGGTTACCAATGCCTTTCAAACCCACACATGAGGTGCTACCTTTCCTGATTAATTTCTCTTGAAGATATACTGAATTTGTTTGACACATTGACAAATAAATGACCAACTTCAAAATGTTCACAGAATAGTGAATGTGCTCCTCACTGCCTTTATATGGTAACTGTGTTTTAACAAACTTAAATTGTATGAATGTTAAAACAGGTATACATATATGCAAACAATCCTGACAATAGCGCTGATCGCAAAGGACATCATTTTACCTCTCATTAATATGCATAAATAAATATTGTCTGCATTTTCCCCAAGAGCGATGAAAATAAATCCTGGTAGTGTTACAATGGATACTAAAAGTCACACTAATTCATTTGAATTTATGTCCCAGACTACAAGCTGCAACAACAGCTGCGCATACAACAACAAAATTTTTCCAAATTTTAGGCGGCATTGTCCGATGTCATGCGCATGCAGCTATCAATACTACTTTTACTACTCTGTGTACATGATATCTGATGTACTTCACATCCAACTATCAATGCTTGGACATGTTTGTGGTAGCAGAGACAGACGAGATAGCTTACCTGCATGAGGAAGTCTTCTTTGTGTCATCTTTTTTTAACCATAAATGTTTTCCAGTGGCACACCCTGCCTGTGCTAGAAAGTTATTGAAGTCGGATGTTTTCCGTTTACAACATGACCAGTACTTCATGCTAGGAGAAAAGAATAAAAACAAAAGGGATCAGAACACTTTTGCACAATTCTTGAGGGCGCCTTGGATATACATACAAACTGTAGATGCATCGGGTTACTTGTAGTAGTTTATTCCAAAATGAACGTCTCATAGTTTCCTTCATTCAGAGCCTCTTCACACTGAAGACGGGCAGGAAAGCAGAATGGGTGACAAAAATCCTGTACTACTGGAAAACATGTCTGTTTTTCCTACTGTGTGATAGGTTTTTGGAATTGGCTGAAGAGCTTTGGGTCCAATCTCCATTACAAAATCAATCAGGTATTCTCAGGGGCCTTCCTGGCTTTATGAGCAACTTGACCCCTTAGGATTATAGTGATTTGTAAAATTACACACTGTTGGCCAGTTTTCTTTTGTCTTGCTGTGCAAGTTTTTCAACTTTCGAAAAATAATACATTTTCCTTGCAAGAGACTGGATTACAATAGAATTGAATGTCATATTCATCTTTGCCACTGAATTCTCCAAGGTCGGCTGGCGCAATGTGGTGTAAATCCTCAGTGTAATCGGGTACGGCATGGTGGTGTCTATAGAGATTGGAATGCACAGTGCCGCCAGTGCAAATCAGCAACAATCACACGCATGCACATTAAATTTAACGCTTACTGTTCAGGTGTTGATGTCTACGGTCAAAAGTACATATTCATGCATACGATTCTCACTGTTCCCATCTCTGCCACTGGTGGCCCCGTTCCTTCCAATTGCTACCACCGTAGCCGATCACACTCAACATGCTCATGATTACATACACCACATTGCGCCAGCCGACCATGGAATTCTCATCCAACATTTCCCGTGAAATCTTCACATTTTACTCACCCTTCATGAAATATTGGCACGCCTGGGTGATATGTACAGATACCTTGATTACTGTTTTCATCT
This sequence comes from Ptychodera flava, assembly GCF_041260155.1. NCBI lineage: Eukaryota > Metazoa > Hemichordata > Enteropneusta > Ptychoderidae > Ptychodera > Ptychodera flava. The sequence goes on from NC_091937.1 coordinate 36,024,821, forward strand.
GCGTAAGACTATTGGAGGAAAGAAATTACAAACTGTAAGATGTCATTTAGACAAGTCAAGAAACATGGCATATAAACTCATGGCATTTCATAATATATACTTGTCTACAACTGGACAAGTCAATGCCATCTTGAAACTTGACAATAGAAACAACAAAAGTCGCTGTTTGGTGGTTTTCTATTACAATGCACCACAAGGTAAGATTCTCTGAGAATTACAACCTAAGATTTTCTGACCATTTAGTTTTTACAAAACTGCACTGATTTGCTGCCTGTTTGCACTCAGTAATATGTCGATATTTCTGTTTCATTCATGCCGTACACTATTTCCAAATCTATTTTGTATGTAAGCAGTGTTGCATTTTATGCTGTTTCATCATTCACTTTTTCAGCTTTACTCAAAGTTCTGTCCAATAAAATGAATAGACAACGTTTACATCTGAAGATAGAGAGTACCTTTTCTGATACTTTGCCTGGCTGTATCAAAACTGTATCAACATATCACATATGACTTACATGATTTTGATAAATATAAAAAAATCAGCATATATTTTAGCAAAAACAGGAGTAAACAGACCATGACATTTTGAAAAAAACCCACAAAATACATGCATATCTAACCAGGAAAGACTGGGAAATTTAAATGAACTGCATCAGCTTTGTAACAAAAACAGTACAACAATTTGACAACTGTAATCCATAAACCGTTGACTTCACCTTAGTTTATGTACCTGGTTTTTGGAAAAAAATATAAACTGTGTATGGAAGGATTGAAAGAAAGGTTGTCACATGTATTTTCACTCACGTCATTGCAGCCATTGTTTTTACAAGAAGTTCCAATCTTTATCTGTCCACTTTGTTCTTCAATGTCTGTACGTGTGAAATACAAAACGTCACCGGTGAGAAAGATTCTCTTCACTAGTTGGCTGTAGTGTATATCTAAATTACATCATCATACAGTGGTTTAAAATTTTGAATGTACGTGTAAGAATACAGGATGCCTATCAGCAATTTTGGCAGAAGGAACTTTGTGAAAATTCCTTCATGGTAACATGGTGTAGAAATACGTGCTGTAACTTTTTTAGTGCATAATAAGCGTATTACCACAAAATTCTCCAATCTCCATTAATACTATATCCAACGCATGTTATCAACAAATCAAAATGCTGTATTTGAAATAGCACCCTCTAGAGTTCCACAGCTGACAGTCTTTGCCCTGATTGGTCCAGCAACATTCACAGGCCGGTTCAAGGATGCAAAAGCCGGTCATCAATATGCTAAGCAGTTTCAATATGCTCATCTAGGCAAGCTCAACTTAACAAAATAAGGACACAGTGCCCTGTATGAGGTGTGTGATTATTGTGTCTAGAAGTGTTACGTGTATAGCAGTGTCCTTCTATTAAAACTTGCCCACAGTGGGCTAATTAACCCATCCATGAAGAAAACTTCCGGCGCTACACAAGGGAACATGGCTCTTTTTGTCATCATACAAAAGAGGCAGTTGATTAACAACTTCCTTTGAAAGAAACCAAGGTGTCCAATTGCACTGAAGAGAGCAAATATCACAACAGATGAAATAAATGAAAAAAAATAATTCCAAACATAAGGCTGTATTCCTCCTAGACATGAAGCGCTATTACTGACATGACCATGGTGAACTGGAGGCAGTCTGGCAAGGTTATAACAGTGCTGAGTTAATTATAGCTCTGCTGGCTGTTTTCAAGGTCTATGGAAAATTACGAGCTTGCAACAGACGGCCAGCAGACACAGTAAAAACACAAAGTGCTGGGATACTGATGGCCCTGGGGAAAAGTCAACAGATAGCACAATTTGTGGTTAGACAGCAAATGCATACATATTTTTTACACCCAGAGATCAGCCACAAAGCACTCCAAGACTTTAATGGATGATATTTTCTCTGACAGATTTATTTTCTGATTTTTCTAAGACTGTGCTATGCAATGTCATCAGAAGCAGTAGATTCTAACAGTTTTAAGAAGGGGAGAAGTGAATACTAAATTCACTGCTCTTTTATTACCTGGTTACTGTGCTATTGCTTTCAATAAATACGGTTGTTTACAATTGATCTCATTGTTCTCTCATTAACATGCAAAAATAAATATTTGTCAGCATTTAGGATTACACTTTAGAATTATGCAAGAACAACAAGTAGGTGACTGCTAGTGTGACAATGAATACTGAAAAATGTATTAACGGCTCAGACTACAAGCTCAGACTACAAGCTGCACCACAGCCACTCATGCAAAACAGACCCCAGATTTCAAGCAGCAGCGTCCCACGTCGCACCAATTGGGAGATATTTCGTAACAAACCTGTAATGGCAATCAGCACAATTCTGACTCTGTTTTGATGCATCACAAATTTGGCCCAGACTGGAGAATACTTGCTCTATGCTAGATATTTCACCCTTTCATCACAATGGTTTGGTCCAAATCCATTGTTATCAACAGTCATTATAGACCAGTTTACTAGATATTGTGGTGGACAAGGTCTAGATGAGCAGACTGCCATTGACAGGCTTTAAGTAACCAACTATTCTACACATGCACTTTAATTTATTCAGGCAGAATGTGTCTTGGGACAGATTTCCACACTCTTAACATTTTTCCAACAGCTTGCTTGTCTAATGCTTGAGTGCACTGTTTTTATGTTTGTGGAGAAAATGAAATATTCAGGGTATTATTTTCTTGTAAAAATCAAAAATTCATATTTTTACTTATAGACTTAACACAGACACTGCAACCATTTTGAATTGTAATATATCCATAATTTCTAAAACACTTGCTGCTCTCATTCCAAAAAGTTGTACATAGATTCCTGATTTTGTGAAAGGATGGTTTGAAAACTCATCAGAGAAGTTTGTGTAAAAGTTCAAAAGCTTACTGTTTGGAAGAGGATATCAAACATTATTTTCAACAACATACGAATCCACTCATCATTGCTAAGAGAAAACTACCAGACAAAAATGATATGTTTTAGATCAATAATGCATCATAATTACTGTACTATTGACCTAATAAACTGACTCTCAAAAAATGCTGAAACCAGACGTGAGTTCTGCAAAGCACGTGTTACGAAATTTTGCCATCTTTGCATTACTTTCAGGAAGTATTCATGACAACCCAAGCGAGTGCTATATATAATTCATGACATTGTCTTGATCATGAATTATTCATGACGTGGGCATCTCTCTCTTGAGCCCAACTCTCAGATGACCTTGCATTTGAGGTCAGAGAGACAAAAACTCCTAAACAGTAGCACTTGTTGCCAGGGAAAAGTCATTAACCTCTACCCACAATGCATCTGTGTTCAGAGATAACAGACTGCTCAGGCTGGCTGCAAGATTATGGGATAAATGCAGAACAAAAGAGCTGCTTACCATTGGTCTGCTGGACGGTCTCCTGGTTCTGTTTTTCCAGAGCAACTTTCAAAGACTGGGACACTGTGAATGGTAGTCGTCTTCTCGGTTCATCAACGCTGAATGACCAAAAGAACATTTTTCAAAATGCTTTAATTGTTACTGGTACAAGTTCTCAAGGACAAAGTTACCGGATGAGATTTCGGAACTCATTGAGTCACTTTAAAGAGGCAATCCTTCATCCCTTGTTCTCACATTAATGCTTGTTAACATTGACTATTTCCGTGATGTTAGTCCTTTGTAGCCATTGAATATTGTGACCAGATAATCACTTTGTATAGCAATAAAGCTGATAGAAAACCTGCCTTTGATATCACCCAGAGTCAGTGCTATGCCGACATGCAATATCAAAAATTTGTTGACTTAAAGAGGATAATCTTGAGTCACTGACATACTAAGTTGGCTTTGACATCAACCTAAAAATTTTCCATGAATTTCACTTTTTGTGTGACATCAGAAGGAAAGTCAAAGGCCCTGATGAGACAGTCTGGTGCCAACACATGCCTTTAAAGTGTACAACAAGAAACTGTAGTTGATGTGATAACAAAAATAGTGATAAAATCATTCAGTTTCAGGTAGAATGCGCCTCAGGGACATATATAAATTTGGACTCTCAAACTTTTACAATTCTTTTCTGATCTACCACTTGTTGGGTTCATTTTAAAGCTCTTGGTGTAAGAAAACTTTTCACAGTCTTAGTGTTTTGAAAATCGAAAAATTTAATTTTCCCTCATAGAGTTACATGTAACTCAGGGATGGCGGCCATTTTGAATTTCAAATATCGGTAAATCTTGATAACTTACTTCTCCAGTACCAAAATTTGCACTGTGACCCCAGATTTTTATTTTGAATTTTGGAAGAGAATGGTTAAAATATTCCTTGAGGAAAATTTGAGAAAAAATTTAAGTCATTCACTTTCGCGGCCCATACTACCTTAAGTTACATTGGTCAATATCTTGACACATATCCAATAGTGATTATCAGAAAATTACTTCCAACCTTGTATACAGACAGAAGAGTTAGACAAGCAGGGACACATACTCTGGTTTGTACGGGTCAGTTAATGGCTACTCTGGAAAACCACAAACCTTGGTACAAGGTATCACAGTGTTACATTTTATGGTCACCATAGTATGAATGGTTCTACTCCAGAATAAAAAGGGGCAAAATGTGTTCTACAGATTCAGTATGACAAAGAGATCACATGATGTTTGTGCTAGAAATATTTGTGCACATGGTTTTGTTTGCACCATGGTCCATTTGAATTCCAGGTTTAACCTATTGGAACACCTGAAAGACACTGGGTTCATCTCTCTCATGGAAATAATCAGTGGCTTAGGGTAGAATGTGCTTCAGGGATAGATGTTCCAATTCTCAAATTTTTAAAGGATGTTTCTAATCTGCCACTTATGGGGGCTCTTTTTGAAACTCTTACTGTTAAAAAAGCTTTCAATGGCTTAGTTTTGTGAAAATTGAGATAATTTTAAATAATTTTTCTCAATAGAGTAACATAGGGATGGAAGCCATTTTGAATTCTAAATATCAGTAAATGTAGGGCAATTTGTTCCCCTGGTGTAGAGAGAAAAGAGTGATAAGACCCTTGACTTTTATCGTTTTGATTTGGTAAGAGAATGGTTGAAAGTTTCCTAGATGAAAATTTGAACAAATGTTGAATTATTTCAGTTTTGAGGCACCAGACGATAAAATGACTGTGGAAGGGATGAAAATGATGAGAAATTTCACAGAGAGTGACATCCATGATGTAGAGAGATTGGACCACATTTGTTGTCATACTGACTTGTACCAAGAATGGAAATATGTTCATTTTACCCAAGCAGACGTGTCCTGTTTGCACAAGACGGCAAACATGTCGCTTACCTTGACCCATTGAATCTATGAACAAATTTATGGCTGATGAACGACTGGGAGGAAATACAATCAACCTACTTTGCTATACTCTCATATACATTATTTATACAAGGACCATTCCAAAGTTACACATTTTCACGGCCTCATAAAATTTTACACTGTTCAAAAGTACTAGTAGTATGACCCCAATTTGAACTGTCCTGGTTTTTGAGTTTACGTTTCCCTTACACAATGCATTGAACTGACACATCAAAAATGGGAAACTCGCCCCTTTTGACAGCAGAATTTGGTACAGACCCATTATTTCCAAAATGTTGGTTAAACCATCTGACAGGAAATAGGAATTTATGATCCCAAGCTCAAAGTAGAGTTCACAATTTCAGATTAATGACCCTGCACAATAAGATGAAGATTAGGAATTGTGGTTGTTTTAGTATCATTTGATTTGCGGATCAAATAAATTGGTGTCATGCTGCAAGTATCCTGTGACGTTCAAAAAGTCTAATACCTGGTGAACACATTTATGCTGAAAAATAGCTTATTCCAGTTTGTCTCTGTTAACAGACACAGGTCTGACAAAGTATGACATTATACAAAGGAACACAGAATGATAACATAGGGACAGTCATCTTGCAGATCTATTGGGTAACAAAATGAAACAGTAATTTTTGTATTCAAATTTCAGATTATGAAATACTCGAAAGTACATCTTCAAAGGTAATTACGGAAAATATTGTTCACCTTGAAGAGAAGAGCAGCAGCTAGTATGGGTCACATCATGACAGATGTTCAAAAAATAGGATGGGTACTAATTACAGACCTTGTTTCACTTTCACCCATTTCACCACTCAAATGGTTTAACCCTATTGTTCTCAATAATGCATTTGGATGAGACTACTTAAAAGGCAGGGATACAGAATGGATGAAAAAATATCTGTGTGTAGCATCCTGATGTAAATTTCTAGGATGTCCATGTAAGACAATCTCAAATCTTGGATACAACTGTACCATCAGAGAATTTTGAGAATCCAAAATGCTATGACAGAATAGATATGAGTGGTGAACCCTCATTGCATTAAAAAACTCAAAATTCAAAAACTTTGTCAGAGATTTTCAGAAATAAAACAGTGTTTGGAAATAGTTTTTGTATTTCCAAGACAGTCCATCTACTTCAAAAAAATCTGACAGACCAATCTAGAAAATCCTTGAATTTTTCATGAGAAGAATTGTTTAGTTTTCAATACCTTGGTCTATCTTCACTGTTACAGTTGATTGGTTTTCTAGGTGCAACAGTTATGACTTCCTGGAAAGAAAAGAAAAAACTGTTTAAAACGGCTAGTTGCTGTAACTTTTGACAATTTTCCATACAGTAATTTTTGTTTTCTATGTCAAGTGCAAGTTCTGTTCTACTTCCCAAAATATCTTGAAACACTAACTACATATATTTAGCTTGCTAACATAGCGTTCAATGCACTATTATTGTTTACATTTGAATTCTAGTCCGGACAAGATCTCACTTGTGTACAATCTGAATGCATTGTGAGATACAGTTTACACTTGCTGAGTTGAAAACCTTAAAATACTGTGTATCTTAACATTCTTTTGACACTGAACAAGAAACTTCGTACAGTTGAGTGAAGAAATCATCAAAAGTTTCAGGTTCAAAGGACAGAGATTTTGAAAGGACACATTTTTTAATAGTTTTTGCAAAGAGATGAGAAAATAAAATATTTTACATTTGCACACATCCTTTAACTACTGCTGACAAAGAGATACAATAAATGTTAAACCTATATGATATAAAGAGTGAAAATCTTTTGTAAACATTTCAAAGTTTTATTGTAAATCTGAAAAAAAAAAATTTCAAGGAAAATTTGTTTACTAAGATAGGGAGCACTGCTTGGTTGCCTACGGTGATTTGATTCAATACCAGCTTTGACCAATCCTGGCATAAGCTTTCCTAAAATGGCAACTCAATGCAATGCATGCTGGGATGAACAGAGAAATGTAGACAGGTCACTAACCTGTCCTTCAGGAACATTGATGAGAGGAGCTGGCTTGGGAGGTTCTGGTGGTTTCTCATTGCTATGGTAACCTTTCTTACATCCCTGAAAGATAATCCAGATGAGACATCTTTTTAGTATTTCCCTAAAGCAGGAAAAACACACGGAAGCAGATGGAAAACCAAGACAAAATGCACTTAGTTATTCAAGATACTTACAATCATGAATTTTTCAAATCTGGGTCTCTCTTTTTTTGTTGATAGTTAGCAAACCGTGAATTTCCTGCAGACGTAAGATTTTTGTGTGTGTTCAATGACATCTGAAAAGCAACTTTTAACCGAGTTTCCGTTTGAATGTGAAGTATGGCTTTGATGGTGCAGTTCATTTATGCATAAGGTGTAGCATCCTTTACTGTCTACGGTATTTTCTATCACAGATAATGGGTATTTGAAATAACTGAAGAATCATGATGTTTCAACAGTATACAACAGTACGCAAGGTGTGGTCTTGAATGATCTCAAAATGGTGTTGTGCCCCTTGTAACCTCTTGTCAGCATGCTGAATGGCAAACAAGGTTGAATTTGCCTCGGGAAAAGATATTAGAGCTTCAAATTCTATCAATCCTTTTCTAGAGCTTTCAAATTCTATCAATTCTTTTCTGATCTATCACTTGTGTGGGCTCATTTTAAAGCTCTTGGTGTTAAAAAAGTTTTCATGGTCTTATACTTTTTGAAAATTGAAAATTTCATTTTTCTTCATAGAGTTAACACAGGGCCGGTGGCCATTTTGAATTTCAAATATTGATAAATCTTGGGATATTTGTTTCTGTAGTACCAAAATTTGCAGTGACCCCCAATTTTTATTCCTGATTTTGAAAGGTTATGGTTGAAAGATTCCTTGAGGAAAGTTTGAGCAAAAGTTTAAGTCTTTCACTTTCGAGGAGCATACAAAATTATAAATAACTCCATCATTGAAGGGATGAATGATGATATAAGTGTTTATTAACAGGCAAGGGTGAGAGGAAGGCTAAAAATCAAGGGGCTAGAAATCATGTCGACTAATAACTGTATATAATGAAAACGCTCTGTTCACCTCAGTACAGAATTACAGGCACTGTCGTCTGCTGCATATTTGGCAACTTTGCTAGCCACAGATGTTTCCTCTTACAACAAACTAAGCTATGCCGACCAAACTGAAGCAGACAATGCTTGTTTGGTGTCTTAAAATTGACTAATCTGCTACTTAAAAGTGACGTACATTATTAGCTCAGATGTATTATATGCTGTTCATGTGGATAGTAACATGAATTCAAGTTTTTGAATGGGTAATATTTTGTGAATATTCATGCATATCCATTATATTATATGGTCACAGCTTAAAACGTCCCATGTATCGAATGTTAATGTTCAGTCACATGGCCCTAATTGACTGATGGAATAGTTGAAAAACACAGTATTAAGATACCAAATGATGATATGAAAAACAATAACTGATATGTGAATGAAATTTTGAAGCCAACATTATAAACTTTTTTCAATTTTCTCAAGATAATAATTTCATGCACCCCTCCCCTCTCTCTCTCTCTCTCTCTCTCTCTCTCTCTCTCTCTCTCTCTCTCTCTCTCTCTGACACTCAAATCTAAAGACACAAAATAACAATGGCATTATTCTTGCCAAAATGTAGATCACCTCATCACTACTTTAGGGGTTGCACCCTACATCAAGAAATTATCACTATTTATACCATAAAATACCCTAAACACCATCATTAATGAATCAACCATTCATCTTTGTGAATCTCAAGTCAAGAAATTCTCACTCAAGCTTACAAAAAAATACATCAATAACTTTATTTCATTGTTAAAGATCCCTTAAAATTTACTCTGATCACAAAGAAAGGAAAGATTTTTTTCACTCTTTAAAGATAGACACTTAAAATGAGCATATCACATCTTTTCTACTCAAAATGACACTGAAAAGGCTGTGATAGATTATTAAAGCTGGAGATTTTACAGAGGTTCTCTGTGGGATTTCCACGTTATCATTTGTTCAATATTTATACTTCTGTTCCTGTTTTGATACCCATCCAGTTGTTAGTATAAGTTAACTGTTTCCTATGGTGTGGTTGGATCCACCTATTTAGGTGGTAGTGGTGGATTTGTGGGGGGTTGGGGGCTGGGGGATAGTCATTAACATAAGGAAGAGATGTGATGAGATCTGAATGCATCTGCGGGGACTAAAAACCGGTCTTTAAGTCTTCATCTTGTCAAAGAAATAGGAATAAATTCATAGATATTTCTGCACAAAAGTGACAGAGATACTAAAGGCATTTCTGTCACTGGATAAACTACCATGAATATCTGTCTACCTAACACTTGTATGCTTGGTGTTTGTTCAAAATTATTGTCCTTCAGGACAGAGGGCACCTTTCCATTAAATCAATATTACCATGGTAATAATTTAGTAATCCACGATACAAGCATTAATTAATCACTGGGATTTGAATTGGCTACTTTGCTAACTGAATAATAAAATCTGCATAGCAATTGAAAATGTCTCCTTTTCAGTGATAAATTTCAATTCTTTTTGTTGTATGCGACTCCCTTCATTAAACGAAACAATAGGGCCGTTCAGAGTTTACGTCACTGTTCTCTCATTAATATGCAAAAATAAATATTTGTCCGCATTTTTAGATTACGCTTTTGAAAATTACGCATGCAAGAACGACGAAAATACATCTCAGGGGGCGATTGCTAGTGTAACAGTGAATACTAAAAAACATATTCACGACTCACAGTACAAGCTGCAAAAACAGCCACGCATGCAACATTGATAAAATTTGTCCGCATTTCAAGCTGCGTGTCCGATGTCGCGCGCGTACAGCTATATTTAGTAACACACCTGTAACCGTGAACAGCGCTATAGCTGTATATTTTGATAATTTCAGTCTTTTTAAAGCCACTTACACAAATCCACGATTTTCTTGTTCTTCTTACTCTGTCAAGTTGATGTTGAATTACAATGTATTACAGTAGTCTACTGCCTCAACATATTTGTACAATACGCCATTGCTATTATTTACACAATGTTATTATTTACAAATGAATTCCAGTCCAGACCAAATTCCGCAATCAAAATTAATATAGGACATCACAGACACACTGGCTGCACTGTGACATTGAACACTGGTTACTTCTATACTATGTTGGGAGAAGAATTGAGAAACTGTACTTTATAAATAGAACAAAAATAATCCCAAGATGACTCAAGGTCACAGTTAATGGAGCTTTTAGAAAGTCACCTTGCTGTGAACATGTCCGCCTTCTGTCACATCTGACAAACTGATCAACATCTGATTAGCTGTGCTTCATTTTTTTAAAGAAATCTTACAATTCATTTCTGAGACTTACATCGAGGGACAAACGGACAAGAGTGTTTTGTGTAAACACGGTAACACCTGAATGATACAGAACATGTATTAACTAGAGGTATAATTCTTGTTTTTATGCTGGCAACCTTAAATCTTTCAGCAATGCATCATTTATATTAAGGCAGCATTGTGAATTGAAATATTTGAAAATAACACTAGTAAACTAAAAAACAAATAACTTTGAATTTTGCGATATGAAAAACGATATGAAACTAACTGTAGAGACAATTTGTCTCTTTCTGTAACACAGAAAGGGTGTTTGAATGATGGAGATTGGTGGCCATCACGACACAAGAGTCTTAGTTGAGTGGGCGGGATGAAGAGTCACGCACCAATTTGAGAGAATTCCACAAACAAAAGAATTCCGTGCAAACAATGTCGAGATGACCTTGCCTGAGTTGGCAGAGCCAGCTATTTCCAGGCCCTGGGAATTGATTCGGTTATGTAACGTCCTGTCCAAGGTCGCTGTGTACTGGATGTTATGGTCACTCAATGGAGTTTCACATTTCATTCTTGTTTACAAAGGCCAGAATCAGCCGCTGCAAGGCCACTGCAAGTACCTGCTGCATGCAGGGGTCAATGACCTCAAGTTCATCATCCGACCTCAGCAAACTGATCAATGTGTGAAATTCAAGAAAGTTGACACTGAATTCGATTCTGCGCCTTTGATCACTTAGCAAAACAACACCTTTACCAAAACATTTTTTCTTTTACCACAAAAATTTTCAGGCTAAGTTCATCTGAATCTTGATTATAACTCGCCAAACATGCACAGACAAGTTCTGCATCGTTACCTAGCAACAGAAATACTGATGTGAACGACCCAAGACGTGTTTGTCATTTTGTGTGGGCGGAGAAATTTTCCAGTCAGGACTACATGCTTCAGAGAAATATTAAAGCTCATTTTACAGAGAATTTTAATAATGACATCACTCTCAGTGGTTTTTTAACTGATATAATTTAAATTTCAGTTTAATATCCTACCTAACATTTAAGGGAGGGTGTCATCGGAACTCTGCCTAAAGGTTGCCAGGGATCACTACAACCGATGTAAACTCTGTATCTAGGGTACGTTGGCAATTGATGAAAGTTAAAACATGTTTGTTAACGATGAATATCATAAAGTTTAAATGTTGCAACTATGTTGACTTTATGCATCTAGATATCATGCCTAAA